>NW_028120121.1:0-402000 GCF_965119305.1 Pelophylax lessonae
GCGCAATTTTAAACCGTAACATATTGGGTATCTATTTACTCGGCGTGACATCATCTTTCACAATATACAAAGAAAATTGGCTAACTTTACAGTTTAGTATTTTTTAAATGCAGTGAAATGTGATTTTTCGTAATTTTTCACAAAAAATTGTGTGTTAAAGACCGCTGCGCAAATACTGCGTGACAAAAAATATTGCAATGACCGACATTTTATTCTCCAGAGTCTTTGCTAAAAAATTATATATAATGTTTGGGGGTTCTAAGTAGTTTTCTAGGAAAAAATACTGATTTTAACTTGTAAACAAAAAGTGTCCGAAATAGGCCTAGGGCTTAAGTTGTTAAAGGCACCAAATTAAAAAAAAAAAAGACAGCATTCAAAACAGCCAAGCTTGGCGTTTCGAATGCTTTTAAGTGCAAAGGAGGGGTTTGGGGTCTTTTAGAGTCTTTTAAAGCGCCCTGTCCCTCTGTGCTCGCGTGCAGAAGCGAACATGTACGCAAGTCGCGTCTGCATATGTAAACGGTGTTTAAACCACACGTGAGGTATCACCGCGATTGTTAGAGCGAGAGCAATAATTCTAGCACAAGACCTCCTCTGTAACTCTGTACGGGTAACCATTAAAACATTTTAAAGCGTCGCCTATGGAGATTTTTAAGTACCGAAGTTTGTCGCCATTCCATGAGTGTGCACAATTGTAAAGCATGACATGTTAGGTATCTTTACTCGCTGTAACATAATCTTTCACATTATACAATAAAATTAGGCTAACTTTAATGGGTTTTTTTTTTATAATTCATGAAAGTGTATTTCGTCCCAAAAAATTGCATTTGAAAGACCACTGCGCAAATACCGTGTGACATAAAATTTCCCAAAGGTCGCCATTTTATTCTCTAGTGTCTCTGCTAAACACACCCCCCCAGAGTCTACTGTCATGTACCCTGTCAGGGGGTCTTCACTCCAGAGGGTAAGGGCCTCTTATATTGACACTATGAGGGGCCTCTCCTCCTCCTCAGGCCTGCAATGTCAGCATCCCGCACTCTCTCACCCGCAGCTCATCAATGAGGACGGCGATTGGACACAGAGAACCGTGCCGCACAGCCATGATTGCTTCTTTCTGTAGGGTAAGCGGTGGAGACAAGGCCACACCCACCTTTATGTGTTTCTACAGCAACGCGTCCATCGACTAAGGATTTTAGATAGAGGGGGAGGCACTTTCTGAGCCTGATGCGGGCATTTTTTCTAAGGGATCGGTGGAAAAAAGAGTGGATGTAAGAAATACTATAAATCCTGACAACAGAGCGGGTGTCGGGAACACTAGAAATACAGACAACAATCATATCATCGTGTTCTTCTATGGGAGATGGTGATTACATGACGCAAGGGGCTTCAAGATCACGACCACTATGTGTTTCCACAGCATTGCATTCCCTGTCTGGGAGGAAGGAGGGAAATTCAGTACACAGGCGCTAAAGAGTACAGAGAATGAGGGGGGGGGGGCCCTATATGAGCCTGAGGTGACCATTGTTGAATGTTGAAAAAGGATCGGTGGAACCAGAACAGAGGTAACGCATACTACAAATGCCGACACCCATGTTGTCAAATTGCTTTATGTCACACTGTGATTACATGACAAACTGTTGTTATATAAGAGGTGAATGATAGAACTGAGGGGACGGTGCCTGCTCTGGAGAGAGGTTGGGCTGCGCGCCCGCATGTACTGAACACTTAGAACTGAATGGGCGGAGCCTGCTCCTGCGACCATCACTCAGAGCAACAGAAAGGAACTGGCCAGCCAGAGGGGCGCATTGCATTGGCTGCTCGGTTTGCATGGAAACCATCCACGCCCACCCCTAATGTGTTATAGCAAAGTGTCCGGTGTTCTATCGGATTACCGCTACCCATCTGATTGTGTAACGGAAGTGACGTTGCCACTAAAAATAATTACTGCGCATGCGCTATGCGTTCCACGGCGCACTATGTGTTCCACACACTTCTCCACTTCCCTACCAACAGAGCTCTTCAGATTGTTCAACAACTGCGGCAGCCGATTTCATACTACACCCAGCTATGTCTTACATTTCAGAGTAATTTTAGCAATAAAGTGATTGTATATATTGATATCTGATGCTGTGTGGATGATACATTTTGAAAGCCTAAAGGTTTAGCGCTGAGCAGTGTGCGGTGAACCAACATGGCTTCTGCCCCCTTCCTACTGCTGGAATTCAGCTTGTTACAAAATGTAGCATCAATACACTATACTTATTTATATGCGTTCACTTTATTGCTAAAATTATTCTGAAATTCAAGACATAACTGGGTGTATTAAGATGTCTGCTGCTGCTGTTATATCAGATTACCACTACCTGTCAGATCATGGAACACATAGTGCTGTGGAACGCATGTTGGAATGCATAGCGCATGCGCAGTAAGTATTTTTTGGTCAGAACGTCGCTTCCGAATCCATTCTTCCCTTCCTCTTTTCTCCATCTCCCAACCACCTTCTTCCCCCTTTTTTTTTCCCCGCAGGCCGGGGGGGAATCTACACAATCTAACCATGCCGCTTCACTCCAGGCACTGTACCCTCGGGTATAAAATGACCTTGTTGAACGCGAGGGGGCTGTCCACCCCGGAGAAGCGCTCATGGCTGCTGGCCGATCTTAAAAGAAGTGGGCCTCATTTTGCGTTTTTGCAGGAAACTTACTTCAGGAGAAGTTCTGTCCCCAAATTGTACAATAGCTACTTCCCGTGGGTGTACCACGCCCCCTCCCCTACACCGAAATCAAAAGGGGTGAGCATTGTTGTGACGGAACCTCAGACCCACACTGTACTTGTGGTCTTCTGTCAGTATAGGGCTTCCTGCAGTCATAAACATAGATATCAAATCCCAGCCGCCGCTAATACAAAACTAGTCTGACACTTAGCTTGTATACTGGAAACAACTAACTCTTTTATTAAAACAAGTAGCAGACTTTTATACACTTGAGAAGCATGACAGTCACTACATGAACAATGACCTGAATATTTACATAAAGCATCACACAATTGTGAGATAACGAGGTACAGCTGACTCATGGCTAATCCCATCTAGACAAGGTTATCATTCACATGCTTATTAGCTCAGCGTACTTAAGTCAGCCTGGAAACCCAGACTGCCGGCACCAAAGGTAAAACAAGATGTGTAAATACTGAGAACCCACCGTAAACAATATGTGAGCAAATCAGCATGATTTACAATCCGTGGAAGACAGGTGTTTGGGCTGATGACATGCATCTGTTACAAGTCTGACCAACTGAAGCAATCCAAACCATTACTTATCTGTCTTTAAATTTCAGTGATGGTGAATACTGTCACAATTGTGATCTCCAAGAAAATACCCTGGTCTTTTATGGCAGAACAGGCTGACCCTATGGGTCGCTTCTTGCTGTTGAAGGGTAGACTTGGGCACTCAGTGGTTACCTTGATTAATATATATTTGCCCAATTCGGATTTTCTGTCCTTTGTGCAGCAATTAACTCCGGTTGTCATGGGCTTCCATGAGGGTTTCCTCCTCATGGGTGGGGATTTTAACTATGCTCCCGAACCCCTGCTGGACACGGCACAAGGTACCTCACGTGTCTCTTACGCATACTTAAGAAAATAGGAAAAGGAACTCTCTCTCCTCGACATGGTTGACCCTTGGCGTGTGATGCATCCCGGTGAAAGGGATTATACTTATTACTCGGCAACCCACAACACTTATACTAGGATAGACTTCTTTCTGATCCCTCATAAAGATCTTCCTTTGGTCACTTCCTCTCAGTTGGGGTCCTTCTCGTTTTCAGATCATGCCCCTATACATATCACCATGAACTGGGACGCCAGACAAACTAGGCCCCCGACATGGAGGCTTAACTAATCGCTCTTACAGATTCCCGAGGTACAGGCAGAACTCGACAGGACCTTGTCTGCCTATTTTGCGGACAACACGGCCCCCTCATTGGCACCTTCCACTGTCTGGGAGGCTTATAAGTGTGTCATTCGGGGTGTTCTTATACGTATTGGCTCCCAACGGAAGAGGGAAAGGGATAGCAAAGGTCGCAAACTCTATTAGCACACATTGACACATTGAGTACCAAACATAAGAAATCATTAGCAGAGGAGCATCGGTTGCCCCTTATGAAGGCCAGGGAGGAGCTGAATAACCTCTTGTTTCAGAAATTGATCTAGGGTCTGGCTTGGGCTAGGCGTCATTACTATGAATTTTCTAATAAGCCCAGGGCGATGTTGGCAAAGGTAGTGAGAGGGCCTAGGAAACGCATGTTCATCACCAATGTTCAGTCAGCCGGAGGGTGGAAGGCTCACACCTCAGAGGACATTTCATCCGAATTTTGCTCCTTTTTCCAATCCAATCTCAATACAGATGATGCTCCAGACTCCGACCCCAATGAGATGGGGGCCTGGGTAAATACATCCACAATTCTGGCATGCCCACTCTCTCGGCGGACCAGGGTCTTGCTTTGGAGGCGGAGATTACAGAGGATGAACTGTCCTCTGCTATTGCTCTGACTAAGCCTCACAAGGCTCCGGGCCCTGACGGGTTTACTCTAACCAACAATCAGACTTTTGCCTCTCGTCTCAACCAGCCTCTGTTAGCGTTTTTTAATGCCATCAAATAGGATGGGGTCATGCCTGTTGATTCTCTCTGGGCCTACATCACTGTAATTCACAAGGAAAGAACCGTCGTGTTGTGGGAGCTATCGTCCCATAGCCCTCTTGAATGCCCACCTCAACCTGTTTTCCAAGATTCTTGCCAACAGGCTCTTTCCTCATCTCACACACCTGATTTGTTATGACCAGGTAGGTTTTGGGCCGTCTAGATAGGCCAGGGACAACATGACTTGTGTGATTGACCCCATTCATTCTGCCCAAACGTCTGATTGGCAGATAATCCTTTTATCCACAGACGCAGAGAAAGCCTTCGAGAGGGTGCCTTGGAATTTTATTCGGGCCACCCTGTCTCATTTTGGCTTGGGGCCCCGGATGTTGAGGTGGATTCTGGTACTGTATTTCTCCCCCTCGGCGTCAGTTAGGGTCAATGACTGGAGATCCGACTTTTTTCTAAACACTTACTGTCAGCTGTCTAATTATAAGATGAACATCTCTAAGTTGGTGGCGCTTAATATTTCGGCGCCTGTAGCTGTCGAGAGAGTTCTTCAGGCATTGTTCCCCTTTCACTGGGCGGACTGTTCTCTTAAGTATCTAGGTGTACAGATCACTGCTGTCCCTTTTGACCTCTTCCAGGCTAACCTGCCTCCTCTTTTGGGAATGATCAAGTCGGATCTCCGGGCTTGGCAATCACTGACGCTGAAGTGGTTCGGTCGTTGTAAAGCACGCACTTAAGATGAATGTGTTACCTAGATTAATTTATGTTTTACAGGTTCTCCCGATTCACATCCCCTTTTTGTTTTTCAAACAAGTGTGGGTGGTGTTAAGGTCCTGTGTTTGGGCCACTAGGTCCCCTAGAATTAAGTTGCACACGCTAACTCTGCCTAAGGTGAAGGGGGGTATTGGTCTTCCAGACCTCCTTAGGTATTACAGAGCTTCCCACCTTATGCGGGTGGTGGATTGGCACTGTAATGCAGATGCCAAGCAGTGGTTGCTGATGGAGGGCGAAGACACCGGCCTGCTTTTGCCTCGACCACCTTGGCTTTCCTCCAGCCCCTCGGAACTTGTGTCTAACCACCCTTTGGTTGGGGCTACTCTTAGGGAAGTTAGGTTGTTACAACGACATTCGCAAATAGCGCCTCTGCCCTCCCCTGTGAGGCCTATACTGGGCAATCCTGAATTTCCCGGGCTGCACGAGTGCCAGGGTGCGGAAGTTGGCCCTCTCGGGGAAAGTCAGTTTGCTGGACATGTGGCAGAGTGGTGACATTCCCTCTCCTTCGGAGATCGCTGGGTGGTCTCATCCCCCCCTCGATCCCCTTAGCCATCATTCAACTTAGGTATTTCCTCCAATCTTTTCAGAAGATGGGCTATGCTCCCCGACCTCTGACGCTATTTGAATCTATCTGTAGAAAGGGAGAGCCAATCAGACAAACCCTGTCCTTGCTTTACAACCTTCTATCAGATTTGGATGAGGGACAACGGCTACCTTTCGTTACGCAACGGGAGCCGGACTTTGGCATCTCTTTCACTCCCAAACAATTAGACAAGATTCTGTCCCTAGCACACAAAGCGTCCATAGCTAACTAATATCAAGAAGTGGGTTATAAAATTCTCACAACATGGTACAGAGTTCCCTCTTTGCTACACAAAATGGATGCAAAAAACCCAGATAGGTGCTGGAGGTTTGACTCTGAGGGAGGGACTATGCTTCATATCTTCTGGGCTTGCCCCTTGCTCAGGGGCTTCTGGGACGAGGTGGCATCCATCATCAAAAGTTAACTTCTGTTGAGGTGTGCCTACTTCATCTTTCGGGGAGGCAGACCTGGAAAGACAGGAAGTCACTGACCATCTAACTCCTTAACGCTGCAAAAGCCTGTATACCGGCCATGTGGAGGCAAACACAGCCCCCCTTGCGTTCATTATGGTTTTCTAAAATTATTATTTTTTTTTTAATTCAATAAAAGCTTTATTTAGGAATAAGATTGTAACAATGAAAAATAGTAATGTAAGCATTTTGGTAAAACATCATGAAAGAATACAGACAGACGTTTCAGTATAAAAGTTGAATGACATATTTGACCTAAAATTAATGACATACATCGCATGGAGTCAATGACAGCCACATTGAATAATACAGAAGAAAAACTGCGGAACCTGTGGCAGCCTTGTGTGTACTTCACTGGTACTGAGACTTACCTACAGGACACCGTTTCTACTGACGTTAAGCTCACGTGCCGTTTTTCTTTAGGTGCTGGCTTTGACCTCAATGGTCCGATCTCTTTATGCTGGTGGTCCTACTGGACTTAACCCCATCCCCTCCCCCTCTTTTTTTTTTCTGTTTGTTCCTTCCTCCCTCTCTCTCCTTCCCTTCTTCTTTCCCTCCTTCTCTATTTCAAATCTTTCCCACACATGGTTATCTAACGGTTTGCTGATTTTCTTGTTATTATTCATATATCCGTTTACGTCTCTAGGAGACGTCCCATTGGGTGAGCTCGGGCACATCTTGGTGATCTATCATATAAATACCTCACGATCTCAATCTTTGCTCCGAGGGTAACCCAAGTTATATAAAAGGAAAATTTTCGGCAAAGTATTCCTGTTCGTTTACTTTGATTTATTTGTCACTCGATTGTACTTTTACTTTAAAAAAGAAATAAAAAAAAAAAACGAAAACAACGAAGTGTTGAGTGCCCTCATTCTGAGAAGGACTAAAAGCAGCACATCCTTATTATAGAATGCAGAACTGGCCAGCGGAACGTGTTGGCTGAGCGATCAATGTCTCAGGCTTTAAGATTTGAACTATTGGTCTCGTCTTTTGTGCATGTTGAAACATGAAGACAGAAAGTGAGAAATGTGTTACATGGACCTCTTCATTGGAGCCTGGAGGAGAAGGCGAGGAGTTTCCTCAGAAGAGCTAGATGAATCTCCCGAACCCCAAGCATAGAAGAAGTTGGTCCTCTTCAAAAGGTAGGACCTTTTCAGATCCATACTTGAGTTGCTTTTGGATTTGGAAAGGTGGGGGTGTGGATGTGCTGTGTCAATGTGCATGGATTTTTGGGAGGGGAAGGTGAGGGAGCATGGGTTTGCTGTGTGTGTGATTTTGGGCTTTAAGCTCCAAAATATTACTATGTCTGATGGCGCATTCTTGCACTATCAAAGAAAAAGGAGAACAGCGACGTGTTGTGTGCCCTCATTCTGAGAAGGACTGAAAGCAGCACATATTTATTATTGTATGCAGCACTGGCCAGCTGAAAGCATTGGCTGAGCGACCAATGTCTCGGGCTTTAAGCTGTAAACTATGGGTCCGGTCTGATGTGCATGCTCAAGCTCAAAGACAGAAAGTGAGAAATGTGCTGCATGTACCTCTTCATCGGAGCCATGAGGAGAAGGCGAGGATTTCCCTCAGAAGAGCAAGATGAATCTCCTCTGCACAAGCAAGGAAGAAGTTGATTCTCTTCAAAAGGTAGGACATTTTCCGATTTATACTTGAGTTGCTTTTTAATTTTGAAATCTGGGGGTGTGGATTTGCTGTGTTAATGTCTGTGGATTTTGGGGTGAATGTGAGGGAGTGCGTTTGCTGTGTGTGTGTGTGATTTTGGACTTTAAGCTCCAAAAAATTACTTCTGTCTGATGGCGCATTCTTGCACAATAAAAAAAAAGAAGAACAGCGAACTGTTGTGTGCCCTCATTCTGAGGAGAAATGAAAGCAGCACATCATTATTGTGTGCAGAACTGGCCAGCTGAATGTGTTGGCTGAGCGACCAATGTCTCGGGCTTTAAGCTTTAAACTATGGGTCCCGTCTGATGTGCACGCTCAAGCTTGAAGACAGAAAGTGAGAAATGTGTTGCATGGACCTCTTCATGGGAGCCTGGAGGAGAAGGCGAGGAGTTCCCTCAGAAGAGCTAGATGAATCTCCTCTGCACAAGCAAGGAAGAAGTTGATTCTCTTCAAAAGGTAGGACATTTTCAGATTTATACTTGAGTTGCTTTTTAATTTTAAAATCTGGGGGTGTTGATTTGCTGTGTTAATGTCTGTGGATTTTGGGGTGAATGTGAGGGAGTGTGTTTGCTGTGTGTGTGTTTTTGGACTTTAAGCTCCAAAAAATTACTTCTGTCTTATGGCTCATTCTTGCACAATAAAAGAAAAAGAAGAACAGCGAAGTGTTGTGTGCCCTCATTCTGAGGAGAAATTAAAGCAGCACATCATTATTGTGTGCAGAACTGGCTAGCTGAATGGGTTGGCTGAGCGAC
The DNA here is from genome assembly GCF_965119305.1 of Pelophylax lessonae. Classification (NCBI taxonomy): domain Eukaryota; kingdom Metazoa; phylum Chordata; class Amphibia; order Anura; family Ranidae; genus Pelophylax; species Pelophylax lessonae. Next base: position 8,894 of record NW_028120121.1, read on the forward strand.
CAATGTCTCGGGCTTTAAGCTGTAAACTATGGGTCCCGTCTGATGTGCATGCTCCTACTTGAAGACAGAAAGTGAGAAATGTGTTGCACGGACCTCTTCATGGGAGCCTGGAGGAGAAGGCGAGGAGTTCCCTCAGAAGAGCTAGATGAATCTCCTCTGCACAAGCAAGGAAGAAGTTGATTCTCTTCAAAAGGTAGGACATTTTCAGATTTATACTTGAGTTGCTTTTTAATTTTGAAATCTGGGGGTGTGGATTTGCTGTGTTAATGTCTGTGGATTTTGGGGTGAATGTGAGGGAGTGTGTTTGCTGTGTGTGTGTTTTTGGACTTTAAGCTCCAAAAAATTACTTCTGTCTGATGGCGCATTCTTGCACCATAAAAGAAAAAGAAGAACATTGAAGTGTTGTGTGCCCTCATTCTGAGGAGAAATGAAAGCAGCACATCATTAGTGTGTGCAGAACTGGCCAGCGGAATGTGTTGGCTGAGCGAAAAATGTCTCGGGCTTTAAGCTGTAAACTATGGTTACCGTCTGATGTGCATGCTCAAGCTTGAAGACAGAAAGTGAGAAATGTGTTGACGGACCTCTTCATCGGAGCCTGGAGGAGAAGGCGAGGAGTTCCTTCAGAAGAGCTAGATGAATCTCCTCTGCACAAGCAAGGAAGAAGTTGATTCTCTTCAAAAGGTAGGACATTTTCAGATTTATACTTGAGTTGCTTTTTAATTTTGAAATCTGGGGGTGTGGATTTGCTGTGTTAATGTCTGTGGATTTTGGGTTGAATGTGAGGGAGTGTGTTTGCTGTGTGTGTGTTTTTGGACTTTAAGCCCCAAAAAATTACTTCTGTCTGATGGCGCATTCTTGCACAATAAAAGAAAAAGACGAACAGCGAAGTGTTGTGTGCCCTCATTCTGAGGAGAAATGAAAGCAGCACATCATTATTGTGTGCAGAACTTGCCAGCGGAATGTGTTGGCTGAGCGACCAATGTCTCGTGCTTTAAGCTGTAAACTATGGGTCCCGTCTGATGTGCATGCTTAAGCTTGAAGACAGAAAGTGAGAAATGTGTTGCATGGACCTCTTCATCGGAGCCTGGAGAAGAAGGCGAGGAGTTCCCTCAGAAGAGCTAGATGAATCTCCTCTGCACAAGCAAGGAAGAAGTTGATTCTCTTCAAAAGGTAGGACATTTTCAGATTTATACTTGAGTTGCTTTTTAATTTTGAAATCTGGGGGTGTGGATTTGCTGTGTTAATGTCTGTGGATTTTGGGGTGAATGTGAGGGAGTGTGTTTGCTGTGTGTGTGTTTTTGGACTTTAAGCTCCAAAAAATTACTTCTGTCTGATGGCGCATTCTTGCACCATAAAAGAAAAAGAAGAACAGCGAAGTGTTGTGTGCCCTCATTCTGAGGAGAAATGAAAGCAGCACATCATTATTGTGTGCAGAACTGGCCAGCGGAATGTGTTGGCTGAGCGACCAATGTCTCGGGCTTTAAGCTGTAAACTATGGGTCCCGTCTGATGTGCATGCTCAACCTTGAAGACAGAAAGTGAGAAATGTGTTGCATGGACCTCTTCATCGGAGCCTGGAGGAGAAGGCGAGGAGTTCCCTCAGAAGAGCTAGATGAATCTCCTCTGCACAAGCAAGGAAGAAGTTGATTCTCTTCAAAAGGTAGGACATTTTCAGATTTATACTTGAGTTGCTTTTTAATTTTGAAATCTGGGGGTGTGGATTTGCTGTGTTAATGTCTGTGGATTTTGGGGTGAATGTGAGGAGTGTGTTTGCTGTGTGTGTGTTTTTGTACTTAAAGCTCCAAAAAATTACTTCTGTCTGATGGGACATTCTTGCATAATAAAAGAAAAAGAACATCGAAGTATTGTGTGCCCTCATTCTGAGGAGAAATGAAAGCAGCACATCATTATTGTGTGCAGAACTGGCCAGCGGAATGTGTTGGCTAAGCGACCAATGTCTCTGGCTTTAAGCTGTAAACTATGGGTCCCGTCTGATGTGCATGCTCAAGCTTGAAGACAGAAAGTGAGAAATGTGTTGCACGGACCTCTTCATCGGAACCTGGAGGAAAAGGCGAGGAGTTCCCTCAGAAGAGCTGGATGAATCTCCTCTGCACAGGCAAGGAAGAAGTTGATTCTCTTCAAAAGGTAGGACATTTTCAGATTTATACTTGAGTTGCTTTTTAATTTTGAAATCTGGGGGTGTGGATTTGCTGTGTTAATGTCTGTGGATTTTGGGTTGAATGTGAGGGAGTGTGTTTTCTGTGTGTGTGTTTTTGGAGTTTAAGCTCCAAAAAATTACTTCTGTCTGATGGCGCATTCTTGCACAATAAAAGAAAAAGACGAACAGCGAAGTGTTGTGTGCCCTCATTCTGAGGAGAAATGAAAGCAGCACATCATTATTGTGTGCAAAGCTGGCCAGCGGAATGTGTTGGCTGAGCGACCGATGTCTCGGGCTATAAGCTGTAAACTATGGGTCCCGTCTGATGTGCATGCTCAAGCTTGAAGACAGAAAGTGAGAAATGTGTTGCATGGACCTCTTCATCGGAGCCTGGAGAAGAAGGCGAGGAGTTCCCTCAGAAGAGCTAGATGAATCTCCTCTGCACAAGCAAGGAAGAAGTTGATTCTCTTCAAAAGGTAGGACATTTTCAGATTTATACTTGAGTTGCTTTTTAATTTTGAAATCTGGGGGTGTGGAATTGCTGTGTTAATGTCTGTGGATTTAGGGGTGAATGTAAGGGAGTGTGTTTGCTGTGTGTGTGTTTTTGGACTTTAAGCTCCAAAAAATTACTTCTGTCTGATGGCGCATTCTTGCACAATAAAAGAAAAAGAACAGCGAAGTGTTTTATGTGCCCTCATTCTGAGGAGAAATGAAAGCAGCACATCATTATTGTGTGCAGAACTGGCCAGCTGAAAGTGTTGGCTGAGCAATCAATGTCTCAGGCTTTAAGCTGTAGACTATGGGTCCCATCTGATGTGTATGCTCAAGCTTGAAGACAGAAAGTGAGAAATGTGTTGCATGGACCTCTTCATCGGAGCCTGGAGAAGAAGGCGAGGAGTTCCCTCAGAAGAGCTAGATGAATCTCCTCTGCACAAGCAAGCAAGAAGTTGATTCTCTTAAAAGGTAGGACATTTTCAGATTTATACTTGAGTTGCTTTTTAATTTTGAAATCTGGGGGTGTGGATTTGCTGTGTTAATGTCTGTGGATTTTGGGGTGAATGTGAGGGAGTGTGTTTGCTGTGTGTGTGTTTTTGGACTTTAAGCTCCAAAAAATTACTTCTGTCTGATGGCGCATTCGTGCACAATAAAAGAAAAAGAAGAACAGCGAAGTGTTGTGTGCCCTCATTCTGAGGAGAAATGAAAGCAGCACATGATTATTGTGTGCAGAACTGGCCAGCGGAATGTGTTGGCTGAGCGACCAATGTCTTTGGCTTTAAGCTGTAAACTATGGGTCCCGTCTGATGTGCATGCTCAAGCTTGAAGACAGAAAGTGAGAAATGTGTTGCATGGACCTCTTCATCGGAGCCTGGAGAAGAAGGCGAGGAGTTCCCTCAGAAGAGCTAGATGAATCTCCTCTGCACAAGCAAGGAAGAAGTTGATTCTCTTCAAAAGGTAGGACATTTTCAGATTTATACTTGAGTTGCTTTTTAATTTTGAAATCTGGGGGTGTGGATTTGCTGTGTTAATGTCTGTGGATTTTGGGGTGAATGTGAGGGAGTGTGTTTGCTGTGTGTGTGTTTTTGGACTTTAAGCTCCAAAAAATTACTTCTGTCTGATGGCGCATTCGTGCACAATAAAAGAAAAAGAAGAACAGCGAAGTGTTGTGTGCCCTCATTCTGAGGAGAAATGAAAGCAGCACATCATTATTGTGTGCAGAACTGGCCAGCGGAATGTGTTGGCTGAGCGACCAATGTCTCGGGCTTTAAGCTGTAAACTATGGGTCCCGTCTGATGTGCATGCTCAAGCTTGAAGACAGAAAGTGAGAAATGTGTTGCATGGACCTCTTCATCGGAGCCTGGAGAAGAAGGCGAGGAGTTCCCTCAGAAGAGCTAGATGAATCTCCTCTGCACAAGCAAGGAAGAAGTTGATTCTCTTCAAAAGGTAGGACATTTTCAGATTTATACTTGAGTTGCTTTTTAATTTTGAAATCTGGGGGTGTGGATTTGCTGTGTTAATGTCTGTGGATTTTGGGGTGAATGTGAGGGAGTGTGTTTGCTGTGTGTGTGTTTTTGGACTTTAAGCTCCAAAAAATTACTTCTGTCTGATGGCGCATTCGTGCACAATAAAAGAAAAAGAAGAACAGCGAAGTGTTGTGTGCCCTCATTCTGAGGAGAAATGAAAGCAGCACATCATTATTGTGTGCAGAACTGGCCAGCGGAATGTGTTGGCTGAGCGACCAATGTCTCGGGCTTTAAGCTGTAAACTATGGGTCCCGTCTGATGTGCATGCTCAAGCTTGAAGACAGAAAGTGAGAAATGTGTTGCATGGACCTCTTCATCGGAGCCTGGAGAAGAAGGCGAGGAGTTCCCTCAGAAGAGCTAGATGAATCTCCTCTGCACAAGCAAGGAAGAAGTTGATTCTCTTCAAAAGGTAGGACATTTTCAGATTTATACTTGAGTTGCTTTTTAATTTTGAAATCTGGGGGTGTGGATTTGCTGTGTTAATGTCTGTGGATTTTGGGGTGAATGTGAGGGAGTGTGTTTGCTGTGTGTGTGTTTTTGGACTTTAAGCTCCAAAAAATTACTTCTGTCTGATGGCGCATTCTTGCACCATAAAAGAAAAAGAAGAACAGCGAAGTATTGTGTGCCCTCATTCTGAGGAGAAATGAAAGCAGCACATCATTAGTGTGTGCAGAACTGGCCAGCTGAATGTGTTGGCTGAGCGAAAAATGTCTCGGGCTTTAAGCTATAAACTATGGTTACCGTCTGATGTGCATGCTCAAGCTTGAAGACAGAAAGTGAGAAATGTGTTGACGGACCTCTTCATCGGAGCCTGGAGGAGAAGGCGAGGAGTTCCTTCAGAAGAGCTAGATGAATCTCCTCTGCACAAGCAAGGAAGAAGTTGATTCTCTTCAAAAGGTAGGACATTTTCAGATTTATACTTGAGTTGCTTTTTAATTTTGAAATCTGGGGGTGTGGATTTGCTGTGTTAATGTCTGTGGATTTTGGGGTGAATGTGAGGGAGTGTGTTTGCTGTGTGTGTGTTTTTGGACTTTAAGCTCCAAAAAATTACTTCTGTCTGATGGCGCATTCTTGCACCATAAAAGAAAAAGAAGAACAGCGAAGTATTGTGTGCCCTCATTCTGAGGAGAAATGAAAGCAGCACATCATTAGTGTGTGCAGAACTGGCCAGCGGAATGTGTTGGCTGAGCGAAAAATGTCTCGGGCTTTAAGCTATAAACTATGGTTACCGTCTGATGTGCATGCTCAAGCTTGAAGACAGAAAGTGAGAAATGTGTTGACGGACCTCTTCATCGGAGCCTGGAGGAGAAGGCGAGGAGTTCCTTCAGAAGAGCTAGATGAATCTCCTCTGCACAAGCAAGGAAGAAGTTGATTCTCTTCAAAAGGTAGGACATTTTCAGATTTATACTTGAGTTGCTTTTTAATTTTGAAATCCTGGGGTGTGGATTTGCTGTGTTAATGTCTGTGGATTTTGGGGTGAATGTGAGGGAGTGTGTTTGCTGTGTGTGTGTTTTTGGACTTTAAGCTCCAAAAAATTACTTCTGTCTGATGGCGCATTCTTGCACAATAAAAGAAAAAGACGAACAGCGAAGTGTTGTGTGCCCTCATTCTGAGGAGAAATGAAAGCAGCACATCATTATTGTGTGCAGAACTGGCCAGCGGAATGTGTTGGCTGAGCGACCAATGTCTCGGGCTTTAAGCTGTAAACTATGGGTCCCATCTGATGTGCATGCTCAAGCTTGAAGACAGAAAGTGAGAAATGTGTCGCATGGACCTCTTCATCGGAGCCTGGAGAAGAAGGCGAGGAGTTCCCTCAGAAGAGCTAGATGAATCTCCTCTGCACAAGCAAGGAAGAAGTTGATTCTCTTCAAAAGGTAGGACATTTTCAGATTTATACTTGAATTGCTTTTTAATTTTGAAATCTGGGGGTGTGGATTTGCTGTGTTAATGTCTGTGGATTTTGGGGTGAATGTGAGGGAGTGTGTTTGCTGTGTGTGTGTTTTTGGACTTTAAGCTCCAAAAAATTACTTCTGTCTGATGGCGCATTCTTGCACCATAAAAGAAAAAGAAGAACAGCAAAGTGTTGTGTGCCCTCATTCTGAGGAGAAATGAAAGCAGCACATCATTAGTGTGTGCAAAACTGGCCAGCTGAATGTGTTGGCTGAGCGACCAATGTCTCGGGCTTTAAGTTGTTAACTATGGTTACCGTCTGATGTGCATGCTCAAGCTTGAAGACAGAAATTGAGAAATGTGTTGCACGGACCTCTTCATCGGAGCCTGGAGGAGAAGGCGAGGAGTTCCCTCAGAAGAGCTAGATGAATCTCCTCTGCACAAGCAAGGAAGAAGTTGATTCTCTTCAAAAGGTAGGACATTTTCAGATTTATACTTGAGTTGCTTTTTAATTTTGAAATCTGGGGGTGTGGATTTGCTGTGTTAATGTTTGTGGATTTTGGGGTGAATGTGAGGGAGTGTGTTTGCTGTGTGTGTGTTTTTGGACTTTAAGCTCCAAAAAATTACTTCTGTCTGATGGCGCATTCTTGCACCATAAAAGAAAAAGAAGAACATTGAAGTGTTGTGTGCCCTCATTCTGAGGAGAAATGAAAGCAGCACATCATTAGTGTGTGCAGAACTGGCCAGCTGAATGTGTTGGCTGAGCGAAAAATGTCTCGGGCTTTAAGCTGTAAACTATGGTTACCGTCTGATGTGCATGCTCAAGCTTGAAGACAGAAAGTGAGAAATGTGTTGCACGGACCTCTTCATCGGAGCCTGGAGGAGAAGGCGAGGAGTTCCTTCAGAAGAGCTAGATGAATCTCCTCTGCACAAGCAAGGAAGAAGTTGATTCTCTTCAAAAGGTAGGACATTTTCAGATTTATACTTGAGTTGCTTTTTAATTTTGAAATCCGGGGGTGTGGATTTGCTGTGTTAATGTCTGTGGATTTTGGGGTGAATGTGAGGGAGTGTGTTTGCTGTGTGTGTGTTTTTGGACTTTAAGCTCCAAAAAATTACTTCTGTCTGATGGCGCATTCTTGCACAATAAAAGAAAAAGACGAACAGCGAAGTGTTGTGTGCCCTCATTCTGAGGAGAAATGAAAGCAGCACATCATTATTGTGTGCAGAACTGGCCAGCGGAATGTGTTGGCTGAGCGACCAATGTCTCCGGCTTTAAGCTGTAAACTATGGGTCCCGTCTGATGTGCATGCTCAAGCTTGAAGACAGAAAGTGAGAAATGTGTTGCATGGACCTCTTCATCGGAGCCTGGAGAAGAAGGCGAGGAGTTCCCTCAGAAGAGCTAGATGAATCTCCTCTGCACAAGCAAGGAAGAAGTTGATTCTCTTCAAAAGGTAGGACATTTTCAGATTTATACTTGAGTTGCTTTTTAATTTTGAAATCCGGGGGTGTGGATTTGCTGTGTTAATGTCTGTGGATTTTGGGGTGAATGTGAGGGAGTGTGTTTGCTGTGTGTGTGTTTTTGGACTTTAAGCTCCAAAAAATTACTTCTGTCTGATGGCGCATTCTTGCACAATAAAAGAAAAAGACGAACAGCGAAGTGTTGTGTGCCCTCATTCTGAGGAGAAATGAAAGCAGCACATCATTATTGTGTGCAGAACTGGCCAGCGGAATGTGTTGGCTGAGCGACCAATGTCTCCGGCTTTAAGCTGTAAACTATGGGTCCCGTCTGATGTGCATGCTCAAGCTTGAAGACAGAAAGTGAGAAATGTGTCGCATGGACCTCTTCATCGGAGCCTGGAGAAGAAGGCGAGGAGTTCCCTCAGAAGAGCTAGATGAATCTCCTCTGCACAAGCAAGGAAGAAGTTGATTCTCTTCAAAAGGTAGGACATTTTCAGATTTATACTTGAGTTGCTTTTTAATTTTGAAATCTGGGGGTGTGGATTTGCTGTGTTAATGTCTGTGGATTTTGGGGTGAATGTGAGGGAGTGTGTTTGCTGTGTGTGTGTTTTTGGACTTTAAGCTCCAAAAAATTACTTCTGTCTGATGGCGCATTCTTGCACCATAAAAGAAAAAGACGAACAGCGAAGTATTGTGTGCCCTCATTCTGAGGAGAAATGAAAGCAGCACATCATTAGTGTGTGCAGAACTGGCCAGCTGAATGTGTTGGCTGAGCGAAAAATGTCTCGGGCTTTAAGCTATAAACTATGGTTACCGTCTGATGTGCATGCTCAAGCTTGAAGACAGAAAGTGAGAATTGTGTCGCATGGACCTCTTCATCGGAGCCTGGAGAAGAAGGCGAGGAGTTCCCTCAGAAGAGCTAGATGAATCTCCTCTGCACAAGCAAGGAAGAAGTTGATTCTCTTCAAAAGGTAGGACATTTTCAGATTTATACTTGAGTTGCTTTTTAATTTTGAAATCCTGGGGTGTGGATTTGCTGTGTTAATGTCTGTGGATTTTGGGGTGAATGTGAGGGAGTGTGTTTGCTGTGTGTGTGTTTTTGGACTTTAAGCTCCAAAAAATTACTTCTGTCTGATGGCGCATTCTTGCACCATAAAAGAAAAAGAAGAACAGCGAAGTATTGTGTGCCCTCATTCTGAGGAGAAATGAAAGCAGCACATCATTAGTGTGTGCAGAACTGGCCAGCTGAATGTGTTGGCTGAGCGAAAAATGTCTCGGGCTTTAAGCTATAAACTATGGTTACCGTCTGATGTGCATGCTCAAGCTTGAAGACAGAAAGTGAGAATTGTGTTGACGGACCTCTTCATCGGAGCCTGGAGGAGAAGGCGAGGAGTTCCTTCAGAAGAGCTAGATGAATCTCCTCTGCACAAGCAAGGAAGAAGTTGATTCTCTTCAAAAGGTAGGACATTTTCAGATTTATACTTGAGTTGCTTTTTAATTTTGAAATCCTGGGGTGTGGATTTGCTGTGTTAATGTCTGTGGATTTTGGGGTGAATGTGAGGGAGTGTGTTTGCTGTGTGTGTGTTTTTGGACTTTAAGCTCCAAAAAATTACTTCTGTCTGATGGCGCATTCTTGCACAATAAAAGAAAAAGACGAACAGCGAAGTGTTGTGTGCCCTCATTCTGAGGAGAAATGAAAGCAGCACATCATTATTGTGTGCAGAACTGGCCAGCGGAATGTGTTGGCTGAGCGACCAATGTCTCGGGCTTTAAGCTGTAAACTATGGGTCCCGTCTGATGTGCATGCTCAAGCTTGAAGACAGAAAGTGAGAAATGTGTCGCATGGACCTCTTCATCGGAGCCTGGAGAAGAAGGCGAGGAGTTCCCTCAGAAGAGCTAGATGAATCTCCTCTGCACAAGCAAGGAAGAAGTTGATTCTCTTCAAAAGGTAGGACATTTTCAGATTTATACTTGAGTTGCTTTTTAATTTTGAAATCTGGGGGTGTGGATTTGCTGTGTTAATGTCTGTGGATTTTGGGGTGAATGTGAGGGAGTGTGTTTGCTGTGTGTGTGTTTTTGGACTTTAAGCTCCAAAAAATTACTTCTGTCTGATGGCGCATTCTTGCACCATAAAAGAAAAAGAAGAACAGCAAAGTGTTGTGTGCCCTCATTCTGAGGAGAAATGAAAGCAGCACATCATTAGTGTGTGCAAAACTGGCCAGCTGAATGTGTTGGCTGAGCGACCAATGTCTCGGGCTTTAAGTTGTTAACTATGGTTACCGTCTGATGTGCATGCTCAAGCTTGAAGACAGAAAGTGAGAATTGTGTTGACGGACCTCTTCATCGGAGCCTGGAGGAGAAGGCGAGGAGTTCCTTCAGAAGAGCTAGATGAATCTCCTCTGCACAAGCAAGGAAGAAGTTGATTCTCTTCAAAAGGTAGGACATTTTCAGATTTATACTTGAGTTGCTTTTTAATTTTGAAATCTGGGGGTGTGAATTTGCTGTGTTAATGTCTGTGGATTTTGGGGTGAATGTGAGGGAGTGTGTTTGCTGTGTGTGTGTTTTTGGACTTTAAGCTCCAAAAAATTACTTCTGTCTGATGGCGCATTCTTGCACCATAAAAGAAAAAGAAGAACATTGAAGTGTTGTGTGCCCTCATTCTGAGGAGAAATGAAAGCAGCACATCATTAGTGTGTGCAGAACTGGCCAGCTTAATGTGTTGGCTGAGCGAAAAATGTCTCGGGCTTTAAGCTGTAAACTATGGTTACCGTCTGATGTGCATGCTCGAGCTTGAAGACAGAAAGTGAGAAATGTGTTGCACGGACCTCTTCATCGGAGCCTGGAGGAGAAGGCGAGGAGTTCCTTCAGAAGAGCTAGATTAATCTCCTCTGCACAAGCAAGGAAGAAGTTGATTCTCTTCAAAAGGTAGGACATTTTCAGATTTATACTTGAGTTGCTTTTTAATTTTGAAATCCGGGGGTGTGGATTTGCTGTGTTAATGTCTGTGGATTTTGGGGTGAATGTGAGGGAGTGTGTTTGCTGTGTGTGTGTTTTTGGTCTTTAAGCTCCAAAAAATTACTTCTGTCTGATGGCGCATTCTTGCACAATAAAAGAAAAAGACGAACAGCGAAGTGTTGTGTGCCCTCATTCTGAGGAGAAATGAAAGCAGCACATCATTATTGTGTGCAGAACTGGCCAGCGGAATGTGTTGGCTGAGCGACCAATGTCTCCGGCTTTAAGCTGTAAACTATGGGTCCCGTCTGATGTGCATGCTCAAGCTTGAAGACAGAAAGTGAGAAATGTGTCGCATGGACCTCTTCATCGGAGCCTGGAGAAGAAGGCGAGGAGTTCCCTCAGAAGAGCTAGATGAATCTCCTCTGCACAAGCAAGGAAGAAGTTGATTCTCTTCAAAAGGTAGGACATTTTCAGATTTATACTTGAGTTGCTTTTTAATTTTGAAATCTGGGGGTGTGGATTTGCTGTGTTAATGTCTGCGGATTTTGGGGTGAATGTGAGGGAGTGTGTTTGCTGTGTGTGTGTTTTTGGACTTTAAGCTCCAAAAAATTACTTCTGTCTGATGGCGCATTCTTGCACCATAAAAGAAAAAGAAGAACAGCGAAGTATTGTGTGCCCTCATTCTGAGGAGAAATGAAAGCAGCACATCATTAGTGTGTGCAGAACTGGCCAGCTGAATGTGTTGGCTGAGCGAAAAATGTCTCGGGCTTTAAGCTATAAACTATGGTTACCGTCTGATGTACATGCTCAAGCTTGAAGACAGAAATTGAGAAATGTGTTGCACGGACCTCTTCATCGGAGCCTGGAGGAGAAGGCGAGGAGTTCCCTCAGAAGAGCTAGATGAATCTCCTCTGCACAAGCAAGGAAGAAGTTGATTCTCTTCAAAAGGTAGGACATTTTCAGATTTATACTTGAGTTGCTTTTTAATTTTGAAATCCTGGGGTGTGGATTTGCTGTGTTAATGTCTGTGGATTTTGGGGTGAATGTGAGGGAGTGTGTTTGCTGTGTGTGTGTTTTTGGACTTTAAGCTCCAAAAAATTACTTCTGTCTGATGGCGCATTCTTGCACAATAAAAGAAAAAGACGAACAGCGAAGTGTTGTGTGCCCTCATTCTGAGGAGAAATGAAAGCAGCACATCATTATTGTGTGCAGAACTGGCCAGCGGAATGTGTTGGCTGAGCGACCAATGTCTTGGGCTTTAAGCTGTAAACTATGGGTCCCGTCTGATGTGCATGCTCAAGCTTGAAGACAGAAAGTGAGAAATGTGTCGCATGGACCTCTTCATCGGAGCCTGGAGAAGAAGGCGAGGAGTTCCCTCAGAAGAGCTAGATGAATCTCCTCTGCACAAGCAAGGAAGAAGTTGATTCTCTTCAAAAGGTAGGACATTTTCAGATTTATACTTGAGTTGCTTTTTAATTTTGAAATCTGGGGGTGTGGATTTGCTGTGTTAATGTCTGTGGATTTTGGGGTGAATGTGAGGGAGTGTGTTTGCTGTGTGTGTGTTTTTGGACTTTAAGCTCCAAAAAATTACTTCTGTCTGATGGCGCATTCTTGCACCATAAAAGAAAAAGAAGAACAGCAAAGTGTTGTGTGCCCTCATTCTGAGGAGAAATGAAAGCAGCACATCATTAGTGTGTGCAACACTGGCCAGCTGAATGTGTTGGCTGAGCGACCAATGTCTCGGGCTTTAAGTTGTTAACTATGGTTACCGTCTGATGTGCATGCTCAAGCTTGAAGACAGAAATTGAGAAATGTGTTGCACGGACCTCTTCATCAGAGCCTGGAGGAGAAGGCGAGGAGTTCCCTCAGAAGAGCTAGATGAATCTCCTCTGCACAAGCAAGGAAGAAGTTAATTCTCTTCAAAAAGAAGGACATTTTTAGATTTATACTTGATTTGCTTTTTAATTTTGAAATCTGGGGGTGTGGATTTGCTGTGTTAATGTCTGCGGATTTTGGGGTGAATGTGAGGGAGTGTGTTTGCTGTGTGTGTGTTTTTAGACTTTAAGCTCCAAAAAATTACTTCTGTCTGATGGCGCATTCTTGCACAATAAAAGAAAAAGAAGAACAGCGAAGTGTTGTGTGCCCTCATTCTGAGGAGAAATGAAAGCAGCACATCATTATTGTGTGCAGAACTGGCCAGCGGAATGTGTTGGCTGAGCGACCAATGTCTCGGGCTTTAAGCTGTAAACTATGGGTCCCGTCTGATGTGCATGCTCAACCTTGAAGACAGAAAGTGAGAAATGTGTTGCATGGACCTCTTCATCGGAGCCTAGAGGAGAAGGCGAGGAGTTCCCTCAGAAGAGCTAGATGAATCTCCTCTGCACAAGCAAGGAAGAAGTTGATTCTCTTCAAAAGGTAGGACATTTTCAGATTTATACTTGAGTTGCTTTTTAATTTTGAAATCTGGGGGTGTGGATTTGCTGTGTTAATGTCTGTGGATTTTGGGGTGATGGTGAGGGAGTGTGTTTGCTGTGTGTGTGTTTTTGGACTTTAAGCTCCAAAAAATTACTTCTGTCTGATGGCGCATTCTTGCACCATAAAAGAAAAAGAAGAACAGCGAAGTGTTGTGTGCCCTCATTCTGAGGAGAAATGAAAGCAGCACATCATTATTGTGTGCAGAACTGGCCAGCTGAATACGTTGGCTGAGCGACCAATGTCTCAGGCTTTAAGCTGTAAACTATGGGTCCCGTCTGATGTGCATGCTCAAGCTTGAAGACAGAAAGTGAGAAATGTGTTGCACAGACCTCTTCATCGGAGCCTGGAGGAGAAGGTGAGGAGTTCCCTCAGAAGAGCTAGATGAATCTCCTCTGCACAAGCAAGGAAGAAGTTGATTCTCTTCAAAGGGTAGGACATTTTCAGATTTATACTTGAGTTGCTTTTTAATTTTGAAATCTGGGGGTGTGGATTTGCTGTGTTAATGTCTGTGGATTTTGGGGTGAATGTGAGGGAGTGTGTTTGCTGTGTGTGTGTTTTTGGACTTTAAGCTCCAAAAAATTACTTCTGTCTGATGGCGCATTCTTGCACAATAAAAGAAAAAGACGAACAGCGAAGTGTTGTGTGCCCTCATTCTGAGGAGAAATGAAAGCAGCACATCATTATTGTGTGCAGAACTGGCCAGCGGAATGTGTTGGCTGAGCGAAAAATGTCTCGGGCTTTAAGCTGTAAACTATGGTTACCGTCTGATGTGCATGCTCAAGCTTGAAGACAGAAAGTGAGAAATGTGTTGCACGGACCTCTTCATCGGAGCCTGGAGGAGAAGGCGAGGAGTTCCTTCAGAAGAGCTAGATGAATCTCCTCTGCACAAGCAAGGAAGAAGTTGATTCTCTTCAAAAGGTAGGACATTTTCAGATTTATACTTGAGTTGCTTTTTAATTTTGAAATCCGGGGGTGTGGATTTGCTGTGTTAATGTCTGTGGATTTTGGGGTGAATGTGAGGGAGTGTGTTTGCTGTGTGTGTGTTTTTGGACTTTAAGCTCCAAAAAATTACTTCTGTCTGATGGCGCATTCTTGCACAATAAAAGAAAAAGACGAACAGCGAAGTGTTGTGTGCCCTCATTCTGAGGAGAAATGAAAGCAGCACATCATTATTGTGTGCAGAACTGGCCAGCGGAATGTGTTGGCTGAGCGACCAATGTCTCCGGCTTTAAGCTGTAAACTATGGGTCCCGTCTGATGTGCATGCTCAAGCTTGAAGACAGAAAGTGAGAAATGTGTTGCATGGACCTCTTCATCGGAGCCTGGAGAAGAAGGCGAGGAGTTCCCTCAGAAGAGCTAGATGAATCTCCTCTGCACAAGCAAGGAAGAAGTTGATTCTCTTCAAAAGGTAGGACATTTTCAGATTTATACTTGAGTTGCTTTTTAATTTTGAAATCTGGGGGTGTGGATTTGCTGTGTTAATGTCTGTGGATTTTGGGGTGAATGTGAGGGAGTGTGTTTGCTGTGTGTGTTTTTGGACTTTAAGCTCCAAAAAATTACTTCTGTCTGATGGCGCATTCTTGCACCATAAAAGAAAAAGACGAACAGCGAAGTATTGTGTGCCCTCATTCTGAGGAGAAATGAAAGCAGCACATCATTAGTGTGTGCAGAACTGGCCAGCTGAATGTGTTGGCTGAGCGAAAAATGTCTCGGGCTTTAAGCTATAAACTATGGTTACCGTCTGATGTGCATGCTCAAGCTTGAAGACAGAAAGTGAGAATTGTGTCGCATGGACCTCTTCATCGGAGCCTGGAGAAGAAGGCGAGGAGTTCCCTCAGAAGAGCTAGATGAATCTCCTCTGCACAAGCAAGGAAGAAGTTGATTCTCTTCAAAAGGTAGGACATTTTCAGATTTATACTTGAGTTGCTTTTTAATTTTGAAATCCTGGGGTGTGGATTTGCTGTGTTAATGTCTGTGGATTTTGGGGTGAATGTGAGGGAGTGTGTTTGCTGTGTGTGTGTTTTTGGACTTTAAGCTCCAAAAAATTACTTCTGTCTGATGGCGCATTCTTGCACCATAAAAGAAAAAGAAGAACAGCGAAGTATTGTGTGCCCTCATTCTGAGGAGAAATGAAAGCAGCACATCATTAGTGTGTGCAGAACTGGCCAGCTGAATGTGTTGGCTGAGCGAAAAATGTCTCGGGCTTTAAGCTATAAACTATGGTTACCGTCTGATGTGCATGCTCAAGCTTGAAGACAGAAAGTGAGAATTGTGTTGACGGACCTCTTCATCGGAGCCTGGAGGAGAAGGCGAGGAGTTCCTTCAGAAGAGCTAGATGAATCTCCTCTGCACAAGCAAGGAAGAAGTTGATTCTCTTCAAAAGGTAGGACATTTTCAGATTTATACTTGAGTTGCTTTTTAATTTTGAAATCCTGGGGTGTGGATTTGCTGTGTTAATGTCTGTGGATTTTGGGGTGAATGTGAGGGAGTGTGTTTGCTGTGTGTGTGTTTTTGGACTTTAAGCTCCAAAAAATTACTTCTGTCTGATGGCGCATTCTTGCACAATAAAAGAAAAAGACGAACAGCGAAGTGTTGTGTGCCCTCATTCTGAGGAGAAATGAAAGCAGCACATCATTATTGTGTGCAGAACTGGCCAGCGGAATGTGTTGGCTGAGCGACCAATGTCTCGGGCTTTAAGCTGTAAACTATGGGTCCCGTCTGATGTGCATGCTCAAGCTTGAAGACAGAAAGTGAGAAATGTGTCGCATGGACCTCTTCATCGGAGCCTGGAGAAGAAGGCGAGGAGTTCCCTCAGAAGAGCTAGATGAATCTCCTCTGCACAAGCAAGGAAGAAGTTGATTCTCTTCAAAAGGTAGGACATTTTCAGATTTATACTTGAGTTGCTTTTTAATTTTGAAATCTGGGGGTGTGGATTTGCTGTGTTAATGTCTGTGGATTTTGGGGTGAATGTGAGGGAGTGTGTTTGCTGTGTGTGTGTTTTTGGACTTTAAGCTCCAAAAAATTACTTCTGTCTGATGGCGCATTCTTGCACCATAAAAGAAAAAGAAGAACAGCAATGTGTTGTGTGCCCTCATTCTGAGGAGAAATGAAAGCAGCACATCATTAGTGTGTGCAAAACTGGCCAGCTGAATGTGTTGGCTGAGCGACCAATGTCTCGGGCTTTAAGTTGTTAACTATGGTTACCGTCTGATGTGCATGCTCAAGCTTGAAGACAGAAATTGAGAAATGTGTTGCACGGACCTCTTCATCGGAGCCTGGAGGAGAAGGCGAGGAGTTCCCTCAGAAGAGCTAGATGAATCTCCTCTGCACAAGCAAGGAAGAAGTTGATTCTCTTCAAAAGGTAGGACATTTTCAGATTTATACTTGAGTTGCTTTTTAATTTTGAAATCTGGGGGTGTGGATTTGCTGTGTTAATGTCTGTGGATTTTGGGGTGAATGTGAGGGAGTGTGTTTGCTGTGTGTGTGTTTTTGGACTTTAAGCTCCAAAAAATTACTTCTGTCTGATGGCGCATTCTTGCACCATAAAAGAAAAAGAAGAACATTGAAGTGTTGTGTGCCCTCATTCTGAGGAGAAATGAAAGCAGCACATCATTAGTGTGTGCAGAACTGGCCAGCGGAATGTGTTGGCTGAGCGACCAATGTCTCCGGCTTTAAGCTGTAAACTATGGGTCCCGTCTGATGTGCATGCTCAAGCTTGAAGACAGAAAGTGAGAAATGTGTTGCATGGACCTCTTCATCGGAGCCTGGAGAAGAAGGCGAGGAGTTCCCTCAGAAGAGCTAGATGAATCTCCTCTGCACAAGCAAGGAAGAAGTTGATTCTCTTCAAAAGGTAGGACATTTTCAGATTTATACTTGAGTTGCTTTTTAATTTTGAAATCCGGGGGTGTGGATTTGCTGTGTTAATGTCTGTGGATTTTGGGGTGAATGTGAGGGAGTGTGTTTGCTGTGTGTGTGTTTTTGGACTTTAAGCTCCAAAAAATTACTTCTGTCTGATGGCGCATTCTTGCACAATAAAAGAAAAAGACGAACAGCGAAGTGTTGTGTGCCCTCATTCTGAGGAGAAATGAAAGCAGCACATCATTATTGTGTGCAGAACTGGCCAGCGGAATGTGTTGGCTGAGCGACCAATGTCTCCGGCTTTAAGCTGTAAACTATGGGTCCCGTCTGATGTGCATGCTCAAGCTTGAAGACAGAAAGTGAGAAATGTGTTGCATGGACCTCTTCATCGGAGCCTGGAGAAGAAGGCGAGGAGTTCCCTCAGAAGAGCTAGATGAATCTCCTCTGCACAAGCAAGGAAGAAGTTGATTCTCTTCAAAAGGTAGGACATTTTCAGATTTATACTTGAGTTGCTTTTTAATTTTGAAATCCGGGGGTGTGGATTTGCTGTGTTAATGTCTGTGGATTTTGGGGTGAATGTGAGGGAGTGTGTTTGCTGTGTGTGTGTTTTTGGACTTTAAGCTCCAAAAAATTACTTCTGTCTGATGGCGCATTCTTACACAATAAAAGAAAAAGACGAACAGCGAAGTGTTGTGTGCCCTCATTCTGAGGAGAAATGAAAGCAGCACATCATTATTGTGTGCAGAACTGGCCAGCGGAATGTGTTGGCTGAGCGACCAATGTCTCCGGCTTTAAGCTGTAAACTATGGGTCCCGTCTGATGTGCATGCTCAAGCTTGAAGACAGAAAGTGAGAAATGTGTCGCATGGACCTCTTCATCAGAGCCTGGAGAAGAAGGCGAGGAGTTCCCTCAGAAGAGCTAGATGAATCTCCTCTGCACAAGCAAGGAAGAAGTTGATTCTCTTCAAAAGGTAGGACATTTTCAGATTTATACTTGAGTTGCTTTTTAATTTTGAAATCTGGGGGTGTGGATTTGCTGTGTTAATGTCTGTGGATTTTGGGGTGAATGTGAGGGAGTGTGTTTGCTGTGTGTGTGTTTTTGGACTTTAAGCTCCAAAAAATTACTTCTGTCTGATGGCGCATTCTTGCACCATAAAAGAAAAAGACGAACAGCGAAGTATTGTGTGCCCTCATTCTGAGGAGAAATGAAAGCAGCACATCATTAGTGTGTGCAGAACTGGCCAGCTGAATGTGTTGGCTGAGCGAAAAATGTCTCGGGCTTTAAGCTATAAACTATGGTTACCGTCTGATGTGCATGCTCAAGCTTGAAGACAGAAAGTGAGAAGTGTGTCGCATGGACCTCTTCATCGGAGCCTGGAGAAGAAGGCGAGGAGTTCCCTCAGAAGAGCTAGATGAATCTCCTCTGCACAAGCAAGGAAGAAGTTGATTCTCTTCAAAAGGTAGGACATTTTCAGATTTATACTTGAGTTGCTTTTTAATTTTGAAATCCTGGGGTGTGGATTTGCTGTGTTAATGTCTGTGGATTTTGGGGTGAATGTGAGGGAGTGTGTTTGCTGTGTGTGTGTTTTTGGACTTTAAGCTCCAAAAAATTACTTCTGTCTGATGGCGCATTCTTGCACCATAAAAGAAAAAGAAGAACAGCGAAGTATTGTGTGCCCTCATTCTGAGGAGAAATGAAAGCAGCACATCATTAGTGTGTGCAGAACTGGCCAGCTGAATGTGTTGGCTGAGCGAAAAATGTCTCGGGCTTTAAGCTATAAACTATGGTTACCGTCTGATGTGCATGCTCAAGCTTGAAGACAGAAAGTGAGAATTGTGTTGACGGACCTCTTCATCGGAGCCTGGAGGAGAAGGCGAGGAGTTCCTTCAGAAGAGCTAGATGAATCTCCTCTGCACAAGCAAGGAAGAAGTTGATTCTCTTCAAAAGGTAGGACATTTTCAGATTTATACTTGAGTTGCTTTTTAATTTTGAAATCCTTGGGTGTGGATTTGCTGTGTTAATGTCTGTGGATTTTGGGGTGAATGTGAGGGAGTGTGTTTGCTGTGTGTGTGTTTTTGGACTTTAAGCTCCAAAAAATTACTTCTGTCTGATGGCGCATTCTTGCACAATAAAAGAAAAAGACGAACAGCGAAGTGTTGTGTGCCCTCATTCTGAGGAGAAATGAAAGCAGCACATCATTATTGTGTGCAGAACTGGCCAGCGGAATGTGTTGGCTGAGCGACCAATGTCTCGGGCTTTAAGCTGTAAACTATGGGTCCCGTCTGATGTGCATGCTCAAGCTTGAAGACAGAAAGTGAGAAATGTGTCGCATGGACCTCTTCATCGGAGCCTGGAGAAGAAGGCGAGGAGTTCCCTCAGAAGAGCTAGATGAATCTCCTCTGCACAAGCAAGGAAGAAGTTGATTCTCTTCAAAAGGTAGGACATTTTCAGATTTATACTTGAGTTGCTTTTTAATTTTGAAATCTGGGGGTGTGGATTTGCTGTGTTAATGTCTGTGGATTTTGGGGTGAATGTGAGGGAGTGTGTTTGCTGTGTGTGTGTTTTTGGACTTTAAGCTCCAAAAAATTACTTCTGTCTGATGGCGCATTCTTGCACCATAAAAGAAAAAGAAGAACAGCAAAGTGTTGTGTGCCCTCATTCTGAGGAGAAATGAAAGCAGCACATCATTAGTGTGTGCAAAACTGGCCAGCTGAATGTGTTGGCTGAGCGACCAATGTCTCGGGCTTTAAGTTGTTAACTATGGTTACCGTCTGATGTGCATGCTCAAGCTTGAAGACAGAAATTGAGAAATGTGTTGCACGGACCTCTTCATCGGAGCCTGGAGGAGAAGGCGAGGAGTTCCCTCAGAAGAGCTAGATGAATCTCCTCTGCACAAGCAAGGAAGAAGTTGATTCTCTTCAAAAGGTAGGACATTTTCAGATTTATACTTGAGTTGCTTTTTAATTTTGAAATCTGGGGGTGTGGATTTGCTGTGTTAATGTCTGTGGATTTTGGGGTGAATGTGAGGGAGTGTGTTTGCTGTGTGTGTGTTTTTGGACTTTAAGCTCCAAAAAATTACTTCTGTCTGATGGCGCATTCTTGCACCATAAAAGAAAAAGAAGAACATTGAAGTGTTGTGTGCCCTCATTCTGAGGAGAAATGAAAGCAGCACATCATTAGTGTGTGCAGAACTGGCCAGCTGAATGTGTTGGCTGAGCGAAAAATGTCTCGGGCTTTAAGCTGTAAACTATGGTTACCGTCTGATGTGCATGCTCGAGCTTGAAGACAGAAAGTGAGAAATGTGTTGCACGGACCTCTTCATCGGAGCCTGGAGGAGAAGGCGAGGAGTTCCTTCAGAAGAGCTAGATTAATCTCCTCTGCACAAGCAAGGAAGAAGTTGATTCTCTTCAAAAGGTAGGACATTTTCAGATTTATACTTGAGTTGCTTTTTAATTTTGAAATCCGGGGGTGTGGATTTGCTGTGTTAATGTCTGCGGATTTTGGGGTGAATGTGAGGGAGTGTGTTTGCTGTGTGTGTGTTTTTGGACTTTAAGCTCCAAAAAATTACTTCTGTCTGATGGCGCATTCTTGCACAATAAAAGAAAAAGACGAACAGCGAAGTGTTGTGTGCCCTCATTCTGAGGAGAAATGAAAGCAGCACATCATTATTGTGTGCAGAACTGGCCAGCGGAATGTGTTGGCTGAGCGACCAATGTCTCCGGCTTTAAGCTGTAAACTATGGGTCCCGTCTGATGTGCATGCTCAAGCTTGAAGACAGAAAGTGAGAAATGTGTCGCATGGACCTCTTCATCGGAGCCTGGAGAAGAAGGCGAGGAGTTCCCTCAGAAGAGCTAGATGAATCTCCTCTGCACAAGCAAGGAAGAAGTTGATTCTCTTCAAAAGGTAGGACATTTTCAGATTTATACTTGAGTTGCTTTTTAATTTTGAAATCTGGGGGTGTGGATTTGCTGTGTTAATGTCTGCGGATTTTGGGGTGAATGTGAGGGAGTGTGTTTGCTGTGTGTGTGTTTTTGGACTTTAAGCTCCAAAAAATTACTTCTGTCTGATGGCGCATTCTTGCACCATAAAAGAAAAAGAAGAACAGCGAAGTATTGTGTGCCCTCATTCTGAGGAGAAATGAAAGCAGCACATCATTAGTGTGTGCAGAACTGGCCAGCTGAATGTGTTGGCTGAGCGAAAAATGTCTCGGGCTTTAAGCTATAAACTATGGTTACCGTCTGATGTGCATGCTCAAGCTTGAAGACAGAAATTGAGAAATGTGTTGCACGGACCTCTTCATCGGAGCCTGGAGGAGAAGGCGAGGAGTTCCCTCAGAAGAGCTAGATGAATCTCCTCTGCACAAGCAAGGAAGAAGTTGATTCTCTTCAAAAGGTAGGACATTTTCAGATTTATACTTGAGTTGCTTTTTAATTTTGAAATCCTGGGGTGTGGATTTGCTGTGTTAATGTCTGTGGATTTTGGGGTGAATGTGAGGGAGTGTGTTTGCTGTGTGTGTGTTTTTGGACTTTAAGCTCCAAAAAATTACTTCTGTCTGATGGCGCATTCTTGCACAATAAAAGAAAAAGACGAACAGCGAAGTGTTGTGTGCCCTCATTCTGAGGAGAAATGAAAGCAGCACATCATTATTGTGTGCAGAACTGGCCAGCGGAATGTGTTGGCTGAGCGACCAATGTCTTGGGCTTTAAGCTGTAAACTATGGGTCCCGTCTGATGTGCATGCTCAAGCTTGAAGACAGAAAGTGAGAAATGTGTCGCATGGACCTCTTCATCGGAGCCTGGAGAAGAAGGCGAGGAGTTCCCTCAGAAGAGCTAGATGAATCTCCTCTGCACAAGCAAGGAAGAAGTTGATTCTCTTCAAAAGGTAGGACATTTTCAGATTTATACTTGAGTTGCTTTTTAATTTTGAAATCTGGGGGTGTGGATTTGCTGTGTTAATGTCTGTGGATTTTGGGGTGAATGTGAGGGAGTGTGTTTGCTGTGTGTGTGTTTTTGGACTTTAAGCTCCAAAAAATTACTTCTGTCTGATGGCGCATTCTTGCACCATAAAAGAAAAAGAAGAACAGCAAAGTGTTGTGTGCCCTCATTCTGAGGAGAAATGAAAGCAGCACATCATTAGTGTGTGCAACACTGGCCAGCTGAATGTGTTGGCTGAGCGACCAATGTCTCGGGCTTTAAGTTGTTAACTATGGTTACCGTCTGATGTGCATGCTCAAGCTTGAAGACAGAAATTGAGAAATGTGTTGCACGGACCTCTTCATCGGAGCCTGGAGGAGAAGGCGAGGAGTTCCCTCAGAAGAGCTAGATGAATCTCCTCTGCACAAGCAAGGAAGAAGTTAATTCTCTTCAAAAAGAAGGACATTTTTAGATTTATACTTGAGTTGCTTTTTAATTTTGAAATCTGGGGGTGTGGATTTGCTGTGTTAATGTCTGCGGATTTTGGGGTGAATGTGAGGGAGTGTGTTTGCTGTGTGTGTGTTTTTAGACTTTAAGCTCCAAAAAATTACTTCTGTCTGATGGCGCATTCTTGCACAATAAAAGAAAAAGAAGAACAGCGAAGTGTTGTGTGCCCTCATTCTGAGGAGAAATGAAAGCAGCACATCATTATTGTGTGCAGAACTGGCCAGCGGAATGTGTTGGCTGAGCGACCAATGTCTCGGGCTTTAAGCTGTAAACTATGGGTCCCGTCTGATGTGCATGCTCAACCTTGAAGACAGAAAGTGAGAAATGTGTTGCATGGACCTCTTCATCGGAGCCTAGAGGAGAAGGCGAGGAGTTCCCTCAGAAGAGCTAGATGAATCTCCTCTGCACAAGCAAGGAAGAAGTTGATTCTCTTCAAAAGGTAGGACATTTTCAGATTTATACTTGAGTTGCTTTTTAATTTTGAAATCTGGGGGTGTGGATTTGCTGTGTTAATGTCTGTGGATTTTGGGGTGATGGTGAGGGAGTGTGTTTGCTGTGTGTGTGTTTTTGGACTTTAAGCTCCAAAAAATTACTTCTGTCTGATGGCGCATTCTTGCACCATAAAAGAAAAAGAAGAACAGCGAAGTGTTGTGTGCCCTCATTCTGAGGAGAAATGAAAGCAGCACATCATTATTGTGTGCAGAACTGGCCAGCTGAATACGTTGGCTGAGCGACCAATGTCTCAGGCTTTAAGCTGTAAACTATGGGTCCCGTCTGATGTGCATGCTCAAGCTTGAAGACAGAAAGTGAGAAATGTGTTGCACAGACCTCTTCATCGGAGCCTGGAGGAGAAGGTGAGGAGTTCCCTCAGAAGAGCTAGATGAATCTCCTCTGCACAAGCAAGGAAGAAGTTGATTCTCTTCAAAGGGTAGGACATTTTCAGATTTATACTTGAGTTGCTTTTTAATTTTGAAATCTGGGGGTGTGGATTTGCTGTGTTAATGTCTGGGGATTTTGGGGTGAATGTGAGGGAGTGTGTTTGCTGTGTGTGTTTTTGGACTTTAAGCTCCAAAAAATTACTTCTGTCTGATGGCGCATTCTTGCACAATAAAAGAAAAAGAAGAACAGCGAAGTGTTGTGTGCCCTCATTCTGAGGAGAAATGAAAGCAGCACATCATTATTGTGTGCAGAACTGGCCAGCGGAATGTGTTGGTTGAGCGACCAATGTCTCAGGCTTTAAGCTGTAAACTATGGGTCCCGTCTGATGTGCATGCTCAAGCTTGAAGACAGAAAGTGAGAAATGTGTTGCACGGACCTCTTCATGGGAGCCTGGAGGAGAAGGCGAGGAGTTCCCTCAGAAGAGCTAGATGAATCTCCTCTGCACAAGCAAGGAAGAAGTTGATTCTCTTCAAAAGGTAGGACATTTTCAGATTAATACTTGAGTTGCTTTTTAATTTTGAAATCTGGGGGTGTGGATTTGCTGTGTTAATGTCTGTGGATTTTGGGGTGAATGTGAGGGAGTGTGTTTGCTGTGTGTGTGTTTTTGGACTTTAAACTCCAAAAAATTACTTCTGTCTGATGGCGCATTCTTGCACAATAAAAGAAAAAGAAGAACAGCGAAGTGTTGTGTGCCCTCATTCTGAGGAGAAATGAAAGCAGCACATCATTATTGTGTGCAGAACTGGCCAGCGGAATGTGTTGGCTGAGCGACCAATGTCTCGGGCTTTAAGCTGTAAATTATGGGTCCCGTCTAAAGTGCATGCTCAACCTTGAAGACAGAAAGTGAGAAATGTGTTGCATGGACCTCTTCATCGGAGCCTGGAGAAGAAGGCGAGGAGTTCCCTCAGAAGAGCTAGATGAATCTCCTCTGCACAAGCAAGGAAGAAGTTGATTCTCTTCAAAAGGTAGGACATTTTCAGATTTATACTTGAGTTGCTTTTTAATTTTGAAATTTAGGGGGTGTGGATTTGCTGTGTTAATGTCTATGGATTTTGGGTTGAATGTGAGGGAGTGTGTTTGCTGTGTGTGTGTTTTTGGACTTTAAGCTCCAAAAAATTACTTCTGTCTGATGGCGCATTCTTGCACAATAAAAGAAAAAGAACAGCGAAGTGTTGTGTGCCCTCATTCTGAGGAGAAATGAAAGGAGCACATCATTATTGTGTGCAGAGCTGGCCAGCGGAATGTGTTGGCTGAGCGACCAATGTCTCGGGCTTTAAGCTGTAAACTATGGGTCCCGTCTGATGTGCATGCTCAACCTTGAAGACAGAAAGTGAGAAATGTGTTGCATGGACCTCTTCATCGGAGCCTGGAGGAGAAGGCGAGGAGTTCCCGCAGAAGAGCTAGATTAATCTCCTCTACACATGCAAGGAAGAAGTTGATTCTCTTCAAAAGGTAGGACATTTTCAGATTTATACTTGAGTTGCTTTTTAATTTTGAAATCCGGGGGTGTGGATTTGCTGTGTTAATGTCTGTGGATTTTGGGGTGAATGTGAGGGAGTGTGTTTGCTGTGTGTGTGTTTTTGGACTTTAAGCTCCAAAAAATTACTTCTGTCTGATGGCGCATTCTTGCACAATAAAAGAAAAAGACGAACAGCGAAGTGTTGTGTGCCCTCATTCTGAGGAGAAATGAAAGCAGCACATCATTATTGTGTGCAGAACTGGCCAGCGGAATGTGTTGGCTGAGCGACCAATGTCTCCGGCTTTAAGCTGTAAACTATGGGTCCCGTCTGATGTGCATGCTCAAGCTTGAAGACAGAAAGTGAGAAATGTGTTGCATGGACCTCTTCATCGGAGCCTGGAGAAGAAGGCGAGGAGTTCCCTCAGAAGAGCTAGATGAATCTCCTCTGCACAAGCAAGGAAGAAGTTGATTCTCTTCAAAAGGTAGGACATTTTCAGATTTATACATGAGTTGCTTTTTAATTTTGAAATCCGGGGGTGTGGATTTGCTGTGTTAATGTCTGTGGATTTTGGGGTGAATGTGAGGGAGTGTGTTTGCTGTGTGTGTGTTTTTGGACTTTAAGCTCCAAAAAATTACTTCTGTCTGATGGCGCATTCTTGCACCATAAAAGAAAAAGAAGAACAGCAAAGTGTTGTGTGCCCTCATTCTGAGGAGAAATGAAAGCAGCACATCATTAGTGTGTGCAAAACTGGCCAGCTGAATGTGTTGGCTGAGCGACCAATGTCTCGGGCTTTAAGTTGTTAACTATGGTTACCGTCTGATGTGCATGCTCAAGCTTGAAGACAGAAATTGAGAAATGTGTTGCACGGACCTCTTCATCGGAGCCTGGAGGAGAAGGCGAGGAGTTCCCTCAGAAGAGCTAGATGAATCTCCTCTGCACAAGCAAGGAAGAAGTTGATTCTCTTCAAAAGGTAGGACATTTTCAGATTTATACTTGAGTTGCTTTTTAATTTTGAAATCTGGGGGTGTGGATTTGCTGTGTTAATGTCTGTGGATTTTGGGGTGAATGTGAGGGAGTGTGTTTGCTGTGTGTGTGTTTTTGGACTTTAAGCTCCAAAAAATTACTTCTGTCTGATGGCGCATTCTTGCACCATAAAAGAAAAAGAAGAACATTGAAGTGTTGTGTGCCCTCATTCTGAGGAGAAATGAAAGCAGCACATCATTAGTGTGTGCAGAACTGGCCAGCTGAATGTGTTGGCTGAGCGAAAAATGTCTCGGGCTTTAAGCTGTAAACTATGGTTACCGTCTGATGTGCATGCTCAAGCTTGAAGACAGAAAGTGAGAAATGTGTTGCACGGACCTCTTCATCGGAGCCTGGAGGAGAAGGCGAGGAGTTCCTTCAGAAGAGCTAGATTAATCTCCTCTGCACAAGCAAGGAAGAAGTTGATTCTCTTCAAAAGGTAGGACATTTTCAGATTTATACTTGAGTTGCTTTTTAATTTTGAAATCCGGGGGTGTGGATTTGCTGTGTTAATGTCTGTGGATTTTGGGGTGAATGTGAGGGAGTGTGTTTGCTGTGTGTGTGTTTTTGGACTTTAAGCTCCAAAAAATTACTTCTGTCTGATGGCGCATTCTTGCACAATAAAAGAAAAAGACGAACAGCGAAGTGTTGTGTGCCCTCATTCTGAGGAGAAATGAAAGCAGCACATCATTATTGTGTGCAGAACTGGCCAGCGGAATGTGTTGGCTGAGCGACCAATGTCTTGGGCTTTAAGCTGTAAACTATGGGTCCCGTCTGATGTGCATGCTCAAGCTTGAAGACAGAAAGTGAGAAATGTGTTGCATGAACCTCTTCATCGGAGCCTGGAGAAGAAGGCGAGGAGTTCCCTCAGAAGAGCTAGATGAATCTCCTCTGCACAAGCAAGGAAGAAGTTGATTCTCTTCAAAAGGTAGGACATTTTCAGATTTATACATGAGTTGCTTTTTAATTTTGAAATCCGGGGGTGTGGATTTGCTGTGTTAATGTCTGTGGATTTTGGGGTGAATGTGAGGGAGTGTGTTTGCTGTGTGTGTGTTTTTGGACTTTAAGCTCCAAAAAATTACTTCTGTCTGATGGCGCATTCTTGCACAATAAAAGAAAAAGACGAACAGCGAAGTGTTGTGTGCCCTCATTCTGAGGAGAAATGAAAGCAGCACATCATTATTGTGTGCAAAACTGGCCAGCGGAATGTGTTGGCTGAGCGACCAATGTCTCCGGCTTTAAGCTGTAAACTATGGGTCCCGTCTGATGTGCATGCTCAAGCTTGAAGACAGAAAGTGAGAAATGTGTCGCATGGACCTCTTCATCGGAGCCTGGAGAAGAAGGCGAGAAGTTCCCTCAGAAGAGCTAGATGAATCTCCTCTGCACAAGCAAGGAAGAAGTTGATTCTCTTCAAAAGGTAGGACATTTTCAGATTTATACTTGAGTTGCTTTTTAATTTTGAAATCTGGGGGTGTGGATTTGCTGTGTTAATGTCTGTGGATTTTGGGGTGAATGTGAGGGAGTGTGTTTGCTGTGTGTGTGTTTTTGGACTTTAAGCTCCAAAAAATTACTTCTGTCTGATGGCGCATTCTTGCACCATAAAAGAAAAAGAAGAACAGCGAAGTATTGTGTGCCCTCATTCTGAGGAGAAATGAAAGCAGCACATCATTAGTGTGTGCAGAACTGGCCAGCTGAATGTGTTGGCTGAGCGAAAAATGTCTCGGGCTTTAAGCTATAAACTATGGTTACCGTCTGATGTGCATGCTCAAGCTTGAAGACAGAAAGTGAGAAATGTGTTGACGGACCTCTTCATCGGAGCCTGGAGGAGAAGGCGAGGAGTTCCTTCAGAAGAGCTAGATGAATCTCCTCTGCACAAGCAAGGAAGAAGTTGATTCTCTTCAAAAGGTAGGACATTTTCAGATTTATACTTGAGTTGCTTTTTAATTTTGAAATCCTGGGGTGTGGATTTGCTGTGTTAATGTCTGTGGATTTTGGGGTGAATGTGAGGGAGTGTGTTTGCTGTGTGTGTGTTTTTGGACTTTAAGCTCCAAAAAATTACTTCTGTCTGATGGCGCATTCTTGCACAATAAAAGAAAAAGACGAACAGCGAAGTGTTGTGTGCCCTCATTCTGAGGAGAAATGAAAGCAGCACATCATTATTGTGTGCAGAACTGGCCAGCGGAATGTGTTGGCTGAGCGACCAATGTCTTGGGCTTTAAGCTGTAAACTATGGGTCCCGTCTGATGTGCATGCTCAAGCTTGAAGACAGAAAGTGAGAAATGTGTCGCATGGACCTCTTCATCGGAGCCTGGAGAAGAAGGCGAGGAGTTCCCTCAGAAGAGCTAGATGAATCTCCTCTGCACAAGCAAGGAAGAAGTTGATTCTCTTCAAAAGGTAGGACATTTTCAGATTCATACTTGAGTTGCTTTTTAATTTTGAAATCTGGGGGTGTGGATTTGCTGTGTTAATGTCTGTGGATTTTGGGGTGAATGTGAGGGAGTGTGTTTGCTGTGTGTGTGTTTTTGGACTTTAAGCTCCAAAAAATTACTTCTGTCTGATGGCGCATTCTTGCACTATAAAAGAAAAAGAAGAACAGCAAAGTGTTGTGTGCCCTCATTCTGAGGAGAAATGAAAGCAGCACATCATTAGTGTGTGCAAAACTGGCCAGCTGAATGTGTTGGCTGAGCGACCAATGTCTCGGGCTTTAAGTTGTTAACTATGGTTACCGTCTGATGTGCATGCTCAAGCTTGAAGACAGAAATTGAGAAATGTGTTGCACGGACCTCTTCATCGGAGCCTGGAGGAGAAGGCGAGGAGTTCCCTCAGAAGAGCTAGATGAATCTCCTCTGCACAAGCAAGGAAGAAGTTGATTCTCTTCAAAAGGTAGGACATTTTCAGATTTATACTTGAGTTGCTTTTTAATTTTGAAATCTGGGGGTGTGGATTTGCTGTGTTAATGTCTGTGGATTTTGGGGTGAATGTGAGGGAGTGTGTTTGCTGTGTGTGTGTTTTTGGACTTTAAGCTCCAAAAAATTACTTCTGTCTGATGGCGCATTCTTGCACCATAAAAGAAAAAGAAGAACATTGAAGTGTTGTGTGCCCTCATTCTGAGGAGAAATGAAAGCAGCACATCATTAGTGTGTGCAGAACTGGCCAGCTGAATGTGTTGGCTGAGCGAAAAATGTCTCGGGCTTTAAGCTGTAAACTATGGTTACCGTCTGATGTGCATGCTCAAGCTTGAAGACAGAAAGTGAGAAATGTGTTGCACGGACCTCTTCATCGGAGCCTGGAGGAGAAGGCGAGGAGTTCCTTCAGAAGAGCTAGATTAATCTCCTCTGCACAAGCAAGGAAGAAGTTGATTCTCTTCAAAAGGTAGGACATTTTCAGATTTATACTTGAGTTGCTTTTTAATTTTGAAATCCGGGGGTGTGGATTTGCTGTGTTAATGTCTGTGGATTTTGGGGTGAATGTGAGGGAGTGTGTTTGCTGTGTGTGTGTTTTTGGACTTTAAGCTCCAAAAAATTACTTCTGTCTGATGGCGCATTCTTGCACAATAAAAGAAAAAGACGAACAGCGAAGTGTTGTGTGCCCTCATTCTGAGGAGAAATGAAAGCAGCACATCATTATTATGTGCAGAACTGGCCAGCGGAATGTGTTGGCTGAGCGACCAATGTCTCCGGCTTTAAGCTGTAAACTATGGGTCCCGTCTGATGTGCATGCTCAAGCTTGAAGACAGAAAGTGAGAAATGTGTCGCATGGACCTCTTCATCGGAGCCTGGAGAAGAAGGCGAGGAGTTCCCTCAGAAGAGCTAGATGAATCTCCTCTGCACAAGCAAGGAAGAAGTTGATTCTCTTCAAAAGGTAGGACATTTTCAGATTTATACTTGAGTTGCTTTTTAATTTTTAAATCTGGGGGTGTGGATTTGCTGTGTTAATGTCTGTGGATTTTGGGGTGAATGTGAGGGAGTGTGTTTGCTGTGTGTGTGTTTTTGGACTTTAAGCTCCAAAAAATTACTTCTGTCTGATGGCGCATTCTTGCACCATAAAAGAAAAAGAAGAACAGCGAAGTATTGTGTGCCCTCATTCTGAGGAGAAATGAAAGCAGCACATCATTAGTGTGTGCAGAACTGGCCAGCTGAATGTGTTGGCTGAGCGAAAAATGTCTCGGGCTTTAAGCTATAAACTATGGTTACCGTCTGATGTGCATGCTCAAGCTTGAAGACAGAAATTGAGAAATGTGTTGCACGGACCTCTTCATCTGAGCCTGGAGGAGAAGGCGAGGAGTTCCCTCAGAAGAGCTAGATGAATCTCCTCTGCACAAGCAAGGAAGAAGTTGATTCTCTTCAAAAGGTAGGACATTTTCAGATTTATACTTGAGTTGCTTTTTAATTTTGAAATCCTGGGGTGTGGATTTGCTGT
The DNA here is from genome assembly GCF_965119305.1 of Pelophylax lessonae. Lineage (NCBI taxonomy): Eukaryota > Metazoa > Chordata > Amphibia > Anura > Ranidae > Pelophylax > Pelophylax lessonae. The sequence continues at coordinate 38,965 of NW_028120121.1, forward strand.
GTTAATGTCTGTGGATTTTGGGGTGAATGTGAGGGAGTGTGTTTGCTGTGTGTGTGTTTTTGGAATTTAAGCTCCAAAAAATTACTTCTGTCTGATGGCGCATTCTTGCACAATAAAAGAAAAAGACGAACAGCGAAGTGTTGTGTGCCCTCATTCTGAGGAGAAATGAAAGCAGCACATCATTATTGTGTGCAGAACTGGCCAGCGGAATGTGTTGGCTGAGCGACCAATGTCTTGGGCTTTAAGCTGTAAACTATGGGTCCCGTCTGATGTGCATGCTCAAGCTTGAAGACAGAAAGTGAGAAATGTGTCGCATGGACCTCTTCATCGGAGCCTGGAGAAGAAGGCGAGGAGTTCCCTCAGAAGAGCTAGATGAATCTCCTCTGCACAAGCAAGGAAGAAGTTGATTCTCTTCAAAAGGTAGGACATTTTCAGATTTATACTTGAGTTGCTTTTTAATTTTGAAATCTGGGGGTGTGGATTTGCTGTGTTAATGTCTGTGGATTTTGGGGTGAATGTGAGGGAGTGTGTTTGCTGTGTGTGTGTTTTTGGACTTTAAGCTCCAAAAAATTACTTCTGTCTGATGGCGCATTCTTGCACCATAAAAGAAAAAGAAGAACAGCAAAGTGTTGTGTGCCCTCATTCTGAGGAGAAATGAAAGCAGCACATCATTAGTGTGTGCAAAACTGGCCAGCTGAATGTGTTGGCTGAGCGACCAATGTCTCGGGCTTTAAGTTGTTAACTATGGTTACCGTCTGATGTGCATGCTCAAGCTTGAAGACAGAAATTGAGAAATGTGTTGCACGGACCTCTTCATCGGAGCCTGGAGGAGAAGGCGAGGAGTTCCCTCAGAAGAGCTAGATGAATCTCCTCTGCACAAGCAAGGAAGAAGTTGACTCTCTTCAAAAAGAAGGACATTTTTAGATTTATACTTGAGTTGCTTTTTAATTTTGAAATCTGGGGGTGTGGATTTGCTGTGTTAATGTCTGTGGATTTTGGGGTGAATGTGAGGGAGTGTGTTTGCTGTGTGTGTGTTTTTGGACTTTAAGCTCCAAAAAATTACTTCTGTCTGATGGCGCATTCTTGCACAATAAAAGAAAAAGAAGAACAGCGAAGTGTTGTGTGCCCTCATTCTGAGGAGAAATGAAAGCAGCACATCATTATTGTGTGCAGAACTGGCCAGCGGAATGTGTTGGCTGAGCGACCAATGTCTCGGGCTTTAAGCTGTAAACTATGGGTCCCGTCTGATGTGCATGCTCAACCTTGAAGACAGAAAGTGAGAAATGTGTTGCATGGACCTCTTCATCGGAGCCTAGAGGAGAAGGCGAGGAGTTCCCTCAGAAGAGCTAGATGAATCTCCTCTGCACAAGCAAGGAAGAAGTTGATTCTCTTCAAAAGGTAGGACATTTTCAGATTTATACTTGAGTTGCTTTTTAATTTTGAAATCTGGGGGTGTGGATTTGCTGTGTTAATGTCTGTGGATTTTGGGGTGATGGTGAGGGAGTGTGTTTGCTGTGTGTGTGTTTTTGGACTTTAAGCTCCAAAAAATTACTTCTGTCTGATGGCGCATTCTTGCACCATAAAAGAAAAAGAAGAACAGCGAAGTGTTGTGTGCCCTCATTCTGAGGAGAAATGAAAGCAGCACATCATTATTGTGTGCAGAACTGGCCAGCTGAATACGTTGGCTGAGCGACCAATGTCTCAGGCTTTAAGCTGTAAACTATGGGTCCCGTCTGATGTGCATGCTCAAGCTTGAAGACAGAAAGTGAGAAATGTGTTGCACAGACCTCTTCATCGGAGCCTGGAGGAGAAGGTGAGGAGTTCCCTCAGAAGAGCTAGATGAATCTCCTCTGCACAAGCAAGGAAGAAGTTGATTCTCTTCAAAAGGTAGGACATTTTCAGATTTATACTTGAGTTGCTTTTTAATTTTGAAATCTGGGGGTGTGGATTTGCTGTGTTAATGTCTGGGGATTTTGGGGTGAATGTGAGGGAGTGTGTTTGCTGTGTGTGTTTTTGGACTTTAAGCTCCAAAAAATTACTTCTGTCTGATGGCGCATTCTTGCACAATAAAAGAAAAAGAAGAACAGCGAAGTGTTGTGTGCCCTCATTCTGAGGAGAAATGAAAGCAGCACATCATTATTGTGTGCAGAACTGGCCAGCGGAATGTGTTGGCTGAGCGACCAATGTCTCGGGCTTTAAGCTGTAAACTATGGGTCCCGTCTAAAGTGCATGCTCAACCTTGAAGACAGAAAGTGAGAAATGTGTTGCATGGACCTCTTCATCGGAGCCTGGAGGAGAAGGCGAGGAGTTCCCTCAGAAGAGCTAGATGAATCTCCTCTGCACAAGCAAGGAAGAAGTTGATTCTCTTCAAAAGGTAGGACATTTTCAGATTTATACTTGAGTTGCTTTTTAATTTTGAAATTTGGGGGTGTGGATTTGCTGTGTTAATGTCTGTGGATTTTGGGGTGAATGTGAGGGAGTGTGTTTGCTGTGTGTGTGTTTTTGGACTTTAAGCTCCAAAAAATTACTTCTGTCTGATGGCGCATTCTTGCACAATAAAAGAAAAAGAAGAACATTGAAGTGTTGTGTGCCCTCATTCTGAGGAGAAATGAAAGCAGCACATCATTAGTGTGTGCAGAACTGGCCAGCTGAATGTGTTGGCTGAGCGAAAAATGTCTCGGGCTTTAAGCTATAAACTATGGTTACCGTCTGATGTGCATGCTCAAGCTTGAAGACAGAAAGTGAGAAATGTGTTGACGGACCTCTTCATCGGAGCCTGGAGGAGAAGGCGAGGAGTTCCTTCAGAAGAGCTAGATGAATCTCCTCTGCACAAGCAAGGAAGAAGTTGATTCTCTTCAAAAGGTAGGACATTTTCAGATTTATACTTGAGTTGCTTTTTAATTTTGAAATCCTGGGGTGTGGATTTGCTGTGTTAATGTCTGTGGATTTTGGGGTGAATGTGAGGGAGTGTGTTTGCTGTGTGTGTGTTTTTGGACTTTAAGCTCCAAAAAATTACTTCTGTCTGATGGCGCATTCTTGCACAATAAAAGAAAAAGACAAACAGCGAAGTGTTGTGTGCCCTCATTCTGAGGAGAAATGAAAGCAGCACATCATTATTGTGTGCAGAACTGGCCAGCGGAATGTGTTGGCTGAGCGACCAATGTCTTGGGCTTTAAGCTGTAAACTATGGGTCCCGTCTGATGTGCATGCTCAAGCTTGAAGACAGAAAGTGAGAAATGTGTCGCATGGACCTCTTCATCGGAGCCTGGAGAAGAAGGCGAGGAGTTCCCTCAGAAGAGCTAGATGAATCTCCTCTGCACAAGCAAGGAAGAAGTTGATTCTCTTCAAAAGGTAGGACATTTTCAGATTTATACTTGAGTTGCTTTTTAATTTTGAAATCTGGGTGTGTGGATTTGCTGTGTTAATGTCTGTGGATTTTGGGGTGAATGTGAGGGAGTGTGTTTGCTGTGTGTGTGTTTTTGGACTTTAAGCTCCAAAAAATTACTTCTGTCTGATGGCGCATTCTTGCACCATAAAAGAAAAAGAAGAACAGCAAAGTGTTGTGTGCCCTCATTCTGAGGAGAAATGAAAGCAGCACATCATTAGTGTGTGCAAAACTGGCCAGCTGAATGTGTTGGCTGAGCGACCAATGTCTCGGGCTTTAAGTTGTTAACTATGGTTACCGTCTGATGTGCATGCTCAAGCTTGAAGACAGAAATTGAGAAATGTGTTGCACGGACCTCTTCATCGGAGCCTGGAGGAGAAGGCGAGGAGTTCCCTCAGAAGAGCTAGATGAATCTCCTCTGCACAAGCAAGGAAGAAGTTGATTCTCTTCAAAAGGTAGGACATTTTCAGATTTATACTTGAGTTGCTTTTTAATTTTGAAATCTGGGGGTGTGGATTTGCTGTGTTAATGTCTGTGGATTTTGGGGTGAATGTGAGGGAGTGTGTTTGCTGTGTGTGTGTTTTTGGACTTTAAGCTCCAAAAAATTACTTCTGTCTGATGGCGCATTCTTGCACCATAAAAGAAAAAGAAGAACATTGAAGTGTTGTGTGCCCTCATTCTGAGGAGAAATGAAAGCAGCACATCATTAGTGTGTGCAGAACTGGCCAGCTGAATGTGTTGGCTGAGCGAAAAATGTCTCGGGCTTTAAGCTGTAAACTATGGTTACCGTCTGATGTGCATGCTCAAGCTTGAAGACAGAAAGTGAGAAATGTGTTGCACGGACCTCTTCATCGGAGCCTGGAGGAGAAGGCGAGGAGTTCCTTCAGAAGAGCTAGATTAATCTCCTCTGCACAAGCAAGGAAGAAGTTGATTCTCTTCAAAAGGTAGGACATTTTCAGATTTATACTTGAGTTGCTTTTTAATTTTGAAATCCGGGGGTGTGGATTTGCTGTGTTAATGTCTGTGGATTTTGGGGTGAATGTGAGGGAGTGTGTTTGCTGTGTGTGTGTTTTTGGACTTTAAGCTCCAAAAAATTACTTCTGTCTGATGGCGCATTCTTGCACAATAAAAGAAAAAGACGAACAGCGAAGTGTTGTGTGCCCTCATTCTGAGGAGAAATGAAAGCAGCACATCATTATTATGTGCAGAACTGGCCAGCGGAATGTGTTGGCTGAGCGACCAATGTCTCCGGCTTTAAGCTGTAAACTATGGGTCCCGTCTGATGTGCATGCTCAAGCTTGAAGACAGAAAGTGAGAAATGTGTCGCATGGACCTCTTCATCGGAGCCTGGAGAAGAAGGCGAGGAGTTCCCTCAGAAGAGCTAGATGAATCTCCTCTGCACAAGCAAGGAAGAAGTTGATTCTCTTCAAAAGGTAGGACATTTTCAGATTTATACTTGAGTTGCTTTTTAATTTTTAAATCTGGGGGTGTGGATTTGCTGTGTTAATGTCTGTGGATTTTGGGGTGAATGTGAGGGAGTGTGTTTGCTGTGTGTGTGTTTTTGGACTTTAAGCTCCAAAAAATTACTTCTGTCTGATGGCGCATTCTTGCACCATAAAAGAAAAAGAAGAACAGCGAAGTATTGTGTGCCCTCATTCTGAGGAGAAATGAAAGCAGCACATCATTAGTGTGTGCAGAACTGGCCAGCTGAATGTGTTGGCTGAGCGAAAAATGTCTCGGGCTTTAAGCTATAAACTATGGTTACCGTCTGATGTGCATGCTCAAGCTTGAAGACAGAAATTGAGAAATGTGTTGCACGGACCTCTTCATCTGAGCCTGGAGGAGAAGGCGAGGAGTTCCCTCAGAAGAGCTAGATGAATCTCCTCTGCACAAGCAAGGAAGAAGTTGATTCTCTTCAAAAGGTAGGACATTTTCAGATTTATACTTGAGTTGCTTTTTAATTTTGAAATCCTGGGGTGTGGATTTGCTGTGTTAATGTCTGTGGATTTTGGGGTGAATGTGAGGGAGTGTGTTTGCTGTGTGTGTGTTTTTGGAATTTAAGCTCCAAAAAATTACTTCTGTCTGATGGCGCATTCTTGCACAATAAAAGAAAAAGACGAACAGCGAAGTGTTGTGTGCCCTCATTCTGAGGAGAAATGAAAGCAGCACATCATTATTGTGTGCAGAACTGGCCAGCGGAATGTGTTGGCTGAGCGACCAATGTCTTGGGCTTTAAGCTGTAAACTATGGGTCCCGTCTGATGTGCATGCTCAAGCTTGAAGACAGAAAGTGAGAAATGTGTCGCATGGACCTCTTCATCGGAGCCTGGAGAAGAAGGCGAGGAGTTCCCTCAGAAGAGCTAGATGAATCTCCTCTGCACAAGCAAGGAAGAAGTTGATTCTCTTCAAAAGGTAGGACATTTTCAGATTTATACTTGAGTTGCTTTTTAATTTTGAAATCTGGGGGTGTGGATTTGCTGTGTTAATGTCTGTGGATTTTGGGGTGAATGTGAGGGAGTGTGTTTGCTGTGTGTGTGTTTTTGGACTTTAAGCTCCAAAAAATTACTTCTGTCTGATGGCGCATTCTTGCACCATAAAAGAAAAAGAAGAACAGCAAAGTGTTGTGTGCCCTCATTCTGAGGAGAAATGAAAGCAGCACATCATTAGTGTGTGCAAAACTGGCCAGCTGAATGTGTTGGCTGAGCGACCAATGTCTCGGGCTTTAAGTTGTTAACTATGGTTACCGTCTGATGTGCATGCTCAAGCTTGAAGACAGAAATTGAGAAATGTGTTGCACGGACCTCTTCATCGGAGCCTGGAGGAGAAGGCGAGGAGTTCCCTCAGAAGAGCTAGATGAATCTCCTCTGCACAAGCAAGGAAGAAGTTGACTCTCTTCAAAAAGAAGGACATTTTTAGATTTATACTTGAGTTGCTTTTTAATTTTGAAATCTGGGGGTGTGGATTTGCTGTGTTAATGTCTGTGGATTTTGGGGTGAATGTGAGGGAGTGTGTTTGCTGTGTGTGTGTTTTTGGACTTTAAGCTCCAAAAAATTACTTCTGTCTGATGGCGCATTCTTGCACAATAAAAGAAAAAGAAGAACAGCGAAGTGTTGTGTGCCCTCATTCTGAGGAGAAATGAAAGCAGCACATCATTATTGTGTGCAGAACTGGCCAGCGGAATGTGTTGGCTGAGCGACCAATGTCTCGGGCTTTAAGCTGTAAACTATGGGTCCCGTCTGATGTGCATGCTCAACCTTGAAGACAGAAAGTGAGAAATGTGTTGCATGGACCTCTTCATCGGAGCCTAGAGGAGAAGGCGAGGAGTTCCCTCAGAAGAGCTAGATGAATCTCCTCTGCACAAGCAAGGAAGAAGTTGATTCTCTTCAAAAGGTAGGACATTTTCAGATTTATACTTGAGTTGCTTTTTAATTTTGAAATCTGGGGGTGTGGATTTGCTGTGTTAATGTCTGTGGATTTTGGGGTGATGGTGAGGGAGTGTGTTTGCTGTGTGTGTGTTTTTGGACTTTAAGCTCCAAAAAATTACTTCTGTCTGATGGCGCATTCTTGCACCATAAAAGAAAAAGAAGAACAGCGAAGTGTTGTGTGCCCTCATTCTGAGGAGAAATGAAAGCAGCACATCATTATTGTGTGCAGAACTGGCCAGCTGAATACGTTGGCTGAGCGACCAATGTCTCAGGCTTTAAGCTGTAAACTATGGGTCCCGTCTGATGTGCATGCTCAAGCTTGAAGACAGAAAGTGAGAAATGTGTTGCACAGACCTCTTCATCGGAGCCTGGAGGAGAAGGTGAGGAGTTCCCTCAGAAGAGCTAGATGAATCTCCTCTGCACAAGCAAGGAAGAAGTTGATTCTCTTCAAAAGGTAGGACATTTTCAGATTTATACTTGAGTTGCTTTTTAATTTTGAAATCTGGGGGTGTGGATTTGCTGTGTTAATGTCTGGGGATTTTGGGGTGAATGTGAGGGAGTGTGTTTGCTGTGTGTGTTTTTGGACTTTAAGCTCCAAAAAATTACTTCTGTCTGATGGCGCATTCTTGCACAATAAAAGAAAAAGAAGAACAGCGAAGTGTTGTGTGCCCTCATTCTGAGGAGAAATGAAAGCAGCACATCATTATTGTGTGCAGAACTGGCCAGCGGAATGTGTTGGCTGAGCGACCAATGTCTCGGGCTTTAAGCTGTAAACTATGGGTCCCGTCTAAAGTGCATGCTCAACCTTGAAGACAGAAAGTGAGAAATGTGTTGCATGGACCTCTTCATCGGAGCCTGGAGGAGAAGGCGAGGAGTTCCCTCAGAAGAGCTAGATGAATCTCCTCTGCACAAGCAAGGAAGAAGTTGATTCTCTTCAAAAGGTAGGACATTTTCAGATTTATACTTGAGTTGCTTTTTAATTTTGAAATTTGGGGGTGTGGATTTGCTGTGTTAATGTCTGTGGATTTTGGGGTGAATGTGAGGGAGTGTGTTTGCTGTGTGTGTGTTTTTGGACTTTAAGCTCCAAAAAATTACTTCTGTCTGATGGCGCATTCTTGCACAATAAAAGAAAAAGAAGAACATTGAAGTGTTGTGTGCCCTCATTCTGAGGAGAAATGAAAGCAGCACATCATTAGTGTGTGCAGAACTGGCCAGCTGAATGTGTTGGCTGAGCGAAAAATGTCTCGGGCTTTAAGCTATAAACTATGGTTACCGTCTGATGTGCATGCTCAAGCTTGAAGACAGAAAGTGAGAAATGTGTTGACGGACCTCTTCATCGGAGCCTGGAGGAGAAGGCGAGGAGTTCCTTCAGAAGAGCTAGATGAATCTCCTCTGCACAAGCAAGGAAGAAGTTGATTCTCTTCAAAAGGTAGGACATTTTCAGATTTATACTTGAGTTGCTTTTTAATTTTGAAATCCTGGGGTGTGGATTTGCTGTGTTAATGTCTGTGGATTTTGGGGTGAATGTGAGGGAGTGTGTTTGCTGTGTGTGTGTTTTTGGACTTTAAGCTCCAAAAAATTACTTCTGTCTGATGGCGCATTCTTGCACAATAAAAGAAAAAGACAAACAGCGAAGTGTTGTGTGCCCTCATTCTGAGGAGAAATGAAAGCAGCACATCATTATTGTGTGCAGAACTGGCCAGCGGAATGTGTTGGCTGAGCGACCAATGTCTTGGGCTTTAAGCTGTAAACTATGGGTCCCGTCTGATGTGCATGCTCAAGCTTGAAGACAGAAAGTGAGAAATGTGTCGCATGGACCTCTTCATCGGAGCCTGGAGAAGAAGGCGAGGAGTTCCCTCAGAAGAGCTAGATGAATCTCCTCTGCACAAGCAAGGAAGAAGTTGATTCTCTTCAAAAGGTAGGACATTTTCAGATTTATACTTGAGTTGCTTTTTAATTTTGAAATCTGGGTGTGTGGATTTGCTGTGTTAATGTCTGTGGATTTTGGGGTGAATGTGAGGGAGTGTGTTTGCTGTGTGTGTGTTTTTGGACTTTAAGCTCCAAAAAATTACTTCTGTCTGATGGCGCATTCTTGCACCATAAAAGAAAAAGAAGAACAGCAAAGTGTTGTGTGCCCTCATTCTGAGGAGAAATGAAAGCAGCACATCATTAGTGTGTGCAAAACTGGCCAGCTGAATGTGTTGGCTGAGCGACCAATGTCTCGGGCTTTAAGTTGTTAACTATGGTTACCGTCTGATGTGCATGCTCAAGCTTGAAGACAGAAATTGAGAAATGTGTTGCACGGACCTCTTCATCGGAGCCTGGAGGAGAAGGCGAGGAGTTCCCTCAGAAGAGCTAGATGAATCTCCTCTGCACAAGCAAGGAAGAAGTTGATTCTCTTCAAAAGGTAGGACATTTTCAGATTTATACTTGAGTTGCTTTTTAATTTTGAAATCTGGGGGTGTGGATTTGCTGTGTTAATGTCTGTGGATTTTGGGGTGAATGTGAGGGAGTGTGTTTGCTGTGTGTGTGTTTTTGGACTTTAAGCTCCAAAAAATTACTTCTGTCTGATGGCGCATTCTTGCACCATAAAAGAAAAAGAAGAACATTGAAGTGTTGTGTGCCCTCATTCTGAGGAGAAATGAAAGCAGCACATCATTAGTGTGTGCAGAACTGGCCAGCTGAATGTGTTGGCTGAGCGAAAAATGTCTCGGGCTTTAAGCTGTAAACTATGGTTACCGTCTGATGTGCATGCTCAAGCTTGAAGACAGAAAGTGAGAAATGTGTTGCACGGACCTCTTCATCGGAGCCTGGAGGAGAAGGCGAGGAGTTCCTTCAGAAGAGCTAGATTAATCTCCTCTGCACAAGCAAGGAAGAAGTTGATTCTCTTCAAAAGGTAGGACATTTTCAGATTTATACTTGAGTTGCTTTTTAATTTTGAAATCCGGGGGTGTGGATTTGCTGTGTTAATGTCTGTGGATTTTGGGGTGAATGTGAGGGAGTGTGTTTGCTGTGTGTGTGTTTTTGGACTTTAAGCTCCAAAAAATTACTTCTGTCTGATGGCGCATTCTTGCACAATAAAAGAAAAAGACGAACAGCGAAGTGTTGTGTGCCCTCATTCTGAGGAGAAATGAAAGCAGCACATCATTATTATGTGCAGAACTGGCCAGCGGAATGTGTTGGCTGAGCGACCAATGTCTCCGGCTTTAAGCTGTAAACTATGGGTCCCGTCTGATGTGCATGCTCAAGCTTGAAGACAGAAAGTGAGAAATGTGTCGCATGGACCTCTTCATCGGAGCCTGGAGAAGAAGGCGAGGAGTTCCCTCAGAAGAGCTAGATGAATCTCCTCTGCACAAGCAAGGAAGAAGTTGATTCTCTTCAAAAGGTAGGACATTTTCAGATTTATACTTGAGTTGCTTTTTAATTTTGAAATTTGGGGGTGTGGATTTGCTGTGTTAATGTCTGTGGATTTTGGGGTGAATGTGAGGGAGTGTGTTTGCTGTGTGTGTGTATTTGGACTTTAAGCTCCAAAAAATTACTTCTGTCTGATGGCGCATTCTTGCACCATAAAAGAAAAAGAAGAACAGCGAAGTATTGTGTGCCCTCATTCTGAGGAGAAATGAAAGCAGCACATCATTAGTGTGTGCAGAACTGGCCAGCTGAATGTGTTGGCTGAGCGAAAAATGTCTCGGGCTTTAAGCTATAAACTATGGTTACCGTCTGATGTGCATGCTCAAGCTTGAAGACAGAAATTGAGAAATGTGTTGCACGGACCTCTTCATCGGAGCCTGGAGGAGAAGGCGAGGAGTTCCCTCAGAAGAGCTAGATGAATCTCCTCTGCACAAGCAAGGAAGAAGTTGATTCTCTTCAAAAGGTAGGACATTTTCAGATTTATACTTGAGTTGCTTTTTAATTTTGAAATCCTGGGGTGTGGATTTGCTGTGTTAATGTCTGTGGATTTTGGGGTGAATGTGAGGGAGTGTGTTTGCTGTGTGTGTGTTTTTGGAATTTAAGCTCCAAAAAATTACTTCTGTCTGATGGCGCATTCTTGCACAATAAAAGAAAAAGACGAACAGCGAAGTGTTGTGTGCCCTCATTCTGAGGAGAAATGAAAGCAGCACATCATTATTGTGTGCAGAACTGGCCAGCGGAATGTGTTGGCTGAGCGACCAATGTCTTGGGCTTTAAGCTGTAAACTATGGGTCCCGTCTGATGTGCATGCTCAAGCTTGAAGACAGAAAGTGAGAAATGTGTCGCATGGACCTCTTCATCGGAGCCTGGAGAAGAAGGCGAGGAGTTCCCTCAGAAGAGCTAGATGAATCTCCTCTGCACAAGCAAGGAAGAAGTTGATTCTCTTCAAAAGGTAGGACATTTTCAGATTTATACTTGAGTTGCTTTTTAATTTTGAAATCTGGGGGTGTGGATTTGCTGTGTTAATGTCTGTGGATTTTGGGGTGAATGTGAGGGAGTGTGTTTGCTGTGTGTGTGTTTTTGGACTTTAAGCTCCAAAAAATTACTTCTGTCTGATGGCGCATTCTTGCACCATAAAAGAAAAAGAAGAACAGCAAAGTGTTGTGTGCCCTCATTCTGAGGAGAAATGAAAGCAGCACATCATTAGTGTGTGCAAAACTGGCCAGCTGAATGTGTTGGCTGAGCGACCAATGTCTCGGGCTTTAAGTTGTTAACTATGGTTACCGTCTGATGTGCATGCTCAAGCTTGAAAACAGAAATTGAGAAATGTGTTGCACGGACCTCTTCATCGGAGCCTGGAGGAGAAGGCGAGGAGTTCCCTCAGAAGAGCTAGATGAATCTCCTCTGCACAAGCAAGGAAGAAGTTAATTCTCTTCAAAAAGAAGGACATTTTTAGATTTATACTTGAGTTGCTTTTTAATTTTGAAATCTGGGGGTGTGGATTTGCTGTGTTAATGTCTGTGGATTTTGGGGTGAATGTGAGGGAGTGTGTTTGCTGTGTGTGTGTTTTTGGACTTTAAGCTCCAAAAAATTACTTCTGTCTGATGGCGCATTCTTGCACAATAAAAGAAAAAGAAGAACAGCAAAGTGTTGTGTGCCCTCATTCTGAGGAGAAATGAAAGCAGCACATCATTATTGTGTGCAGAACTGGCCAGCGGAATGTGTTGGCTGAGCGACCAATGTCTCGGGCTTTAAGCTGTAAACTATGGGTCCCGTCTGATGTGCATGCTCAACCTTGAAGACAGAAAGTGAGAAATGTGTTGCATGGACCTCTTCATCGGAGCCTAGAGGAGAAGGCGAGGAGTTCCCTCAGAAGAGCTAGATGAATCTCCTCTGCACAAGCAAGGAAGAAGTTGATTCTCTTCAAAAGGTAGGACATTTTCAGATTTATACTTGAGTTGCTTTTTAATTTTGAAATCTGGGGGTGTGGATTTGCTGTGTTAATGTCTGTGGATTTTGGGGTGATGGTGAGGGAGTGTGTTTGCTGTGTGTGTGTTTTTGGACTTTAAGCTCCAAAAAATTACTTCTGTCTGATGGCGCATTCTTGCACCATAAAAGAAAAAGAAGAACAGCGAAGTGTTGTGTGCCCTCATTCTGAGGAGAAATGAAAGCAGCACATCATTATTGTGTGCAGAACTGGCCAGCGAAATGTGTTGGCTGAGCGACCAATGTCTCAGGCTTTAAGCTGTAAACTATGGGTCCCGTCTGATGTGCATGCTCAAGCTTGAAGACAGAAAGTGAGAAATGTGTTGCACAGACCTCTTCATCGGAGCCTGGAGGAGAAGGTGAGGAGTTCCCTCAGAAGAGCTAGATGAATCTCCTCTGCACAAGCAAGGAAGAAGTTGATTCTCTTCAAAAGGTAGGACATTTTCAGATTTATACTTGAGTTGCTTTTTAATTTTGAAATCTGGGGGTGTGGATTTGCTGTGTTAATGTCTGGGGATTTTGGGGTGAATGTGAGGGAGTGTGTTTGCTGTGTGTGTTTTTGGACTTTAAGCTCCAAAAAATTACTTCTGTCTGATGGCGCATTCTTGCACAATAAAAGAAAAAGAAGAACAGCGAAGTGTTGTGTGCCCTCATTCTGAGGAGAAATGAAAGCAGCACATCATTATTGTGTGCAGAACTGGCCAGCGGAATGTGTTGGCTGAGCGACCAATGTCTCGGGCTTTAAGCTGTAAACTATGGGTCCCGTCTAAAGTGCATGCTCAACCTTGAAGACAGAAAGTGAGAAATGTGTTGCATGGACCTCTTCATCGGAGCCTGGAGGAGAAGGCGAGGAGTTCCCTCAGAAGAGCTAGATGAATCTCCTCTGCACAAGCAAGGAAGAAGTTGATTCTCTTCAAAAGGTAGGACATTTTCAGATTTATACTTGAGTTGCTTTTTAATTTTGAAATTTGGGGGTGTGGATTTGCTGTGTTAATGTCTGTGGATTTTGGGGTGAATGTGAGGGAGTGTGTTTGCTGTGTGTGTGTTTTTGGACTTTAAGCTCCAAAAAATTACTTCTGTCTGATGGCGCATTCTTGCACAATAAAAGAAAAAGAAGAACATTGAAGTGTTGTGTGCCCTCATTCTGAGGAGAAATGAAAGCAGCACATCATTAGTGTGTGCAGAACTGGCCAGCTGAATGTGTTGGCTGAGCGAAAAATGTCTCGGGCTTTAAGCTGTAAACTATGGGTCCCGTCTAAAGTGCATGCTCAAGCTTGAAGACAGAAAGTGAGAAATGTGTTGCACGGACCTCTTCATCGGAGCCTGGAGGAGAAGGCGAGGAGTTCCTTCAGAAGAGCTAGATTAATCTCCTCTGCACAAGCAAGGAAGAAGTTGATTCTCTTCAAAAGGTAGGACATTTTCAGATTTATACTTGAGTTGCTTTTTAATTTTGAAATCCGGGGGTGTGGATTTGCTGTGTTAATGTCTGTGGATTTTGGGGTGAATGTGAGGGAGTGTGTTTGCTGTGTGTGTGTTTTTGGACTTTAAGCTCCAAAAAATTACTTCTGTCTGATGGCGCATTCTTGCACAATAAAAGAAAAAGACGAACAGCGAAGTGTTGTGTGCCCTCATTCTGAGGAGAAATGAAAGCAGCACATCATTATTGTGTGCAGAACTGGCCAGCGGAATGTGTTGGCTGAGCGACCAATGTCTCCGGCTTTAAGCTGTAAACTATGGGTCCCGTCTGATGTGCATGCTCAAGCTTGAAGACAGAAAGTGAGAAATGTGTCGCATGGACCTCTTCATCGGAGCCTGGAGAAGAAGGCGAGGAGTTCCCTCAGAAGAGCTAGATGAATCTCCTCTGCACAAGCAAGGAAGAAGTTGATTCTCTTCAAAAGGTAGGACATTTTCAGATTTATACTTGAGTTGCTTTTTAATTTTGAAATCTGGGGGTGTGGATTTGCTGTGTTAATGTCTGCGGATTTTGGGGTGAATGTGAGGGAGTGTGTTTGCTGTGTGTGTGTTTTTGGACTTTAAGCTCCAAAAAATTACTTCTGTCTGATGGCGCATTCTTGCACCATAAAAGAAAAAGAAGAACAGCGAAGTATTGTGTGCCCTCATTCTGAGGAGAAATGAAAGCAGCACATCATTAGTGTGTGCAGAACTGGCCAGCTGAATGTGTTGGCTGAGCGAAAAATGTCTCGGGCTTTAAGCTATAAACTATGGTTACCGTCTGATGTGCATGCTCAAGCTTGAAGACAGAAATTGAGAAATGTGTTGCACGGACCTCTTCATCGGAGCCTGGAGGAGAAGGCGAGGAGTTCCCTCAGAAGAGCTAGATGAATCTCCTCTGCACAAGCAAGGAAGAAGTTGATTCTCTTCAAAAGGTAGGACATTTTCAGATTTATACTTGAGTTGCTTTTTAATTTTGAAATCCTGGGGTGTGGATTTGCTGTGTTAATGTCTGTGGATTTTGGGGTGAATGTGAGGGAGTGTGTTTGCTGTGTGTGTGTTTTTGGACTTTAAGCTCCAAAAAATTACTTCTGTCTGATGGCGCATTCTTGCACAATAAAAGAAAAAGACGAACAGCGAAGTGTTGTGTGCCCTCATTCTGAGGAGAAATGAAAGCAGCACATCATTATTGTGTGCAGAACTGGCCAGCGGAATGTGTTGGCTGAGCGACCAATGTCTTGGGCTTTAAGCTGTAAACTATGGGTCCCGTCTGATGTGCATGCTCAAGCTTGAAGACAGAAAATGAGAAATGTGTCGCATGGACCTCTTCATCGGAGCCTGGAGAAGAAGGCGAGGAGTTCCCTCAGAAGAGCTAGATGAATCTCCTCTGCACAAGCAAGGAAGAAGTTGATTCTCTTCAAAAGGTAGGACATTTTCAGATTTATACTTGAGTTGCTTTTTAATTTTGAAATCTGGGGGTGTGGATTTGCTGTGTTAATGTCTGTGGATTTTGGGGTGAATGTGAGGGAGTGTGTTTGCTGTGTGTGTGTTTTTGGACTTTAAGCTCCAAAAAATTACTTCTGTCTGATGGCGCATTCTTGCACCATAAAAGAAAAAGAAGAACAGCAAAGTGTTGTGTGCCCTCATTCTGAGGAGAAATGAAAGCAGCACATCATTAGTGTGTGCAAAACTGGCCAGCTGAATGTGTTGGCTGAGCGACCAATGTCTCGGGCTTTAAGTTGTTAACTATGGTTACCGTCTGATGTGCATGCTCAAGCTTGAAGACAGAAATTGAGAAATGTGTTGCACGGACCTCTTCATCGGAGCCTGGAGGAGAAGGCGAGGAGTTCCCTCAGAAGAGCTAGATGAATCTCCTCTGCACAAGCAAGGAAGAAGTTAATTCTCTTCAAAAAGAAGGACATTTTTAGATTTATACTTGAGTTGCTTTTTAATTTTGAAATCTGGGGGTGTGGATTTGCTGTGTTAATGTCTGCGGATTTTGGGGTGAATGTGAGGGAGTGTGTTTGCTGTGTGTGTGTTTTTAGACTTTAAGCTCCAAAAAATTACTTCTGTCTGATGGCGCATTCTTGCACAATAAAAGAAAAAGAAGAACAGCGAAGTGTTGTGTGCCCTCATTCTGAGGAGAAATGAAAGCAGCACATCATTATTGTGTGCAGAACTGGCCAGCGGAATGTGTTGGCTGAGCGACCAATGTCTCAGGCTTTAAGCTGTAAACTATGGGTCCCGTCTGATGTGCATGCTCAACCTTGAAGACAGAAAGTGAGAAATGTGTTGCATGGACCTCTTCATCGGAGCCTAGAGGAGAAGGCGAGGAGTTCCCTCAGAAGAGCTAGATGAATCTCCTCTGCACAAGCAAGGAAGAAGTTGATTCTCTTCAAAAGGTAGGACATTTTCAGATTTATACTTGAGTTGCTTTTTAATTTTGAAATCTGGGGGTGTGGATTTGCTGTGTTAATGTCTGTGGATTTTGGGGTGATGGTGAGGGAGTGTGTTTGCTGTGTGTGTGTTTTTGGACTTTAAGCTCCAAAAAATTACTTCTGTCTGATGGCGCATTCTTGCACCATAAAAGAAAAAGAAGAACAGCGAAGTGTTGTGTGCCCTCATTCTGAGGAGAAATGAAAGCAGCACATCATTATTGTGTGCAGAACTGGCCAGCTGAATACGTTGGCTGAGCGACCAATGTCTTAGGCTTTAAGCTGTAAACTATGGGTCCCGTCTGATGTGCATGCTCAAGCTTGAAGACAGAAAGTGAGAAATGTGTTGCACAGACCTCTTCATCGGAGCCTGGAGGAGAAGGTGAGGAGTTCCCTCAGAAGAGCTAGATGAATCTCCTCTGCACAAGCAAGGAAGAAGTTGATTCTCTTCAAAGGGTAGGACATTTTCAGATTTATACTTGAGTTGCTTTTTAATTTTGAAATCTGGGGGTGTGGATTTGCTGTGTTAATGTCTGGGGATTTTGGGGTGAATGTGAGGGAGTGTGTTTGCTGTGTGTGTTTTTGGACTTTAAGCTCCAAAAAATTACTTCTGTCTGATGGCGCATTCTTGCACAATAAAAGAAAAAGAAGAACAGCGAAGTGTTGTGTGCCCTCATTCTGAGGAGAAATGAAAGCAGCACATCATTATTGTGTGCAGAACTGGCCAGCGGAATGTGTTGGTTGAGCGACCAATGTCTCAGGCTTTAAGCTGTAAACTATGGGTCCCGTCTGATGTGCATGCTCAAGCTTGAAGACAGAAAGTGAGAAATGTGTTGCACGGACCTCTTCATGGGAGCCTGGAGGAGAAGGCGAGGAGTTCCCTCAGAAGAGCTAGATGAATCTCCTCTGCACAAGCAAGGAAGAAGTTGATTCTCTTCAAAAGGTAGGACATTTTCAGATTAATACTTGAGTTGCTTTTTAATTTTGAAATCTGGGGGTGTGGATTTGCTGTGTTAATGTCTGTGGATTTTGGGGTGAATGTGAGGGAGTGTGTTTGCTGTGTGTGTGTTTTTGGACTTTAAACTCCAAAAAATTACTTCTGTCTGATGGCGCATTCTTGCACAATAAAAGAAAAAGAAGAACAGCGAAGTGTTGTGTGCCCTCATTCTGAGGAGAAATGAAAGCAGCACATCATTATTGTGTGCAGAACTGGCCAGCGGAATGTGTTGGCTGAGCGACCAATGTCTCGGGCTTTAAGCTGTAAACTATGGGTCCCGTCTAAAGTGCATGCTCAACCTTGAAGACAGAAAGTGAGAAATGTGTTGCATGGACCTCTTCATCGGAGCCTGGAGAAGAAGGCGAGGAGTTCCCTCAGAAGAGCTAGATGAATCTCCTCTGCACAAGCAAGGAAGAAGTTGATTCTCTTCAAAAGGTAGGACATTTTCAGATTTATACTTGAGTTGCTTTTTAATTTTGAAATTTAGGGGGTGTGGATTTGCTGTGTTAATGTCTATGGATTTTGGGTTGAATGTGAGGGAGTGTGTTTGCTGTGTGTGTGTTTTTGGACTTTAAGCTCCAAAAAATTACTTCTGTCTGATGGCGCATTCTTGCACAATAAAAGAAAAAGAACAGCGAAGTGTTGTGTGCCCTCATTCTGAGGAGAAATGAAAGGAGCACATCATTATTGTGTGCAGAGCTGGCCAGCGGAATGTGTTGGCTGAGCGACCAATGTCTCGGGCTTTAAGCTGTAAACTATGGGTCCCGTCTGATGTGCATGCTCAACCTTGAAGACAGAAAGTGAGAAATGTGTTGCATGGACCTCTTCATCGGAGCCTGGAGGAGAAGGCGAGGAGTTCCCGCAGAAGAGCTAGATTAATCTCCTCTACACATGCAAGGAAGAAGTTGATTCTCTTCAAAAGGTAGGACATTTTCAGATTTATACTTGAGTTGCTTTTTAATTTTGAAATCCGGGGGTGTGGATTTGCTGTGTTAATGTCTGTGGATTTTGGGGTGAATGTGAGGGAGTGTGTTTGCTGTGTGTGTGTTTTTGGACTTTAAGCTCCAAAAAATTACTTCTGTCTGATGGCGCATTCTTGCACAATAAAAGAAAAAGACGAACAGCGAAGTGTTTTGTGCCCTCATTCTGAGGAGAAATGAAAGCAGCACATCATTATTGTGTGCAGAACTGGCCAGCGGAATGTGTTGGCTGAGCGACCAATGTCTCCGGCTTTAAGCTGTAAACTATGGGTCCCGTCTGATGTGCATGCTCAAGCTTGAAGACAGAAAGTGAGAAATGTGTTGCATGGACCTCTTCATCGGAGCCTGGAGAAGAAGGCGAGGAGTTCCCTCAGAAGAGCTAGATGAATCTCCTCTGCACAAGCAAGGAAGAAGTTGATTCTCTTCAAAAGGTAGGACATTTTCAGATTTATACATGAGTTGCTTTTTAATTTTGAAATCCGGGGGTGTGGATTTGCTGTGTTAATGTCTGTGGATTTTGGGGTGAATGTGAGGGAGTGTGTTTGCTGTGTGTGTGTTTTTGGACTTTAAGCTCCAAAAAATTACTTCTGTCTGATGGCGCATTCTTGCACCATAAAAGAAAAAGAAGAACAGCAAAGTGTTGTGTGCCCTCATTCTGAGGAGAAATGAAAGCAGCACATCATTAGTGTGTGCAAAACTGGCCAGCTGAATGTGTTGGCTGAGCGACCAATGTCTCGGGCTTTAAGTTGTTAACTATGGTTACCGTCTGATGTGCATGCTCAAGCTTGAAGACAGAAATTGAGAAATGTGTTGCACGGACCTCTTCATCGGAGCCTGGAGGAGAAGGCGAGGAGTTCCCTCAGAAGAGCTAGATGAATCTCCTCTGCACAAGCAAGGAAGAAGTTGATTCTCTTCAAAAGGTAGGACATTTTCAGATTTATACTTGAGTTGCTTTTTAATTTTGAAATCTGGGGGTGTGGATTTGCTGTGTTAATGTCTGTGGATTTTGGGGTGAATGTGAGGGAGTGTGTTTGCTGTGTGTGTGTTTTTGGACTTTAAGCTCCAAAAAATTACTTCTGTCTGATGGCGCATTCTTGCACCATAAAAGAAAAAGAAGAACATTGAAGTGTTGTGTGCCCTCATTCTGAGGAGAAATGAAAGCAGCACATCATTAGTGTGTGCAGAACTGGCCAGCTGAATGTGTTGGCTGAGCGAAAAATGTCTCGGGCTTTAAGCTATAAACTATGGTTACCGTCTGATGTGCATGCTCAAGCTTGAAGACAGAAAGTGAGAAATGTGTTGCACGGACCTCTTCATCGGAGCCTGGAGGAGAAGGCGAGGAGTTCCTTCAGAAGAGCTAGATTAATCTCCTCTGCACAAGCAAGGAAGAAGTTGATTCTCTTCAAAAGGTAGGACATTTTCAGATTTATACTTGAGTTGCTTTTTAATTTTGAAATCCGGGGGTGTGGATTTGCTGTGTTAATGTCTGTGGATTTTGGGGTGAATGTGAGGGAGTGTGTTTGCTGTGTGTGTGTTTTTGGACTTTAAGCTCCAAAAAATTACTTCTGTCTGATGGCGCATTCTTGCACAATAAAAGAAAAAGACGAACAGCGAAGTGTTGTGTGCCCTCATTCTGAGGAGAAATGAAAGCAGCACATCATTATTGTGTGCAGAACTGGCCAGCGGAATGTGTTGGCTGAGCGACCAATGTCTCCGGCTTTAAGCTGTAAAATATGGGTCCCGTCTGATGTGCATGCTCAAGCTTGAAGACAGAAAGTGAGAAATGTGTTGCATGGACCTCTTCATCGGAGCCTGGAGAAGAAGGCGAGGAGTTCCCTCAGAAGAGCTAGATGAATCTCCTCTGCACAAGCAAGGAAGAAGTTGATTCTCTTCAAAAGGTAGGACATTTTCAGATTTATACATGAGTTGCTTTTTAATTTTGAAATCCGGGGGTGTGGATTTGCTGTGTTAATGTCTGTGGATTTTGGGGTGAATGTGAGGGAGTGTGTTTGCTGTGTGTGTGTTTTTGGACTTTAAGCTCCAAAAAATTACTTCTGTCTGATGGCGCATTCTTGCATATTAAAAGAAAAAGACGAACAGCGAAGTGTTGTGTGCCCTCATTCTGAGGAGAAATGAAAGCAGCACATCATTATTGTGTGCAAAACTGGCCAGCGGAATGTGTTGGCTGAGCGACCAATGTCTCCGGCTTTAAGCTGTAAACTATGGGTCCCGTCTGATGTGCATGCTCAAGCTTGAAGACAGAAAGTGAGAAATGTGTCGCATGGACCTCTTCATCGGAGCCTGGAGAAGAAGGCGAGGAGTTCCCTCAGAAGAGCTAGATGAATCTCCTCTGCACAAGCAAGGAAGAAGTTGATTCTCTTCAAAAGGTAGGACATTTTCAGATTTATACTTGAGTTGCTTTTTAATTTTGAAATCTGGGGGTGTGGATTTGCTGTGTTAATGTCTGTGGATTTTGGGGTGAATGTGAGGGAGTGTGTTTGCTGTGTGTGTGTTTTTGGACTTTAAGCTCCAAAAAATTACTTCTGTCTGATGGCGCATTCTTGCACCATAAAAGAAAAAGAAGAACAGCGAAGTATTGTGTGCCCTCATTCTGAGGAGAAATGAAAGCAGCACATCATTAGTGTGTGCAGAACTGGCCAGCTGAATGTGTTGGCTGAGCGAAAAATGTCTCGGGCTTTAAGCTATAAACTATGGTTACCGTCTGATGTGCATGCTCAAGCTTGAAGACAGAAAGTGAGAAATGTGTTGACGGACCTCTTCATCGGAGCCTGGAGGAGAAGGCGAGGAGTTCCTTCAGAAGAGCTAGATGAATCTCCTCTGCACAAGCAAGGAAGAAGTTGATTCTCTTCAAAAGGTAGGACATTTTCAGATTTATACTTGAGTTGCTTTTTAATTTTGAAATCCTGGGGTGTGGATTTGCTGTGTTAATGTCTGTGGATTTTGGGGTGAATGTGAGGGAGTGTGTTTGCTGTGTGTGTGTTTTTGGACTTTAAGCTCCAAAAAATTACTTCTGTCTGATGGCGCATTCTTGCACAATAAAAGAAAAAGACGAACAGCGAAGTGTTGTGTGCCCTCATTCTGAGGAGAAATGAAAGCAGCACATCATTATTGTGTGCAGAACTGGCCAGCGGAATGTGTTGGCTGAGCGACCAATGTCTTGGGCTTTAAGCTGTAAACTATGGGTCCCGTCTGATGTGCATGCTCAAGCTTGAAGACAGAAAGTGAGAAATGTGTCGCATGGACCTCTTCATCGGAGCCTGGAGAAGAAGGCGAGGAGTTCCCTCAGAAGAGCTAGATGAATCTCCTCTGCACAAGCAAGGAAGAAGTTGATTCTCTTCAAAAGGTAGGACATTTTCAGATTTATACTTGAGTTGCTTTTTAATTTTGAAATCTGGGGGTGTGGATTTGCTGTGTTAATGTCTGTGGATTTTGGGGTGAATGTGAGGGAGTGTGTTTGCTGTGTGTGTGTTTTTGGACTTTAAGCTCCAAAAAATTACTTCTGTCTGATGGCGCATTCTTGCACCATAAAAGAAAAAGAAGAACAGCAAAGTGTTGTGTGCCCTCATTCTGAGGAGAAATGAAAGCAGCACATCATTAGTGTGTGCAAAACTGGCCAGCTGAATGTGTTGGCTGAGCGACCAATGTCTCGGGCTTTAAGTTGTTAACTATGGTTACCGTCTGATGTGCATGCTCAAGCTTGAAGACAGAAATTGAGAAATGTGTTGCACGGACCTCTTCATCGGAGCCTGGAGGAGAAGGCGAGGAGTTCCCTCAGAAGAGCTAGATGAATCTCCTCTGCACAAGCAAGGAAGAAGTTGATTCTCTTCAAAAGGTAGGACATTTTCAGATTTATACTTGAGTTGCTTTTTAATTTTGAAATCTGGGGGTGTGGATTTGCTGTGTTAATGTCTGTGGATTTTGGGGTGAATGTGAGGGAGTGTGTTTGCTGTGTGTGTGTTTTTGGACTTTAAGCTCCAAAAAATTACTTCTGTCTGATGGCGCATTCTTGCACCATAAAAGAAAAAGAAGAACATTGAAGTGTTGTGTGCCCTCATTCTGAGGAGAAATGAAAGCAGCACATCATTAGTGTGTGCAGAACTGGCCAGCTGAATGTGTTGGCTGAGCGAAAAATGTCTCGGGCTTTAAGCTGTAAACTATGGTTACCGTCTGATGTGCATGCTCAAGCTTGAAGACAGAAAGTGAGAAATGTGTTGCACGGACCTCTTCATCGGAGCCTGGAGGAGAAGGCGAGGAGTTCCTTCAGAAGAGCTAGATTAATCTCCTCTGCACAAGCAAGGAAGAAGTTGATTCTCTTCAAAAGGTAGGACATTTTCAGATTTATACTTGAGTTGCTTTTTAATTTTGAAATCCGGGGGTGTGGATTTGCTGTGTTAATGTCTGTGGATTTTGGGGTGAATGTGAGGGAGTGTGTTTGCTGTGTGTGTGTTTTTGGACTTTAAGCTCCAAAAAATTACTTCTGTCTGATGGCGCATTCTTGCACAATAAAAGAAAAAGACGAACAGCGAAGTGTTGTGTGCCCTCATTCTGAGGAGAAATGAAAGCAGCACATCATTATTGTGTGCAGAACTGGCCAGCGGAATGTGTTGGCTGAGCGACCAATGTCTCCGGCTTTAAGCTGTAAAATATGGGTCCCGTCTGATGTGCATGCTCAAGCTTGAAGACAGAAAGTGAGAAATGTGTTGCATGGACCTCTTCATCGGAGCCTGGAGAAGAAGGCGAGGAGTTCCCTCAGAAGAGCTAGATGAATCTCCTCTGCACAAGCAAGGAAGAAGTTGATTCTCTTCAAAAGGTAGGACATTTTCAGATTTATACATGAGTTGCTTTTTAATTTTGAAATCCGGGGGTGTGGATTTGCTGTGTTAATGTCTGTGGATTTTGGGGTGAATGTGAGGGAGTGTGTTTGCTGTGTGTGTGTTTTTGGACTTTAAGCTCCAAAAAATTACTTCTGTCTGATGGCGCATTCTTGCATATTAAAAGAAAAAGACGAACAGCGAAGTGTTGTGTGCCCTCATTCTGAGGAGAAATGAAAGCAGCACATCATTATTGTGTGCAAAACTGGCCAGCGGAATGTGTTGGCTGAGCGACCAATGTCTCCGGCTTTAAGCTGTAAACTATGGGTCCCGTCTGATGTGCATGCTCAAGCTTGAAGACAGAAAGTGAGAAATGTGTCGCATGGACCTCTTCATCGGAGCCTGGAGAAGAAGGCGAGGAGTTCCCTCAGAAGAGCTAGATGAATCTCCTCTGCACAAGCAAGGAAGAAGTTGATTCTCTTCAAAAGGTAGGACATTTTCAGATTTATACTTGAGTTGCTTTTTAATTTTGAAATCTGGGGGTGTGGATTTGCTGTGTTAATGTCTGTGGATTTTGGGGTGAATGTGAGGGAGTGTGTTTGCTGTGTGTGTGTTTTTGGACTTTAAGCTCCAAAAAATTACTTCTGTCTGATGGCGCATTCTTGCACCATAAAAGAAAAAGAAGAACAGCGAAGTATTGTGTGCCCTCATTCTGAGGAGAAATGAAAGCAGCACATCATTAGTGTGTGCAGAACTGGCCAGCTGAATGTGTTGGCTGAGCGAAAAATGTCTCGGGCTTTAAGCTATAAACTATGGTTACCGTCTGATGTGCATGCTCAAGCTTGAAGACAGAAAGTGAGAAATGTGTTGACGGACCTCTTCATCGGAGCCTGGAGGAGAAGGCGAGGAGTTCCTTCAGAAGAGCTAGATGAATCTCCTCTGCACAAGCAAGGAAGAAGTTGATTCTCTTCAAAAGGTAGGACATTTTCAGATTTATACTTGAGTTGCTTTTTAATTTTGAAATCCTGGGGTGTGGATTTGCTGTGTTAATGTCTGTGGATTTTGGGGTGAATGTGAGGGAGTGTGTTTGCTGTGTGTGTGTTTTTGGACTTTAAGCTCCAAAAAATTACTTCTGTCTGATGGCGCATTCTTGCACAATAAAAGAAAAAGACGAACAGCGAAGTGTTGTGTGCCCTCATTCTGAGGAGAAATGAAAGCAGCACATCATTATTGTGTGCAGAACTGGCCAGCGGAATGTGTTGGCTGAGCGACCAATGTCTTGGGCTTTAAGCTGTAAACTATGGGTCCCGTCTGATGTGCATGCTCAAGCTTGAAGACAGAAAGTGAGAAATGTGTCGCATGGACCTCTTCATCGGAGCCTGGAGAAGAAGGCGAGGAGTTCCCTCAGAAGAGCTAGATGAATCTCCTCTGCACAAGCAAGGAAGAAGTTGATTCTCTTCAAAAGGTAGGACATTTTCAGATTTATACTTGAGTTGCTTTTTAATTTTGAAATCTGGGGGTGTGGATTTGCTGTGTTAATGTCTGTGGATTTTGGGGTGAATGTGAGGGAGTGTGTTTGCTGTGTGTGTGTTTTTGGACTTTAAGCTCCAAAAAATTACTTCTGTCTGATGGCGCATTCTTGCACCATAAAAGAAAAAGAAGAACAGCAAAGTGTTGTGTGCCCTCATTCTGAGGAGAAATGAAAGCAGCACATCATTAGTGTGTGCAAAACTGGCCAGCTGAATGTGTTGGCTGAGCGACCAATGTCTCGGGCTTTAAGTTGTTAACTATGGTTACCGTCTGATGTGCATGCTCAAGCTTGAAGACAGAAATTGAGAAATGTGTTGCACGGACCTCTTCATCGGAGCCTGGAGGAGAAGGCGAGGAGTTCCCTCAGAAGAGCTAGATGAATCTCCTCTGCACAAGCAAGGAAGAAGTTGATTCTCTTCAAAAGGTAGGACATTTTCAGATTTATACTTGAGTTGCTTTTTAATTTTGAAATCTGGGGGTGTGGATTTGCTGTGTTAATGTCTGTGGATTTTGGGGTGAATGTGAGGGAGTGTGTTTGCTGTGTGTGTGTTTTTGGACTTTAAGCTCCAAAAAATTACTTCTGTCTGATGGCGCATTCTTGCACCATAAAAGAAAAAGAAGAACATTGAAGTGTTGTGTGCCCTCATTCTGAGGAGAAATGAAAGCAGCACATCATTAGTGTGTGCAGAACTGGCCAGCTGAATGTGTTGGCTGAGCGAAAAATGTCTCGGGCTTTAAGCTGTAAACTATGGTTACCGTCTGATGTGCATGCTCAAGCTTGAAGACAGAAAGTGAGAAATGTGTTGCACGGACCTCTTCATCGGAGCCTGGAGGAGAAGGCGAGGAGTTCCTTCAGAAGAGCTAGATTAATCTCCTCTGCACAAGCAAGGAAGAAGTTGATTCTCTTCAAAAGGTAGGACATTTTCAGATTTATACTTGAGTTGCTTTTTAATTTTGAAATCCGGGGGTGTGGATTTGGTGTGTTAATGTCTGTGGATTTTGGGGTGAATGTGAGGGAGTGTGTTTGCTGTGTGTGTGTTTTTGGACTTTAAGCTCCAAAAAATTACTTCTGTCTGATGGCGCATTCTTGCACAATAAAAGAAAAAGACGAACAGCGAAGTGTTGTGTGCCCTCATTCTGAGGAGAAATGAAAGCAGCACATCATTATTATGTGCAGAACTGGCCAGCGGAATGTGTTGGCTGAGCGACCAATGTCTCCGGCTTTAAGCTGTAAACTATGGGTCCCGTCTGATGTGCATGCTCAAGCTTGAAGACAGAAAGTGAGAAATGTGTCGCATGGACCTCTTCATCGGAGCCTGGAGAAGAAGGCGAGGAGTTCCCTCAGAAGAGCTAGATGAATCTCCTCTGCACAAGCAAGGAAGAAGTTGATTCTCTTCAAAAGGTAGGACATTTTCAGATTTATACTTGAGTTGCTTTTTAATTTTGAAATCTGGGGGTGTGGATTTGCTGTGTTAATGTCTGTGGATTTTGGGGTGAATGTGAGGGAGTGTGTTTGCTGTGTGTGTGTTTTTGGACTTTAAGCTCCAAAAAATTACTTCTGTCTGATGGCGCATTCTTGCACCATAAAAGAAAAAGAAGAACAGCGAAGTATTGTGTGCCCTCATTCTGAGGAGAAATGAAAGCAGCACATCATTAGTGTGTGCAGAACTGGCCAGCTGAATGTGTTGGCTGAGCGAAAAATGTCTCGGGCTTTAAGCTATAAACTATGGTTACCGTCTGATGTGCATGCTCAAGCTTGAAGACAGAAATTGAGAAATGTGTTGCACGGACCTCTTCATCGGAGCCTGGAGGAGAAGGCGAGGAGTTCCCTCAGAAGAGCTAGATGAATCTCCTCTGCACAAGCAAGGAAGAAGTTGATTCTCTTCAAAAGGTAGGACATTTTCAGATTTATACTTGAGTTGCTTTTTAATTTTGAAATCCTGGGGTGTGGATTTGCTGTGTTAATGTCTGTGGATTTTGGGGTGAATGTGAGGGAGTGTGTTTGCTGTGTGTGTGTTTTTGGAATTTAAGCTCCAAAAAATTACTTCTGTCTGATGGCGCATTCTTGCACAATAAAAGAAAAAGACGAACAGCGAAGTGTTGTGTGCCCTCATTCTGAGGAGAAATGAAAGCAGCACATCATTATTGTGTGCAGAACTGGCCAGCGGAATGTGTTGGCTGAGCGACCAATGTCTTGGGCTTTAAGCTGTAAACTATGGGTCCCGTCTGATGTGCATGCTCAAGCTTGAAGACAGAAAGTGAGAAATGTGTCGCATGGACCTCTTCATCGGAGCCTGGAGAAGAAGGCGAGGAGTTCCCTCAGAAGAGCTAGATGAATCTCCTCTGCACAAGCAAGGAAGAAGTTGATTCTCTTCAAAAGGTAGGACATTTTCAGATTTATACTTGAGTTGCTTTTTAATTTTGAAATCTGGGGGTGTGGATTTGCTGTGTTAATGTCTGTGGATTTTGGGGTGAATGTGAGGGAGTGTGTTTGCTGTGTGTGTGTTTTTGGACTTTAAGCTCCAAAAAATTACTTCTGTCTGATGGCGCATTCTTGCACCATAAAAGAAAAAGAAGAACAGCAAAGTGTTGTGTGCCCTCATTCTGAGGAGAAATGAAAGCAGCACATCATTAGTGTGTGCAAAACTGGCCAGCTGAATGTGTTGGCTGAGCGACCAATGTCTCGGGCTTTAAGTTGTTAACTATGGTTACCGTCTGATGTGCATGCTCAAGCTTGAAGACAGAAATTGAGAAATGTGTTGCACGGTCCTCTTCATCGGAGCCTGGAGGAGAAGGCGAGGAGTTCCCTCAGAAGAGCTAGATGAATCTCCTCTGCACAAGCAAGGAAGAAGTTAATTCTCTTCAAAAAGAAGGACATTTTTAGATTTATACTTGAGTTGCTTTTTAATTTTGAAATCTGGGGGTGTGGATTTGCTGTGTTAATGTCTGTGGATTTTGGGGTGAATGTGAGGGAGTGTGTTTGCTGTGTGTGTGTTTTTGGACTTTAAGCTCCAAAAAATTACTTCTGTCTGATGGCGCATTCTTGCACAATAAAAGAAAAAGAAGAACAGCGAAGTGTTGTGTGCCCTCATTCTGAGGAGAAATGAAAGCAGCACATCATTATTGTGTGCAGAACTGGCCAGCGGAATGTGTTGGCTGAGCGACCAATGTCTCGGGCTTTAAGCTGTAAACTATGGGTCCCGTCTGATGTGCATGCTCAACCTTGAAGACAGAAAGTGAGAAATGTGTTGCATGGACCTCTTCATCGGAGCCTAGAGGAGAAGGCGAGGAGTTCCCTCAGAAGAGCTAGATGAATCTCCTCTGCACAAGCAAGGAAGAAGTTGATTCTCTTCAAAAGGTAGGACATTTTCAGATTTATACTTGAGTTGCTTTTTAATTTTGAAATCTGGGGGTGTGGATTTGCTGTGTTAATGTCTGTGGATTTTGGGGTGATGGTGAGGGAGTGTGTTTGCTGTGTGTGTGTTTTTGGACTTTAAGCTCCAAAAAATTACTTCTGTCTGATGGCGCATTCTTGCACCATAAAAGAAAAAGAAGAACAGCGAAGTATTGTGTGCCCTCATTCTGAGGAGAAATGAAAGCAGCACATCATTAGTGTGTGCAGAACTGGCCAGCTGAATGTGTTGGCTGAGCGAAAAATGTCTCGGGCTTTAAGCTATAAACTATGGTTACCGTCTGATGTGCATGCTCAAGCTTGAAGACAGAAATTGAGAAATGTGTTGCACGGACCTCTTCATCGGAGCCTGGAGGAGAAGGCGAGGAGTTCCCTCAGAAGAGCTAGATGAATCTCCTCTGCACAAGCAAGGAAGAAGTTGATTCTCTTCAAAAGGTAGGACATTTTCAGATTTATACTTGAGTTGCTTTTTAATTTTGAAATCTGGGGGTGTGGATTTGCTGTGTTAATGTCTGTGGATTTTGGGGTGAATGTGAGGGAGTGTGTTTGCTGTGTGTGTGTTTTTGGACTTTAAGCTCCAAAAAATTACTTCTGTCTGATGGCGCATTCTTGCACCATAAAAGAAAAAGAAGAACAGCAAAGTGTTGTGTGCCCTCATTCTGAGGAGAAATGAAAGCAGCACATCATTAGTGTGTGCAAAACTGGCCAGCTGAATGTGTTGGCTGAGCGACCAATGTCTCGGGCTTTAAGTTGTTAACTATGGTTACCGTCTGATGTGCATGCTCAAGCTTGAAGACAGAAATTGAGAAATGTGTTGCACGGACCTCTTCATCGGAGCCTGGAGGAGAAGGCGAGGAGTTCCCTCAGAAGAGCTAGATGAATCTCCTCTGCACAAGCAAGGAAGAAGTTAATTCTCTTCAAAAAGAAGGACATTTTTAGATTTATACTTGAGTTGCTTTTTAATTTTGAAATCTGGGGGTGTGGATTTGCTGTGTTAATGTCTGTGGATTTTGGGGTGAATGTGAGGGAGTGTGTTTGCTGTGTGTGTGTTTTTGGACTTTAAGCTCCAAAAAATTACTTCTGTCTGATGGCGCATTCTTGCACAATAAAAGAAAAAGAAGAACAGCGAAGTGTTGTGTGCCCTCATTCTGAGGAGAAATGAAAGCAGCACATCATTATTGTGTGCAGAACTGGCCAGCGGAATGTGTTGGCTGAGCGACCAATGTCTCGGGCTTTAAGCTGTAAACTATGGGTCCCGTCTGATGTGCATGCTCAACCTTGAAGACAGAAAGTGAGAAATGTGTTGCATGGACCTCTTCATCGGAGCCTAGAGGAGAAGGCGAGGAGTTCCCTCAGAAGAGCTAGATGAATCTCCTCTGCACAAGCAAGGAAGAAGTTGATTCTCTTCAAAAGGTAGGACATTTTCAGATTTATACTTGAGTTGCTTTTTAATTTTGAAATCTGGGGGTGTGGATTTGCTGTGTTAATGTCTGTGGATTTTGGGGTGATGGTGAGGGAGTGTGTTTGCTGTGTGTGTGTTTTTGGACTTTAAGCTCCAAAAAATTACTTCTGTCTGATGGCGCATTCTTGCACCATAAAAGAAAAAGAAGAACAGCGAAGTGTTGTGTGCCCTCATTCTGAGGAGAAATGAAAGCAGCACATCATTATTGTGTGCAGAACTGGCCAGCTGAATACGTTGGCTGAGCGACCAATGTCTCAGGCTTTAAGCTGTAAACTATGGGTCCCGTCTGATGTGCATGCTCAAGCTTGAAGACAGAAAGTGAGAAATGTGTTGCACAGACCTCTTCATCGGAGCCTGGAGGAGAAGGTGAGGAGTTCCCTCAGAAGAGCTAGATGAATCTCCTCTGCACA
Source organism: Pelophylax lessonae (assembly GCF_965119305.1). Lineage (NCBI taxonomy): Eukaryota > Metazoa > Chordata > Amphibia > Anura > Ranidae > Pelophylax > Pelophylax lessonae. The sequence continues at coordinate 68,681 of NW_028120121.1, forward strand.
AGCAAGGAAGAAGTTGATTCTCTTCAAAAGGTAGGACATTTTCAGATTTATACTTGAGTTGCTTTTTAATTTTGAAATCTGGGGGTGTGGATTTGCTGTGTTAATGTCTGTGGATTTTGGGGTGAATGTGAGGGAGTGTGTTTGCTGTGTGTGTGTTTTTGGACTTTAAGCTCCAAAAAATTACTTCTGTCTGATGGCGCATTCTTGCACCATAAAAGAAAAAGAAGAACATTGAAGTGTTGTGTGCCCTCATTCTGAGGAGAAATGAAAGCAGCACATCATTAGTGTGTGCAGAACTGGCCAGCTGAATGTGTTGGCTGAGCGAAAAATGTCTCGGGCTTTAAGCTGTAAACTATGGTTACCGTCTGATGTGCATGCTCAAGCTTGAAGACAGAAAGTGAGAAATGTGTTGCACGGACCTCTTCATCGGAGCCTGGAGGAGAAGGCGAGGAGTTCCTTCAGAAGAGCTAGATTAATCTCCTCTGCACAAGCAAGGAAGAAGTTGATTCTCTTCAAAAGGTAGGACATTTTCAGATTTATACTTGAGTTGCTTTTTAATTTTGAAATCTGGGGGTGTGGATTTGCTGTGTTAATGTCTGTGGATTTTGGGGTGATGGTGAGGGAGTGTGTTTGCTGTGTGTGTGTTTTTGGACTTTAAGCTCCAAAAAATTACTTCTGTCTGATGGCGCATTCTTGCACCATAAAAGAAAAAGAAGAACAGCGAAGTGTTGTGTGCCCTCATTCTGAGGAGAAATGAAAGCAGCACATCATTATTGTGTGCAGAACTGGCCAGCTGAATACGTTGGCTGAGCGACCAATGTCTCAGGCTTTAAGCTGTAAACTATGGGTCCCGTCTGATGTGCATGCTCAAGCTTGAAGACAGAAAGTGAGAAATGTGTTGCACAGACCTCTTCATCGGAGCCTGGAGGAGAAGGTGAGGAGTTCCCTCAGAAGAGCTAGATGAATCTCCTCTGCACAAGCAAGGAAGAAGTTGATTCTCTTCAAAAGGTAGGACATTTTCAGATTTATACTTGAGTTGCTTTTTAATTTTGAAATCTGGGGGTGTGGATTTGCTGTGTTAATGTCTGTGGATTTTGGGGTGAATGTGAGGGAGTGTGTTTGCTGTGTGTGTGTTTTTGGACTTTAAGCTCCAAAAAATTACTTCTGTCTGATGGCGCATTCTTGCACCATAAAAGAAAAAGAAGAACATTGAAGTGTTGTGTGCCCTCATTCTGAGGAGAAATGAAAGCAGCACATCATTAGTGTGTGCAGAACTGGCCAGATGAATGTGTTGGCTGAGCGAAAAATGTCTCGGGCTTTAAGCTGTAAACTATGGTTACCGTCTGATGTGCATGCTCAAGCTTGAAGACAGAAAGTGAGAAATGTGTTGCACGGACCTCTTCATCGGAGCCTGGAGGAGAAGGCGAGGAGTTCCTTCAGAAGAGCTAGATTAATCTCCTCTGCACAAGCAAGGAAGAAGTTGATTCTCTTCAAAAGGTAGGACATTTTCAGATTTATACTTGAGTTGCTTTTTAATTTTGAAATCCGGGGGTGTGGATTTGCTGTGTTAATGTCTGTGGATTTTGGGGTGAATGTGAGGGAGTGTGTTTGCTGTGTGTGTGTTTTTGGACTTTAAGCTCCAAAAAATTACTTCTGTCTGATGGCGCATTCTTGCACAATAAAAGAAAAAGACGAACAGCGAAGTGTTGTGTGCCCTCATTCTGAGGAGAAATGAAAGCAGCACATCATTATTGTGTGCAAAACTGGCCAGCGGAATGTGTTGGCTGAGCGACCAATGTCTCCGGCTTTAAGCTGTAAACTATGGGTCCCGTCTGATGTGCATGCTCAAGCTTGAAGACAGAAAGTGAGAAATGTGTCGCATGGACCTCTTCATCGGAGCCTGGAGAAGAAGGCGAGGAGTTCCCTCAGAAGAGCTAGATGAATCTCCTCTGCACAAGCAAGGAAGAAGTTGATTCTCTTCAAAAGGTAGGACATTTTCAGATTTATACTTGAGTTGCTTTTTAATTTTGAAATCTGGGGGTGTGGATTTGCTGTGTTAATGTCTGTGGATTTTGGGGTGAATGTGAGGGAGTGTGTTTGCTGTGTGTGTGTTTTTGGACTTTAAGCTCCAAAAAATTACTTCTGTCTGATGGCGCATTCTTGCACCATAAAAGAAAAAGAAGAACAGCGAAGTATTGTGTGCCCTCATTCTGAGGAGAAATGAAAGCAGCACATCATTAGTGTGTGCAGAACTGGCCAGCTGAATGTGTTGGCTGAGCGAAAAATGTCTCGGGCTTTAAGCTATAAACTATGGTTACCGTCTGATGTGCATGCTCAAGCTTGAAGACAGAAAGTGAGAAATGTGTTGACGGACCTCTTCATCGGAGCCTGGAGGAGAAGGCGAGGAGTTCCTTCAGAAGAGCTAGATGAATCTCCTCTGCACAAGCAAGGAAGAAGTTGATTCTCTTCAAAAGGTAGGACATTTTCAGATTTATACTTGAGTTGCTTTTTAATTTTGAAATCCTGGGGTGTGGATTTGCTGTGTTAATGTCTGTGGATTTTGGGGTGAATGTGAGGGAGTGTGTTTGCTGTGTGTGTGTTTTTGGACTTTAAGCTCCAAAAAATTACTTCTGTCTGATGGCGCATTCTTGCACAATAAAAGAAAAAGACGAACAGCGAAGTGTTGTGTGCCCTCATTCTGAGGAGAAATGAAAGCAGCACATCATTATTGTGTGCAGAACTGGCCAGCGGAATGTGTTGGCTGAGCGACCAATGTCTTGGGCTTTAAGCTGTAAACTATGGGTCCCGTCTGATGTGCATGCTCAAGCTTGAAGACAGAAAGTGAGAAATGTGTCGCATGGACCTCTTCATCGGAGCCTGGAGAAGAAGGCGAGGAGTTCCCTCAGAAGAGCTAGATGAATCTCCTCTGCACAAGCAAGGAAGAAGTTGATTCTCTTCAAAAGGTAGGACATTTTCAGATTTATACTTGAGTTGCTTTTTAATTTTGAAATCTGGGGGTGTGGATTTGCTGTGTTAATGTCTGTGGATTTTGGGGTGAATGTGAGGGAGTGTGTTTGCTGTGTGTGTGTTTTTGGACTTTAAGCTCCAAAAAATTACTTCTGTCTGATGGCGCATTCTTGCACCATAAAAGAAAAAGAAGAACAGCAAAGTGTTGTGTGCCCTCATTCTGAGGAGAAATGAAAGCAGCACATCATTAGTGTGTGCAAAACTGGCCAGCTGAATGTGTTGGCTGAGCGACCAATGTCTCGGGCTTTAAGTTGTTAACTATGGTTACCGTCTGATGTGCATGCTCAAGCTTGAAGACAGAAATTGAGAAATGTGTTGCACGGACCTCTTCATCGGAGCCTGGAGGAGAAGGCGAGGAGTTCCCTCAGAAGAGCTAGATGAATCTCCTCTGCACAAGCAAGGAAGAAGTTGATTCTCTTCAAAAGGTAGGACATTTTCAGATTTATACTTGAGTTGCTTTTTAATTTTGAAATCTGGGGGTGTGGATTTGCTGTGTTAATGTCTGTGGATTTTGGGGTGAATGTGAGGGAGTGTGTTTGCTGTGTGTGTGTTTTTGGACTTTAAGCTCCAAAAAATTACTTCTGTCTGATGGCGCATTCTTGCACCATAAAAGAAAAAGAAGAACAGCGAAGTATTGTGTGCCCTCATTCTGAGGAGAAATGAAAGCAGCACATCATTAGTGTGTGCAGAACTGGCCAGCTGAATGTGTTGGCTGAGCGAAAAATGTCTCGGGCTTTAAGCTATAAACTATGGTTACCGTCTGATGTGCATGCTCAAGCTTGAAGACAGAAAGTGAGAAATGTGTTGACGGACCTCTTCATCGGAGCCTGGAGGAGAAGGCGAGGAGTTCCTTCAGAAGAGCTAGATGAATCTCCTCTGCACAAGCAAGGAAGAAGTTGATTCTCTTCAAAAGGTAGGACATTTTCAGATTTATACTTGAGTTGCTTTTTAATTTTGAAATCCTGGGGTGTGGATTTGCTGTGTTAATGTCTGTGGATTTTGGGGTGAATGTGAGGGAGTGTGTTTGCTGTGTGTGTGTTTTTGGACTTTAAGCTCCAAAAAATTACTTCTGTCTGATGGCGCATTCTTGCACAATAAAAGAAAAAGACGAACAGCGAAGTGTTGTGTGCCCTCATTCTGAGGAGAAATGAAAGCAGCACATCATTATTGTGTGCAGAACTGGCCAGCGGAATGTGTTGGCTGAGCGACCAATGTCTTGGGCTTTAAGCTGTAAACTATGGGTCCCGTCTGATGTGCATGCTCAAGCTTGAAGACAGAAAGTGAGAAATGTGTCGCATGGACCTCTTCATCGGAGCCTGGAGAAGAAGGCGAGGAGTTCCCTCAGAAGAGCTAGATGAATCTCCTCTGCACAAGCAAGGAAGAAGTTGATTCTCTTCAAAAGGTAGGACATTTTCAGATTTATACTTGAGTTGCTTTTTAATTTTGAAATCTGGGGGTGTGGATTTGCTGTGTTAATGTCTGTGGATTTTGGGGTGAATGTGAGGGAGTGTGTTTGCTGTGTGTGTGTTTTTGGACTTTAAGCTCCAAAAAATTACTTCTGTCTGATGGCGCATTCTTGCACCATAAAAGAAAAAGAAGAACAGCAAAGTGTTGTGTGCCCTCATTCTGAGGAGAAATGAAAGCAGCACATCATTAGTGTGTGCAAAACTGGCCAGCTGAATGTGTTGGCTGAGCGACCAATGTCTCGGGCTTTAAGTTGTTAACTATGGTTACCGTCTGATGTGCATGCTCAAGCTTGAAGACAGAAATTGAGAAATGTGTTGCACGGACCTCTTCATCGGAGCCTGGAGGAGAAGGCGAGGAGTTCCCTCAGAAGAGCTAGATGAATCTCCTCTGCACAAGCAAGGAAGAAGTTGATTCTCTTCAAAAGGTAGGACATTTTCAGATTTATACTTGAGTTGCTTTTTAATTTTGAAATCTGGGGGTGTGGATTTGCTGTGTTAATGTCTGTGGATTTTGGGGTGAATGTGAGGGAGTGTGTTTGCTGTGTGTGTGTTTTTGGACTTTAAGCTCCAAAAAATTACTTCTGTCTGATGGCGCATTCTTGCACCATAAAAGAAAAAGAAGAACATTGAAGTGTTGTGTGCCCTCATTCTGAGGAGAAATGAAAGCAGCACATCATTAGTGTGTGCAGAACTGGCCAGCTGAATGTGTTGGCTGAGCGAAAAATGTCTCGGGCTTTAAGCTGTAAACTATGGTTACCGTCTGATGTGCATGCTCAAGCTTGAAGACAGAAAGTGAGAAATGTGTTGCACGGACCTCTTCATCGGAGCCTGGAGGAGAAGGCGAGGAGTTCCTTCAGAAGAGCTAGATTAATCTCCTCTGCACAAGCAAGGAAGAAGTTGATTCTCTTCAAAAGGTAGGACATTTTCAGATTTATACTTGAGTTGCTTTTTAATTTTGAAATCCGGGGGTGTGGATTTGCTGTGTTAATGTCTGTGGATTTTGGGGATAATGTGAGGGAGTGTGTTTGCTGTGTGTGTGTTTTTGGACTTTAAGCTCCAAAAAATTACTTCTGTCTGATGGCGCATTCTTGCACAATAAAAGAAAAAGACGAACAGCGAAGTGTTGTGTGCCCTCATTCTGAGGAGAAATGAAAGCAGCACATCATTATTATGTGCAGAACTGGCCAGCGGAATGTGTTGGCTGAGCGACCAATGTCTCCGGCTTTAAGCTGTAAACTATGGGTCCCGTCTGATGTGCATGCTCAAGCTTGAAGACAGAAAGTGAGAAATGTGTCGCATGGACCTCTTCATCGGAGCCTGGAGGAGAAGGCGAGGAGTTCCTTCAGAAGAACAAGATTAATCTCCTCTGCACAAGCAAGGAAGAAGTTGATTCTCTTCAAAAGGTAGGACATTTTCAGATTTATACTTGAGTTGCTTTTTAATTTTGAAATCTGGGGGTGTGGATTTGCTGTGTTAATGTCTGTGGATTTTGGGGTGAATGTGAGGGAGTGTGTTTGCTGTGTGTGTGTTTTTGGACTTTAAGCTCCAAAAAATTACTTCTGTCTGATGGCGCATTCTTGCACCATAAAAGAAAAAGAAGAACAGCGAAGTATTGTGTGCCCTCATTCTGAGGAGAAATGAAAGCAGCACATCATTAGTGTGTGCAGAACTGTCCAGCTGAATGTGTTGGCTGAGCGAAAAATGTCTCGGGCTTTAAGCTATAAACTATGGTTACCGTCTGATGTGCATGCTCAAGCTTGAAGACAGAAATTGAGAAATGTGTTGCACGGACCTCTTCATCGGAGCCTGGAGGAGAAGGCGAGGAGTTCCCTCAGAAGAGCTAGATGAATCTCCTCTGCACAAGCAAGGAAGAAGTTGATTCTCTTCAAAAGGTAGGACATTTTCAGATTTATACTTGAGTTGCTTTTTAATTTTGAAATCCTGGGGTGTGGATTTGCTGTGTTAATGTCTGTGGATTTTGGGGTGAATGTGAGGGAGTGTGTTTGCTGTGTGTGTGTTTTTGGAATTTAAGCTCCAAAAAATTACTTCTGTCTGATGGCGCATTCTTGCACAATAAAAGAAAAAGACGAACAGCGAAGTGTTGTGTGCCCTCATTCTGAGGAGAAATGAAAGCAGCACATCATTATTGTGTGCAGAACTGGCCAGCGGAATGTGTTGGCTGAGCGACCAATGTCTTGGGCTTTAAGCTGTAAACTATGGGTCCCGTCTGATGTGCATGCTCAAGCTTGAAGACAGAAAGTGAGAAATGTGTCGCATGGACCTCTTCATCGGAGCCTGGAGAAGAAGGCGAGGAGTTCCCTCAGAAGAGCTAGATGAATCTCCTCTGCACAAGCAAGGAAGAAGTTGATTCTCTTCAAAAGGTAGGACATTTTCAGATTTATACTTGAGTTGCTTTTTAATTTTGAAATCTGGGGGTGTGGATTTGCTGTGTTAATGTCTGTGGATTTTGGGGTGAATGTGAGGGAGTGTGTTTGCTGTGTGTGTGTTTTTGGACTTTAAGCTCCAAAAAATTACTTCTGTCTGATGGCGCATTCTTGCACAATAAAAGAAAAAGAAGAACAGCGAAGTGTTGTGTGCCCTCATTCTGAGGAGAAATGAAAGCAGCACATCATTATTGTGTGCAGAACTGGCCAGCGGAATGTGTTGGCTGAGCGACCAATGTCTCGGGCTTTAAGCTGTAAACTATGGGTCCCGTCTGATGTGCATGCTCAACCTTGAAGACAGAAAGTGAGAAATGTGTTGCATGGACCTCTTCATCGGAGCCTAGAGGAGAAGGCGAGGAGTTCCCTCAGAAGAGCTAGATGAATCTCCTCTGCACAAGCAAGGAAGAAGTTGATTCTCTTCAAAAGGTAGGACATTTTCAGATTTATACTTGAGTTGCTTTTTAATTTTGAAATCTGGGGGTGTGGATTTGCTGTGTTAATGTCTGTGGATTTTGGGGTGATGGTGAGGGAGTGTGTTTGCTGTGTGTGTGTTTTTGGACTTTAAGCTCCAAAAAATTACTTCTGTCTGATGGCGCATTCTTGCACCATAAAAGAAAAAGAAGAACAGCGAAGTGTTGTGTGCCCTCATTCTGAGGAGAAATGAAAGCAGCACATCATTATTGTGTGCAGAACTGGCCAGCTGAATTCGTTGGCTGAGCGACCAATGTCTCAGGCTTTAAGCTGTAAACTATGGGTCCCGTCTGATGTGCATGCTCAAGCTTGAAGACAGAAAGTGAGAAATGTGTTGCACAGACCTCTTCATCGGAGCCTGGAGGAGAAGGTGAGGAGTTCCCTCAGAAGAGCTAGATGAATCTCCTCTGCACAAGCAAGGAAGAAGTTGATTCTCTTCAAAAGGTAGGACATTTTCAGATTTATACTTGAGTTGCTTTTTAATTTTGAAATCTGGGGGTGTGGATTTGCTGTGTTAATGTCTGGGGATTTTGGGGTGAATGTGAGGGAGTGTGTTTGCTGTGTGTGTTTTTGGACTTTAAGCTCCAAAAAATTACTTCTGTCTGATGGCGCATTCTTGCACAATAAAAGAAAAAGAAGAACAGCGAAGTGTTGTGTGCCCTCATTCTGAGGAGAAATGAAAGCAGCACATCATTATTGTGTGCAGAACTGGCCAGCGGAATGTGTTGGCTGAGCGACCAATGTCTCGGGCTTTAAGCTGTAAACTATGGGTCCCGTCTAAAGTGCATGCTCAAGCTTGAAGACAGAAAGTGAGAAATGTGTTGCACGGGCCTCTTCATGGGAGCCTGGAGGAGAAGGCGAGGAGTTCCCTCAGAAGAGCTAGATGAATCTCCTCTGCACAAGCAAGGAAGAAGTTGATTCTCTTCAAAAGGTAGGACATTTTCAGATTAATACTTGAGTTGCTTTTTAATTTTGAAATCTGGGGGTGTGGATTTGCTGTGTTAATGTCTGTGGATTTTGGGGTGAATGTGAGGGAGTGTGTTTGCTGTGTGTGTGTTTTTGGACTTTAAACTCCAAAAAATTACTTCTGTCTGATGGCGCATTCTTGCACAATAAAAGAAAAGAAGAACAGCGAAGTGTTGTGTGCCCTCATTCTGAGGAGAAATGAAAGCAGCACATCATTATTGTGTGCAGAACTGGCCAGCGGAATGTGTTGGCTGAGCGACCAATGTCTCGGGCTTTAAGCTGTAAACTATGGGTCCCGTCTAAAGTGCATGCTCAACCTTGAAGACAGAAAGTGAGAAATGTGTTGCATGGACCTCTTCATCGGAGCCTGGAGAAGAAGGCGAGGAGTTCCCTCAGAAGAGCTAGATGAATCTCCTCTGCACAAGCAAGGAAGAAGTTGATTCTCTTCAAAAGGTAGGACATTTTCAGATTTATACTTGAGTTGCTTTTTAATTTTGAAATTTGGGGGTGTGGATTTGCTGTGTTAATGTCTGTGGATTTTGGGGTGAATGTGAGGGAGTGTGTTTGCTGTGTGTGTGTTTTTGGACTTTAAGCTCCAAAAAATTACTTCTGTCTGATGGCGCATTCTTGCACAATAAAAGAAAAAGAACAGCGAAGTGTTGTGAGCCCTCATTCTGAGAAGAAATGAAAGCAGCACATCATTATTGTGTGCAGAACTGGCCAGCTGAATGTGTTGGTTGAGCGACCAATGTCTCAGGCTTTAAGCTGTAAACTATGGGTCCCGTCTGATGTGCATGCTCAAGCTTGAAGACAGAAAGTGAGAAATGTGTTGCACGGACCTCTTCATGGGAGCCTGGAGGAGAAGGCGAGGAGTTCCCTCAGAAGAGCTAGATGAATCTCCTCTGCACAAGCAAGGAAGAAGTTGATTCTCTTCAAAAGGTAGGACATTTTCAGATTAATACTTGAGTTGCTTTTTAATTTTGAAATCTGGGGGTGTGGATTTGCTGTGTTAATGTCTGTGGATTTTGGGGTGAATGTGAGGGAGTGTGTTTGCTGTGTGTGTGTTTTTGGACTTTAAACTCCAAAAAATTACTTCTGTCTGATGGCGCATTCTTGCACAATAAAAGAAAAAGAAGAACAGCGAAGTGTTGTGTGCCCTCATTCTGAGGAGAAATGAAAGCAGCACATCATTATTGTGTGCAGAACTGGCCAGCGGAATGTGTTGGCTGAGCGACCAATGTCTCGGGCTTTAAGCTGTAAACTATGGGTCCCGTCTAAAGTGCATGCTCAACCTTGAAGACAGAAAGTGAGAAATGTGTTGCATGGACCTCTTCATCGGAGCCTGGAGAAGAAGGCGAGGAGTTCCCTCAGAAGAGCTAGATGAATCTCCTCTGCACAAGCAAGGAAGAAGTTGATTCTCTTCAAAAGGTAGGACATTTTCAGATTTATACTTGAGTTGCTTTTTAATTTTGAAATTTGGGGGTGTGGATTTGCTGTGTTAATGTCTATGGATTTTGGGTTGAATGTGAGGGAGTGTGTTTGCTGTGTGTGTGTTTTTGGACTTTAAGCTCCAAAAAATTACTTCTGTCTGATGGCGCATTCTTGCACAATAAAAGAAAAAGAAGAACAGCGAAGTGTTGTGTGCCCTCATTCTGAGGAGAAATGAAAGGAGCACATCATTATTGTGTGCAGAGCTGGCCAGCGGAATGTGTTGGCTGAGCGACCAATGTCTCGGGCTTTAAGCTGTAAACTATGGGTCCCGTCTGATGTGCATGCTCAACCTTGAAGACAGAAAGTGAGAAATGTGTTGCATGGACCTCTTCATCGGAGCCTGGAGGAGAAGGCGAGGAGTTCCCGCAGAAGAGCTAGATTAATCTCCTCTACACATGCAAGGAAGAAGTTGATTCTCTTCAAAAGGTAGGACATTTTCAGATTTATACTTGAGTTGCTTTTTAATTTTGAAATCTGGGGGTGTGGATTTGCTGTGTTAATGTCTGTGGATTTTGGGGTGAATGTGAGGGAGTGTGTTTGCTGTGTGTGTGTTTTTGGACTTTAAGCTCCAAAAAATTACTTCTGTCTGATGGCGCATTCTTACACAATAAAAGAAAAAGAAGAACAGCGAAGTGTTGTGTGCCCTCATTCTGAGGAGAAATGAAAGCAGCACATCATTATTGTGTGCAGAACTGGCCAGCGGAATGTGTTGGCTGAGCGACCAATGTCTCGGGCTTTAAGCTGTAAACTAAGGGTCCCGTCTGATGTGCATGCTCAACCTTGAAGACAGAAAGTGAGAAATGTGTTGCATGGACCTCTTCATCGGAGCCTGGAGGAGAAGGCGAGGAGTTCCCTCAGAAGAGCTAGATGAATCTCCTCTGCACAAGCAAGGAAGAAGTTGATTCTCTTCAAAAGGTAGGACATTTTCAGATTTATACTTGAGTTGCTTTTTAATTTTGAAATCTGGGGGTGTGGATTTGCCGTGTTAATGTCTGTGGATTTTGGGGTGAATGTGAGGGAGTGTGTTTGCTGTGTGTGTGTTTTTGGACTTTAAGCTCCAAAAAATTACTTCTGTCTGATGGCGCATTCTTGCACCATAAAAGAAAAAGAACAGCGAAGTGTTGTGTGCCCTCATTCTGAGGAGAAATGAAAGCAGCACATCATTATTGTGTGCAAAGCTTGCCAGCGGAATGTGTTTGCTGAGCGACCAATGTCTCGGGCTTTAAGCTGTAAACTAAGGGTCCCGTCTGATGTGCATGCTCAACCTTGAAGAAAGAAAGTGAGAAATGTGTTGCATGGACCTCTTCATCGGAGCCTGGAGGAGAAGGCGAAGAGCTCCCTCAGAAGAGCTAGATGAATCTCCTCTGCACAAGCAAGGAAGAAGTTGATTCTCTTCAAAAGGTAGGACATTTTCAGATTTATACTTGAGTTGCTTTTTAATTTTGAAATCTGGGGGTGTGGATTTGCTGTGTTAATGTCTGTGGATTTTGGGGTGAATGTGAGGGAGTGTGTTTGCTGTGTGTGTGTTTTTGGACTTTAAGCTCCAAAAAATTACTTCTGTCTGATGGCGCATTCTTACACAATAAAAGAAAAAGAAGAACAGCGAAGTGTTGTGTGCCCTCATTCTGAGGAGAAATGAAAGCAGCACATCATTATTGTGTGCAGAACTGGCCAGCGGAATTTGTTGGCTGAGCGACCAATGTCTCGGGCTTTAAGCTGTAAACTATGGGTCCCGTCTGATGTGCATGCTCAAGCTTGAAGACAGAAAGTGAGAAATGTGTTGCATGGACCTCTTCATTGGAGCCTGGAGGAGAAGGCGAGGAGTTCCCTCAGAAGAGCTAGATGAATCTCCTCTGCACAAGCACGGAAGAAGTTGATTCTCTTCAAAAGGTAGGACATTTTCAGATTTATACTTGAGTTGCTTTTTAATTTTGAAATCTGGGGGTGTGGATTTGCTGTGTTAATGTCTGTGGATTTTGGGGTGAATGTGAGGAATGTGTTTGCTGTGTGTGTGTTTTTGGACTTTAAGCTCCAAAAAATTACTTCTGTCTGATGGCGCATTCTTGCACAATAAAAGAAAAAGAAGAACAGCGAAGTGTTGTGTGCCCTCATTCTGAGGAGAAATGAAAGCAGCACATCATTATTGTGTGCAAAGCTGGCCAGCGGAATGTGTTGGCTGAGCGACCAATGTCTCGGGCTTTAAGCTGTAAACTATGGGTCCCGTCTGATGTGCATGCTCAACCTTGAAGACAGAAAGTGAGAAATGTGTTGCATGGACCTCTTCATCGGAGCCTGGAGGAGAAGGCGAGCAGTTCCCTCAGAAGAGCTAGATTAATCTCCTCTGCACATGCAAGGAAGAAGTTGATTCTCTTCAAAAGGTAGGACATTTTCAGATTTATACTTGAGTTGCTTTTTAATTTTGAAATCTGGGGGTGTGGATTTGCTGTGTTAATGTCTGTGGATTTTGGGTTGAATGTGAGGGAGTGTGTTTGCTGTGTGTGTGTTTTTGGACTTTAAGCTCCAAAAAATTACTTCTGTCTGATGGCGCATTCTTGCACCATAAAAGAAAAAGAACAGCGAAGTGTTGCGTGCCCTCATTCTGAGGAGAAATGAAAGCAGCACATCATTATTGTGTGCAAAGCTGGCCAGCGGAATGTGTTGGCTGAGCGAAAAATGTCTCGGGCTTTAAGCTGTAAACTAAGGGTCCCGTCTGATGTGCATGCTCAACCTTGAAGACAGAAAGTGAGAAATGTGTTGCATGGACCTCTTCATCGGAGCCTGGAGGAGAAGGCGACGAGTTTCCTCAGAAGAGCTAGATGAATCTCCTCTGCACAAGCAAGGAATAAGTTGATTCTCTTCAAAAGGTAGGACATTTTCAGATTTATACTTGAGTTGCTTTTTAATTTTGAAATCTGGGGGTGTGGATTTGCTGTGTTAATGTCTGTGGATTTTGGGGTGAATGTGAGGAGTGTGTTTGCTGTGTGTGTGTTTTTGGACTTTAAGCTCCAAAAAATTACTTCTGTCTGATGGCGCATTCTTACACAATAAAAGAAAAAGAAGAACAGCGAAGTGTTGTGTGCCCTCATTCTGAGGAGAAATGAAAGCAGCACATCATTATTGTGTGCAGAACTGGCCAGCGGAATTTGTTGGCTGAGCGACCAATGTCTCGGGCTTTAAGCTGTAAACTATGGGTCCCGTCTGATGTGCATGCTCAAGCTTGAAGACAGAAAGTGAGAAATGTGTTGCATGGACCTCTTCATTGGAGCCTGGAGGAGAAGGCGAGGAGTTCCCTCAGAAGAGCTAGATGAATCTCCTCTGCACAAGCACGGAAGAAGTTGATTCTCTTCAAAAGGTAGGACATTTTCAGATTTATACTTGAGTTGCTTTTTAATTTTGAAATCTGGGGGTGTGGATTTGCTGTGTTAATGTCTGTGGATTTTGGGGTGAATGTGAGGAATGTGTTTGCTGTGTGTGTGTTTTTGGACTTTAAGCTCCAAAAAATTACTTCTGTCTGATGGCGCATTCTTGCACAATAAAAGAAAAAGAAGAACAGCGAAGTGTTGTGTGCCCTCATTCTGAGGAGAAATGAAAGCAGCACATCATTATTGTGTGCAAAGCTGGCCAGCGGAATGTGTTGGCTGAGCGACCAATGTCTCGGGCTTTAAGCTGTAAACTATGGGTCCCGTCTGATGTGCATGCTCAACCTTGAAGACAGAAAGTGAGAAATGTGTTGCATGGACCTCTTCATCGGAGCCTGGAGGAGAAGGCGAGCAGTTCCCTCAGAAGAGCTAGATTAATCTCCTCTGCACATGCAAGGAAGAAGTTGATTCTCTTCAAAAGGTAGGACATTTTCAGATTTATACTTGAGTTGCTTTTTAATTTTGAAATCTGGGGGTGTGGATTTGCTGTGTTAATGTCTGTGGATTTTGGGTTGAATGTGAGGGAGTGTGTTTGCTGTGTGTGTGTTTTTGGACTTTAAGCTCCAAAAAATTACTTCTGTCTGATGGCGCATTCTTGCACCATAAAAGAAAAAGAACAGCGAAGTGTTGCGTGCCCTCATTCTGAGGAGAAATGAAAGCAGCACATCATTATTGTGTGCAAAGCTGGCCAGCGGAATGTGTTGGCTGAGCGAAAAATGTCTCGGGCTTTAAGCTGTAAACTAAGGGTCCCGTCTGATGTGCATGCTCAACCTTGAAGACAGAAAGTGAGAAATGTGTTGCATGGACCTCTTCATCGGAGCCTGGAGGAGAAGGCGACGAGTTTCCTCAGAAGAGCTAGATGAATCTCCTCTGCACAAGCAAGGAAGAAGTTGATTCTCTTTAAAAGGTAGGACATTTTCAGATTTATACTTGAGTTGCTTTTTAATTTTGAAATCTGGGGGTGTGGATTTGCTGTGTTAATGTCTGTGGATTTTGGGGTGAAGGTGAGGGAGTGTGTTTGCTGTGTGTGTGTTTTTGGACTTTAAGCTCCAAAAAATTACTTCTGTCTGATGGCGCTTTCTTGCACCATAAAAGAAAAAAAAAAACAGCGAAGTGTTGTGTGCCCTCATTCTGAGGAGAAATGAAAGCAGCACATCATTATTGTGTGCAGAACTGGCCAGCTGAATATGTTGGCTGAGCGACCAATGTCTCAGGCTTTAAGCTGTAAACTATGGGTCCCGTCTGATGTGCATGCTCAAGCTTGAAGACAGAAAGTGAGAAATGTGTTGCACAGACCTCTTCATCGGAGCCTGGAGGAGAAGGTGAGGAGTTCCCTCAGAAGAGCTAGATGAATCTCCTCTGCACAAGCAAGGAAGAAGTTGATTCTCTTCAAAAGGTAGGACATTTTCAGATTTATACTTGAGTTGCTTTTTAATTTTGAAATCTGGGGGTGTGGATTTGCTGTGTTAATGTCTGTGGATTTTGGGGTGAATGTGAGGGAGTGTGTTTGCTGTGTGTGTGTTTTTGGACTTTAAGCTCCAAAAAATTACTTCTGTCTGATGGCGCATTCTTGCACAATAAAAGAAAAAGAAGAACAGCGAAGTGTTGTGTGCCCTCATTCTGAGGAGAAATGAAAGCAGCACATCATTATTGTGTGCAAAGCTGGCCAGCGGAATGTGTTGGCTGAGCGACCAATGTCTCGGGCTTTAAGCTGTAAACTATGGGTCCCGTCTGATGTGCATGCTCAACCTTGAAGACAGAAAGTGAGAAATGTGTTGCATGGACCTCTTCATCGGAGCCTGGAGGAGAAGGCGAGGAGTTCCCTCAGAAGAGCTAGATGAATCTCCTCTGCACAAGCAAGGAAGAAGTTGATTCTCTTCAAAAGGTAGGACATTTTCAAATGTATACTTGAGTTGCTTTTTAATTTTGAAATCTGGGGGTGTGGATTTGCTGTGTTAATGTCTGTGGATTTTGGGGTGAATGTAAGGGAGTGTGTTTGCTGTGTGTGTGTTTTTGGACTTTAAGCTCCAAAAAATTACTTCTGTCTGATGGCGCATTCTTGCACCATAAAAGAAAAAGAAGAACAGCGAAGTGTTGTGTGCCCTCATTCTGAGGAGAAATGAAAGCAGCACATCATTATTGTGTGCAGAACTGGCCAGCTGAATGTGTTGGCTGAGCGACCAATGTCTCGGGCTTTAAGCTGTAAACTATGGGTACCGTCTGATGTGCATGCTCAAGCTTGAAGACAGAAAGTGAGAAATGTGTTGCACGGACCTCTTCATCGGAGCCTGGAGGAGAAGGCGAGGAGTTCCCTCAGAAGAGCTAGATGAATCTCCTCTGCACAAGAAAGGAAGAAGTTGATTCTCTTCAAAAGGTAGGACATTTTCAGATTTATACTTGAGTTGCTTTTTAATTTTGAAATCTGGGGGTGTGGATTTGCTGTGTTAATGTCTGTGGATTTTGGGGTGAATGTGAGGGAGTGTGTTTGCTGTGTGTGTGTTTTTGGACTTTAAGCTCCAAAAAATTACTTCTGTCTGATGGCGCATTCTTACACCATAAAAGAAAAAGAAGAACAGCGAAGTGTTGTGTGCCCTCATTCTCAGGAGAAATGAAAGCAGCACATCATTATTGTGTGCAGAACTGGCCAGCGGAATGTGTTGGCTGAGCGACCAATGTCTCGGGCTTTAAGCTGTTAACTATGGGTCCCGTCTGATGTGCATGCTCAACCTTGAAGACAGAAAGTGAGAAAAGTGTTGCATGGACCTCTTCATCGGAGCCTGGAGGAGAAGGCGAGGAGTTCCCTCAGAAGAGCTAGATGAATCTCCTCTGCACAAGCAAGGAAGAAGTTGATTCTCTTCAAAAGGTAGGACATTTTCAAATGTATACTTGAGTTGCTTTTTAATTTTGAAATCTGGGGGTGTGGATTTGCTGTGTTAATGTCTGTGGATTTTGGGGTGAATGTAAGGGAGTGTGTTTGCTGTGTGTGTGTTTTTGGACTTTAAGCTCCAAAAAATTACTTCTGTCTGATGGCGCATTCTTGCACCATAAAAGAAAAAGAAGAACAGCGAAGTGTTGTGTGCCCTCATTCTGAGGAGAAATGAAAGCAGCACATCATTATTGTGTGCAGAACTGGCCAGCTGAATGTGTTGGCTGAGTGACCAATGTCTCAGGCTTTAAGCTGTAAACTATGGGTACCGTCTCATGTGCATGCTCAAGCTTGAAGACAGAAAGTGAGAAATGTGTTGCACGGACCTCTTTATCGGAGCCTGGAGAAGAAGGCGAGGAGTTCCCTCAGAAGAGCTAGATGAATCTCCTCTGCACAAGAAAGGAAGAAGTTGATTCTCTTCAAAAGGTAGGACATTTTCAGATTTATACTTGAGTTGCTTTTTAATTTTGAAATCTGGGGGTGTGGATTTGCTGTGTTAATGTCTGTGGATTTTGGGGTGAATGTGAGGGAGTGTGTTTGCTGTGTGTGTGTGTTTTTGGACTTTAAGCTCCAAAAAATTACTTCTGTCTGATGGCGCATTCTTACACCATAAAAGAAAAAGAAGAACAGCGAAGTGTTGTGTGCCCTCATTCTCAGGAGAAATGAAAGCAGCACATCATTATTGTGTGCAGAACTGGCCAGCGGAATGTGTTGGCTGAGCGACCAATGTCTCGGGCTTTAAGCTGTTAACTATGGGTCCCGTCTGATGTGAATGCTCAACCTTGAAGACAGAAAGTGAGAAATGTGTTGCATGGACCTCTTCATCGGAGCCTGGAGGAGAAGGCGAGGAGTTCCCTCAGAAGAGCTAGATGAATCTCCTCTGCACAAGCAAGGAATAAGTTGATTCTCTTCAAAAGGTAGGACATTTTCAGATTTATACTTGAGTTGCTTTTTAATTTTGAAATCTGGGGGTGTGGATTTGCTGTGTTAATGTCTGTGGATTTTGGGGTGAATGTGAGGAGTGTGTTTGCTGTGTGTGTGTTTTTGGACTTTAAGCTCCAAAAAATTACTTCTGTCTGATGGCGCATTCTTGCACAATAAAAGAAAAAGAAGAACAGGGAAGTGTTGTGTGCCCTCATTCTGAGGAGAATTGAAAGCAGCACATCATTATTGTGTGCAAAGCTGGCCAGCGGAATGTGTTGGCTGAGCGACCAATGTCTCGGGCTTTAAGCTGTAAACTATGGGTCCCGTCTGATGTGCATGCTCAACCTTGAAAACAGAAAGTGAGAAATGTGTTGCATGGACCTCTTCATCGGAGCCTGGAGGAGAAGGCGAGGAGTTCCCTCAGAAGAGCTAGATTAATCTCCTCTGCACATGCAAGGAAGAAGTTGATTCTCTTCAAAAGGTAGGACATTTTCAGATTTATACTTGAGTTGCTTTTTAATTTTGAAATTTTGGGGTGTGGATTTGCTGTGTTAATGTCTGTGGATTTTGGGTTGAATGTGAGGGAGTGTGTTTGCTGTGTGTGTGTTTTTGGACTTTAAGCTCCAAAAAATTACTTCTGTCTGATGGCGAATTCTTGCACAATAAAACAAAAAGAAGAACAACGAAGTGTTGTGTGCCCTCATTCTGAGGAGAAATGAAAGCAGCACATCATTATTGTGTGCAGAACTGGCCAACGGAATGTGTTGGCTGAGCGACCAATGTCTCGGGATTAAGCTGTAAACTATGGGTCCCGTCTTATGTGCATGCTCAAGCTTGAAGACAGAAAGTGAAAAATGTGTTGCACGGACCTCTTCATCGGAACCTGGAGGAAAAGGCGAGGAGTTCCCTCAGAAGAGCTAGATGAATCTCCTCTGCACAAGCAAGGAAGAAGTTGATTATCTTCAAAAGGTAGGACATTTTCAGATTTATACTTGAGTTGCTTTTTAATTTTGAAATCTGGGGGTGTGGATTTGCTGTGTTAATGTCTGTGGATTTTGGGGTGAATGTTAGGAGTGTGTTTGCTGTGTGTGTGTTTTTGGACTTTAAGCTCCAAAAAATTACTTCTGTCTGATGGCGCATTCTTGCACCATAAAAGAAAAAGAACAGCGAAGTGTTGTGTGCCCTCATTCTGAGGAGAAATGAAAGCAGCACATCATTATTGTGTGCAAAGCTGGCCAGCGGAATGTGTTGGCTGAGCGACCAATGTCTCGGGCTTTAAGCTGTAAACTATGGGTCCCGTCTGATGTGCATGCTCAACCTTGAAGACAGAAAGTGAGAAATGTGTTGCATGGACCTCTTCATCGGAGCCTGGAGGAGAAGGCGAGGAGTTCCCTCAGAAGAGCTAGATGAATCTCCTCTGCACAAGCAAGGAAGAAGTTGATTCTCTTCAAAAGGTAGGACATTTTCAAATGTATACTTGAGTTGCTTTTTAATTTTGAAATCTGGGGGTGTGGATTTGCTGTGTTAATGTCTGTGGATTTTGGGGTGAATGTAAGGGAGTGTGTTTGCTGTGTGTGTGTTTTTGGACTTTAAGCTCCAAAAAATTACTTCTGTCTGATGGCGCATTCTTGCACCATAAAAGAAAAAGAAGAACAGCGAAGTGTTGTGTGCCCTCATTCTGAGGAGAAATGAAAGCAGCACATCATTATTGTGTGCAGAACTGGCCAGCTGAATGTGTTGGCTGAGCGACCAATGTCTCGGGCTTCAAGCTGTAAACTATGGGTACCGTCTGATGTGCATGCTCAAGCTTGAAGACAGAAAGTGAGAAATGTGTTGCACGGACCTCTTCATCGGAGCCTGGAGGAGAAGGCGAGGAGTTCCCTCAGAAGAGCTAGATGAATCTCCTCTGCACAAGAAAGGAAGAAGTTGATTCTCTTCAAAAGGTAGGACATTTTCAGATTTATACTTGAGTTGCTTTTTAATTTTGAAATCTGGGGGTGTGGATTTGCTGTGTTAATGTCTGTGGATTTTGGGGTGAATGTGAGGGAGTGTGTTTGCTGTGTGTGTGTTTTTGGACTTTAAGCTCCAAAAAATTACTTCTGTCTGATGGCGCATTCTTACACCATAAAAGAAAAAGAAGAACAGCGAAGTGTTGTGTGCCCTCATTCTCAGGAGAAATGAAAGCAGCACATCATTATTGTGTGCAGAACTGGCCAGCGGAATGTGTTGGCTGAGCGACCAATGTCTCGGGCTTTAAGCTGTTAACTATGGGTCCCGTCTGATGTGCATGCTCAACCTTGAAGACAGAAAGTGAGAAAAGTGTTGCATGGACCTCTTCATCGGAGCCTGGAGGAGAAGGCGAGGAGTTCCCTCAGAAGAGCTAGATGAATCTCCTCTGCACAAGCAAGGAAGAAGTTGATTCTCTTCAAAAGGTAGGACATTTTCAAATGTATACTTGAGTTGCTTTTTAATTTTGAAATCTGGGGGTGTGGATTTGCTGTGTTAATGTCTGTGGATTTTGGGGTGAATGTAAGGGAGTGTGTTTGCTGTGTGTGTGTTTTTGGACTTTAAGCTCCAAAAAATTACTTCTGTCTGATGGCGCATTCTTGCACCATAAAAGAAAAAGAAGAACAGCGAAGTGTTGTGTGCCCTCATTCTGAGGAGAAATGAAAGCAGCACATCATTATTGTGTGCAGAACTGGCCAGCTGAATGTGTTGGCTGAGTGACCAATGTCTCAGGCTTTAAGCTGTAAACTATGGGTACCGTCTCATGTGCATGCTCAAGCTTGAAGACAGAAAGTGAGAAATGTGTTGCACGGACCTCTTTATCGGAGCCTGGAGAAGAAGGCGAGGAGTTCCCTCAGAAGAGCTAGATGAATCTCCTCTGCACAAGAAAGGAAGAAGTTGATTCTCTTCAAAAGGTAGGACATTTTCAGATTTATACTTGAGTTGCTTTTTAATTTTGAAATCTGGGGGTGTGGATTTGCTGTGTTAATGTCTGTGGATTTTGGGGTGAATGTGAGGGAGTGTGTTTGCTGTGTGTGTGTGTTTTTGGACTTTAAGCTCCAAAAAATTACTTCTGTCTGATGGCGCATTCTTACACCATAAAAGAAAAAGAAGAACAGCGAAGTGTTGTGTGCCCTCATTCTCAGGAGAAATGAAAGCAGCACATCATTATTGTGTGCAGAACTGGCCAGCGGAATGTGTTGGCTGAGCGACCAATGTCTCGGGCTTTAAGCTGTTAACTATGGGTCCCGTCTGATGTGAATGCTCAACCTTGAAGACAGAAAGTGAGAAATGTGTTGCATGGACCTCTTCATCGGAGCCTGGAGGAGAAGGCGAGGAGTTCCCTCAGAAGAGCTAGATGAATCTCCTCTGCACAAGCAAGGAATAAGTTGATTCTCTTCAAAAGGTAGGACATTTTCAGATTTATACTTGAGTTGCTTTTTAATTTTGAAATCTGGGGGTGTGGATTTGCTGTGTTAATGTCTGTGGATTTTGGGGTGAATGTGAGGAGTGTGTTTGCTGTGTGTGTGTTTTTGGACTTTAAGCTCCAAAAAATTACTTCTGTCTGATGGCGCATTCTTGCACAATAAAAGAAAAAGAAGAACAGGGAAGTGTTGTGTGCCCTCATTCTGAGGAGAATTGAAAGCAGCACATCATTATTGTGTGCAAAGCTGGCCAGCGGAATGTGTTGGCTGAGCGACCAATGTCTCGGGCTTTAAGCTGTAAACTATGGGTCCCGTCTGATGTGCATGCTCAACCTTGAAAACAGAAAGTGAGAAATGTGTTGCATGGACCTCTTCATCGGAGCCTGGAGGAGAAGGCGAGGAGTTCCCTCAGAAGAGCTAGATTAATCTCCTCTGCACATGCAAGGAAGAAGTTGATTCTCTTCAAAAGGTAGGACATTTTCAGATTTATACTTGAGTTGCTTTTTAATTTTGAAATTTTGGGGTGTGGATTTGCTGTGTTAATGTCTGTGGATTTTGGGTTGAATGTGAGGGAGTGTGTTTGCTGTGTGTGTGTTTTTGGACTTTAAGCTCCAAAAAATTACTTCTGTCTGATGGCGAATTCTTGCACAATAAAACAAAAAGAAGAACAACGAAGTGTTGTGTGCCCTCATTCTGAGGAGAAATGAAAGCAGCACATCATTATTGTGTGCAGAACTGGCCAACGGAATGTGTTGGCTGAGCGACCAATGTCTCGGGATTAAGCTGTAAACTATGGGTCCCGTCTTATGTGCATGCTCAAGCTTGAAGACAGAAAGTGAAAAATGTGTTGCACGGACCTCTTCATCGGAACCTGGAGGAAAAGGCGAGGAGTTCCCTCAGAAGAGCTAGATGAATCTCCTCTGCACAAGCAAGGAAGAAGTTGATTATCTTCAAAAGGTAGGACATTTTCAGATTTATACTTGAGTTGCTTTTTAATTTTGAAATCTGGGGGTGTGGATTTGCTGTGTTAATGTCTGTGGATTTTGGGGTGAATGTTAGGAGTGTGTTTGCTGTGTGTGTGTTTTTGGACTTTAAGCTCCAAAAAATTACTTCTGTCTGATGGCGCATTCTTGCACCATAAAAGAAAAAGAACAGCGAAGTGTTGTGTGCCCTCATTCTGAGGAGAAATGAAAGCAGCACATCATTATTGTGTGCAAAGCTGGCCAGCGGAATGTGTTGGCTGAGCGACCAATGTCTCGGGCTTTAAGCTGTAAACTATGGGTCCCGTCTGATGTGCATGCTCAACCTTGAAGACAGAAAGTGAGAAATGTGTTGCATGGACCTCTTCATCGGAGCCTGGAGGAGAAGGCGAGGAGTTCCCTCAGAAGAGCTAGATGAATCTCCTCTGCACAAGCAAGGAAGAAGTTGATTCTCTTCAAAAGGTAGGACATTTTCAAATGTATACTTGAGTTGCTTTTTAATTTTGAAATCTGGGGGTGTGGATTTGCTGTGTTAATGTCTGTGGATTTTGGGGTGAATGTAAGGGAGTGTGTTTGCTGTGTGTGTGTTTTTGGACTTTAAGCTCCAAAAAATTACTTCTGTCTGATGGCGCATTCTTGCACCATAAAAGAAAAAGAAGAACAGCGAAGTGTTGTGTGCCCTCATTCTGAGGAGAAATGAAAGCAGCACATCATTATTGTGTGCAGAACTGGCCAGCTGAATGTGTTGGCTGAGCGACCAATGTCTCGGGCTTTAAGCTGTAAACTATGGGTACCGTCTGATGTGCATGCTCAAGCTTGAAGACAGAAAGTGAGAAATGTGTTGCACGGACCTCTTCATCGGAGCCTGGAGGAGAAGGCGAGGAGTTCCCTCAGAAGAGCTAGATGAATCTCCTCTGCACAAGAAAGGAAGAAGTTGATTCTCTTCAAAAGGTAGGACATTTTCAGATTTATACTTGAGTTGCTTTTTAATTTTGAAATCTGGGGGTGTGGATTTGCTGTGTTAATGTCTGTGGATTTTGGGGTGAATGTGAGGGAGTGTGTTTGCTGTGTGTGTGTTTTTGGACTTTAAGCTCCAAAAAATTACTTCTGTCTGATGGCGCATTCTTACACCATAAAAGAAAAAGAAGAACAGCGAAGTGTTGTGTGCCCTCATTCTCAGGAGAAATGAAAGCAGCACATCATTATTGTGTGCAGAACTGGCCAGCGGAATGTGTTGGCTGAGCGACCAATGTCTCGGGCTTTAAGCTGTTAACTATGGGTCCCGTCTGATGTGCATGCTCAACCTTGAAGACAGAAAGTGAGAAAAGTGTTGCATGGACCTCTTCATCGGAGCCTGGAGGAGAAGGCGAGGAGTTCCCTCAGAAGAGCTAGATGAATCTCCTCTGCACAAGCAAGGAAGAAGTTGATTCTCTTCAAAAGGTAGGACATTTTCAAATGTATACTTGAGTTGCTTTTTAATTTTGAAATCTGGGGGTGTGGATTTGCTGTGTTAATGTCTGTGGATTTTGGGGTGAATGTAAGGGAGTGTGTTTGCTGTGTGTGTGTTTTTGGACTTTAAGCTCCAAAAAATTACTTCTGTCTGATGGCGCATTCTTGCACCATAAAAGAAAAAGAAGAACAGCGAAGTGTTGTGTGCCCTCATTCTGAGGAGAAATGAAAGCAGCACATCATTATTGTGTGCAGAACTGGCCAGCTGAATGTGTTGGCTGAGTGACCAATGTCTCAGGCTTTAAGCTGTAAACTATGGGTACCGTCTCATGTGCATGCTCAAGCTTGAAGACAGAAAGTGAGAAATGTGTTGCACGGACCTCTTTATCGGAGCCTGGAGAAGAAGGCGAGGAGTTCCCTCAGAAGAGCTAGATGAATCTCCTCTGCACAAGAAAGGAAGAAGTTGATTCTCTTCAAAAGGTAGGACATTTTCAGATTTATACTTGAGTTGCTTTTTAATTTTGAAATCTGGGGGTGTGGATTTGCTGTGTTAATGTCTGTGGATTTTGGGGTGAATGTGAGGGAGTGTGTTTGCTGTGTGTGTGTGTTTTTGGACTTTAAGCTCCAAAAAATTACTTCTGTCTGATGGCGCATTCTTACACCATAAAAGAAAAAGAAGAACAGCGAAGTGTTGTGTGCCCTCATTCTCAGGAGAAATGAAAGCAGCACATCATTATTGTGTGCAGAACTGGCCAGCGGAATGTGTTGGCTGAGCGACCAATGTCTCGGGCTTTAAGCTGTTAACTATGGGTCCCGTCTGATGTGAATGCTCAACCTTGAAGACAGAAAGTGAGAAATGTGTTGCATGGACCTCTTCATCGGAGCCTGGAGGAGAAGGCGAGGAGTTCCCTCAGAAGAGCTAGATGAATCTCCTCTGCACAAGCAAGGAATAAGTTGATTCTCTTCAAAAGGTAGGACATTTTCAGATTTATACTTGAGTTGCTTTTTAATTTTGAAATCTGGGGGTGTGGATTTGCTGTGTTAATGTCTGTGGATTTTGGGGTGAATGTGAGGAGTGTGTTTGCTGTGTGTGTGTTTTTGGACTTTAAGCTCCAAAAAATTACTTCTGTCTGATGGCGCATTCTTGCACAATAAAAGAAAAAGAAGAACAGGGAAGTGTTGTGTGCCCTCATTCTGAGGAGAATTGAAAGCAGCACATCATTATTGTGTGCAAAGCTGGCCAGCGGAATGTGTTGGCTGAGCGACCAATGTCTCGGGCTTTAAGCTGTAAACTATGGGTCCCGTCTGATGTGCATGCTCAACCTTGAAAACAGAAAGTGAGAAATGTGTTGCATGGACCTCTTCATCGGAGCCTGGAGGAGAAGGCGAGGAGTTCCCTCAGAAGAGCTAGATTAATCTCCTCTGCACATGCAAGGAAGAAGTTGATTCTCTTCAAAAGGTAGGACATTTTCAGATTTATACTTGAGTTGCTTTTTAATTTTGAAATTTTGGGGTGTGGATTTGCTGTGTTAATGTCTGTGGATTTTGGGTTGAATGTGAGGGAGTGTGTTTGCTGTGTGTGTGTTTTTGGACTTTAAGCTCCAAAAAATTACTTCTGTCTGATGGCGAATTCTTGCACAATAAAACAAAAAGAAGAACAACGAAGTGTTGTGTGCCCTCATTCTGAGGAGAAATGAAAGCAGCACATCATTATTGTGTGCAGAACTGGCCAACGGAATGTGTTGGCTGAGCGACCAATGTCTCGGGATTAAGCTGTAAACTATGGGTCCCGTCTTATGTGCATGCTCAAGCTTGAAGACAGAAAGTGAAAAATGTGTTGCACGGACCTCTTCATCGGAACCTGGAGGAAAAGGCGAGGAGTTCCCTCAGAAGAGCTAGATGAATCTCCTCTGCACAAGCAAGGAAGAAGTTGATTATCTTCAAAAGGTAGGACATTTTCAGATTTATACTTGAGTTGCTTTTTAATTTTGAAATCTGGGGGTGTGGATTTGCTGTGTTAATGTCTGTGGATTTTGGGGTGAATGTTAGGAGTGTGTTTGCTGTGTGTGTGTTTTTGGACTTTAAGCTCCAAAAAATTACTTCTGTCTGATGGCGCATTCTTGCACCATAAAAGAAAAAGAACAGCGAAGTGTTGTGTGCCCTCATTCTGAGGAGAAATGAAAGCAGCACATCATTATTGTGTGCAAAGCTGGCCAGCGGAATGTGTTGGCTGAGCGACCAATGTCTCGGGCTTTAAGCTGTAAACTATGGGTCCCGTCTGATGTGCATGCTCAACCTTGAAGACAGAAAGTGAGAAATGTGTTGCATGGACCTCTTCAACGGAGCCTGGAGGAGAAGGCGAGGAGTTCCCTCAGAAGAGCTAGATGAATCTCCTCTGCACAAGCAAGGAAGAAGTTGATTCTCTTCAAAAGGTAGGACATTTTCAAATGTATACTTGAGTTGCTTTTTAATTTTGAAATCTGGGGGTGTGGATTTGCTGTGTTAATGTCTGTGGATTTTGGGGTGAATGTAAGGGAGTGTGTTTGCTGTGTGTGTGTTTTTGGACTTTAAGCTCCAAAAAATTACTTCTGTCTGATGGCGCATTCTTGCACCATAAAAGAAAAAGAAGAACAGCGAAGTGTTGTGTGCCCTCATTCTGAGGAGAAATGAAAGCAGCACATCATTATTGTGTGCAAAGCTGGCCAGCGGAATGTGTTGGCTGAGCGACCAATGTCTCGGGCTTTAAGCTGTAAACTATGGGTACCGTCTGATGTGCATGCTCAAGCTTGAAGACAGAAAGTGAGAAATGTGTTGCACGGACCTCTTCATCGGAGCCTGGAGGAGAAGGCGAGGAGTTCCCTCAGAAGAGCTAGATGAATCTCCTCTGCACAAGCAAGGAAGAAGTTGATTCTCTTCAAAAGGTAGGACATTTTCAAATGTATACTTGAGTTGCTTTTTAATTTTGAAATCTGGGGGTGTGGATTTGCTGTGTTAATGTCTGTGGATTTTGGGGTGAATGTAAGGGAGTGTGTTTGCTGTGTGTGTGTTTTTGGACTTTAAGCTCCAAAAAATTACTTCTGTCTGATGGCGCATTCTTGCACCATAAAAGAAAAAGAAGAACAGCGAAGTGTTGTGTGCCCTCATTCTGAGGAGAAATGAAAGCAGCACATCATTATTGTGTGCAGAACTGGCCAGCTGAATGTGTTGGCTGAGTGGCAATGTCTCGGGCTTAAAGCTTTAAACTATGGGTACTGTCTCATGTGCATGCTCAAGCTTGAAGACAGAAAGTGAGAAATGTGTTGCACGGACCTCTTCATCGGAGCCTGGAGGAGAAGGCGAGGAGTTCCCTCAGAAGAGCTAGATGAATCTCCTCTGCACAAGAAAGGAAGAAGTTGATTCTCTTCAAAAGGTAGGACATTTTCAGATTTATACTTGAGTTGCTTTTTAATTTTGAAATCTGGGGGTGTGGATTTGCTGTGTTAATGTCTGTGGATTTTGGGGTGAATGTGAGGGAGTGTGTTTGCTGTGTGTGTGTTTTTGGACTTTAAGCTCCAAAAAATTACTTCTGTCTGATGGCGCATTGTTACACCATAAAAGAAAAAGAAGAACAGCGAAGTGTTGTGTGCCCTCATTCTCAGGAGAAATGAAAGCAGCACATCATTATTGTGTGCAGAACTGGCCAGTGGAATGTGTTGGCTGAGCGACCAATGTCTTGGGCTTTAAGCTGTTAACTATGGGTCCCGTCTGATGTGCATGCTCAACCTTGAAGACAGAAAGTGAGAAATGTGTTGCATGGACCTCTTCATCGGAGCCTGGAGGAGAAGGCGAGGAGTTCCCTCAGAAGAGCTAGATGAATCTCCTCTGCACAAGCAAGGAATAAGTTGATTCTCTTCAAAAGGTAGGACATTTTCAGATTTATACTTGAGTTGCTTTTTAATTTTGAAATTTTGGGGTGTGGATTTGCTGTGTTAATGTCTGTGGATTTTGGGTTGAATGTGAGGGAGTGTGTTTGCTGTGTGTGTGTTTTTGGACTTTAAGCTCCAAAAAATTACTTCTGTCTGATGGCGCATTCTTGCACAATAAAACAAAAAGAAGAACAGCGAAGTGTTGTGTGCCCTCATTCTGAGGAGAAATGAAAGCAGCACATCATTATTGTGTGCAGAACTGGCCAACGGAATGTGTTGGCTGAGCGACCAATGTCTCGGGATTAAGCTGTAAACTATGGGTCCCGTCTTATGTGCATGCTCAAGCTTGAAGACAGAAAGTGAAAAATGTGTTGCACGGACCTCTTCATCGGAACCTGGAGGAAAAGGCGAGGAGTTCCCTCAGAAGAGCTAGATGAATCTCCTCTGCACAAGCAAGGAAGAAGTTGATTATCTTCAAAAGGTAGGACATTTTCAGATTTATACTTGAGTTGCTTTTTAATTTTGAAATCTGGGGGTGTGGATTTGCTGTGTTAATGTCTGTGGATTTTGGGGTGAATGTGAGGAGTGTGTTTGCTGTGTGTGTGTTTTTGGACTTTAAGCTCCAAAAAATTACTTCTGTCTGATGGCGCATTCTTGCACAATAAAAGAAAAAGAAGAACAGCGAAGTGTTGTGTGCCCTCATTCTGAGGAGAAATGAAAGCAGCACATCATTATTGTGTGCAAAGCTGGCCAGCGGAATGTGTTGGCTGAGCGACCAATGTCTCGGGCTTTAAGCTGTAAACTATGGGTCCCGTCTGATGTGCATGCTCAACCTTGAAGACAGAAAGTGAGAAATGTGTTGCATGGACCTCTTCAACGGAGCCTGGAGGAGAAGGCGAGGAGTTCCCTCAGAAGAGCTAGATGAATCTCCTCTGCACAAGCAAGGAAGAAGTTGATTCTCTTCAAAAGGTAGGACATTTTCAAATGTATACTTGAGTTGCTTTTTAATTTTGAAATCTGGGGGTGTGGATTTGCTGTGTTAATGTCTGTGGATTTTGGGGTGAATATAAGGGAGTGTGTTTGCTGTGTGTGTGTTTTTGGACTTTAAGCTCCAAAAATTACTTCTGTCTGATGGCGCATTCTTGCACCATAAAAGAAAAAGAAGAACAGCGAAGTGTTGTGTGCCCTCATTCTGAGGAGAAATGAAAGCAGCACATCATTATTGTGTGCAAAGCTGGCCAGCGGAATGTGTTGGCTGAGCGACCAATGTCTCGGGCTTTAAGCTGTAAACTATGGGTACCGTCTGATGATCATGCTCAAGCTTGAAGACAGAAAGTGAGAAATGTGTTGCACGGACCTCTTCATCGGAGCCTGGAGGAGAAGGTGAGGAGTTCCCTCAGAAGAGCTAGATGAATCTCCTCTGCACAAGAAAGGAAGAAGTTGATTCTCTTCAAAAGGTAGGACATTTTCAGATTTATACTTGAGTTGCTTTTTAATTTTGAAATCTGGGGGTGTGGATTTCCTGTGTTAATGTCTGTGGATTTTGGGGTGAATGTGAGGGAGTGTGTTTGCTGTGTGTGTGTTTTTGGACTTTAAGCTCCAAAAAATTACTTCTGTCTGATGGCGCATTCTTGCACAATAAAAGAAAAAGAAGAACAGCAAAGTATTGTGTGCCCTCATTCTGAGGAGAAATGAAAGCAGCACGTCATCATTGTGTGCAGAACTGGCCAGCGGAATGTGTTGGCTGAGCGACCAATGTCTTGGGCTTTAAGCTGTAAACTATGGGTCCCATCTAAAGTGCATGCTCAACCTTGAAGACAGAAAGTGAGAAATGTGTTGCATGGACCTCTTCATCGGAGCCTGGAGGAGAAGGCGAGGAGTTACCTCAGAAGAGCTAGATGAATCTCCTCTGCACAAGCAAGGAAGAAGTTGATTCTCTTCAAAAGGTAGGACATTTTCAGATTTATACTTGAGTTGCTTTTTAATTTTGGAATCTGGGGGTGTGGATTTTCTGTGTTAATGTCTGTGGATTTTGGGTTGAATGTGAGGGAGTGTGTTTGCTGTGTGTGTGTTTTTGGACTTTAAGCTCCAAAAAATTACTTCTATCTGATGGCGCATTCTTGCACCATAAAAGAAAAAGAACAGCGAAGTGTTGTGTGCCCTCATTCTGAGGAGAAATGAAAGCAGCACATCATTATTGTGTGCAGAACTGGCCAGCGGAATGTGTTGGCTGAGCGACCAATGTCTCGGGCTTTAAGCTGTAAACTATGGGTCCCGTCTGATGTGCATGCTCAAGCTTGAAGACAGAAAGTGAGAAATGTGTTGCACAGACCTCTTCATCGGAGCCTGGAGGAGAAGGCGAGGAGTTCCCTCAGAAGAGCTAGATGAATCTCCTCTGCACAAGCAAGGAAGAAGTTGATTCTCTTCAAAAGGTAGGACATTTTCAGATTCATACTTGAGTTGCTTTTTAATTTTGAAATCTGGGGGTGTGGATTTGCTGTGTTAATGTCTGTGGATTTTGGGGTGAATGTGAGGGAGTGTGTTTGCTGTGTGTGTTTTTTGACTTTAAGCTCCAAAAAATTACTTCTGTCTGATGGCGCATTCTTGCACAATAAAAAAAAAGAAGAACAGCGAAGTGTTGTGTGCCCTCATTCTGAGGAGAAATGAAAGCAGCACATCATTATTGTGTGCAAAGCTGGCCAGCGGAATGTGTTGGCTGAGCGACCAATGTCTCGGGCTTTAAGCTGTAAACTATGGGTCCCGTCTGATGTGCATGCTCAAGCTTGAAGACAGAAAGTGAGAAATGTGTTGCATGGACCTCTTCATCGGAGCCTGGAGGAGAAGGCGAGGAGTTCCCTCAGAAGAGCTAGATGAATCTCCTCTGCACAAGCAAGGAAGAAGTTGATTCTCTTCAAAAGGTAGGACATTTTCAGATTTATACTTGAGTTGCTTTTTAATTTTGAAATCTGGGGGTGTGGATTTGCTGTGTTAATGTCTGTGGATTTTGGGGTGAATGTGAGGAGTGTGTTTGCTGTGTGTGTGTTTTTGGACTTTAAGCTCCAAAAAATTACTTCTGTCTGATGGCGCATTCTTGCACAATAAAACAAAAAGAAGAACAACGAAGTGTTGTGTGCCCTCATTCTGAGGAGAAATGAAAGCAGCACATCATTATTGTGTGCATAACTGGCCAACGGAATGTGTTGGCTGAGCGACCAATGTCTCGGGATTAAGCTGTAAACTATGGGTCCCGTCTTATGTGCATGCTCAAGCTTGAAGACAGAAAGTGAAAAATGTGTTGCACGGACCTCTTCATCGGAACCTGGAGGAAAAGGCGAGGAGTTCCCTCAGAAGAGCTAGATGAATCTCCTCTGCACAAGCAAGGAAGAAGTTGATTCTCTGCAAAAGGTAGGACATTTTCAAATGTATACTTGAGTTGCTTTTTAATTTTGAAATCTGGGGGTGTGGATTTGCTGTGTTAATGTCTGTGGATTTTGGGGTGAATGTAAGGGAGTGTGTTTGCTGTGTGTGTGTTTTTGGACTTTAAGCTCCAAAAAATTACTTCTGTCTGATGGCGCATTCTTGCACCATAAAAGAAAAAGAAGAACAGCGAAGTGTTGTGTGCCCTCATTCTGAGGAGAAATGAAAGCAGCACATCATTATTGTGTGCAAAGCTGGCCAGCGGAATGTGTTGGCTGAGCGACCAATGTCTCGGGCTTTAAGCTGTAAACTATGGGTACCGTCTGATGTGCATGCTCAAGCTTGAAGACAGAAACTGAGAAATGTGTTGCACGGACCTCTTCATCGGAGCCTGGAGGAGAAGGCGAGGAGTTCCCTCAGAAGAGCTAGATGAATCTCCTCTGCACAAGCAAGGAAGAAGTTGATTCTCTTCAAAAGGTAGGACATTTTCAAATGTATACTTGAGTTGCTTTTTAATTTTGAAATCTGGGGGTGTGGATTTGCTGTGTTAATGTCTGTGGATTTTGGGGTGAATGTAAGGGAGTGTGTTTGCTGTGTGTGAGTTTTTGGACTTTAAGCTCCAAAAAATTACTTCTGTCTGATGGCGCATTCTTGCACCATAAAAGAAAAAGAAGAACAGCGAAGTGTTGTGTGCCCTCATTCTGAGGAGAAATGAAAGCAGCACATCATTATTGTGTGCAGAACTGGCCAGCTGAATGTGTTGGCTGAGTGACCAATGTCTCGGGCTTAAAGCTGTAAACTATGGGTACTGTCTCATGTGCATGCTCAAGCTTGAAGACAGAAAGTGAGAAATGTGTTGCACGGACCTCTTCATCGGAGCCTGGAGGAGAAGGCGAGGAGTTCCCTCAGAAGAGCTAGATGAATCTCCTCTGCACAAGAAAGGAAGAAGTTGATTCTCTTCAAAAGGTAGGACATTTTCAGATTTATACTTGAGTTGCTTTTTAATTTTGAAATCTGGGGGTGTGGATTTGCTGTGTTAATGTCTGTGGATTTTGGGGTGAATGTGAGGGAGTGTGTTTGCTGTGTGTGTGTGTTTTTGGACTTTAAGCTCCAAAAAATTACTTCTGTCTGATGGCGAATTCTTACACCATAAAATAAAAAGAAGAACAGCGAAGTGTTGTGTGCCCTCATTCTGAGGAGAAATGAAAGCAGCACATCATTATTGTGTGCAGAACTGGCCAGCGGAATGTGTTGGCTGAGCGACCAATGTCTCGGGCTTTAAGCTGTAAACTATGGGTCCCGTCTAAAGTGCATGCTCAACCTTGAAGACAGAAAGTGAGAAATGTGTTGCATGGGCCTCTTCATCGGAGCCAGGAGGAGAAGGCGAGGAGTTCCCTCAGAAGAGCTAGATGAATCTCATCTGCACAAGAAAGGAAGAAGTTGATTCTCTTCAAAAGGTAGGACATTTTCAGATTTATACTTGAGTTGCTTTTTAATTTTGAAATCTGGGGGTGTGGATTTGCTGTGTTAATGTCTGTGGATTTTGGGGTGAATGTGAGGGAGTGTGTTTGCTGTGTGTGTGTTTTTGGACTTTAAGCTCCAAAAAATTACTTCTGTCTGATGGCGCATTCTTACACCATAAAAGAAAAAGAAGAACAGCGAAGTGTTGTGTGCCCTCATTCTCAGGAGAAATGAAAGCAGCACATCATTATTGTGTGCAGAACTGGCCAGTGGAATGTGTTGGCTGAGCGACCAATGTCTCGGGCTTTAAGTTGTTAACTATGGGTCCCGTCTGATGTGCATGCTCAACCTTGAAGACAGAAAGTGAGAAATGTGTTGCATGGACCTCTTCATCGGAGCCTGGAGGAGAAGGCGAGGAGTTCCCTCAGAAGAGCTAGATGAATCTCCTCTGCACAAGCAAGGAATAAGTTGATTCTCTTCAAAAGGTAGGACATTTTCAGATTTATACTTGAGTTGCTTTTTAATTTTGAAATCTGGGGGTGTGGATTTGCTGTGTTAATGTCTGTGGATTTTGGGGTGAATGTGAGGAGTGTGTTTGCTGTGTGTGTGTTTTTGGACTTTAAGCTCCAAAAAAATTACTTCTGGCGCATTCTTGCACAATAAAAGAAAAAGAAGAACAGCGAAGTGTTGTGTGCCCTCATTCTGAGGAGAATTGAAAGCAGCACATCATTATTGTGTGCAAAGCTGGCCAGCGGAATGTGTTGGCTGAGCGACCAATGTCTCGGGCTTTAAGCTGTAAACTATGGGTCCCGTCTGATGTGCATGCTCAACCTTGAAAACAGAAAGTGAGAAATGTGTTGCATGGACCTCTTCATCGGAGCCTGGAGGAGAAGGCGAGGAGTTCCCTCAGAAGAGCTAGATTAATCTCCTCTGCACATGCAAGGAAGAAGTTGATTCTCTTCAAAAGGTAGGACATTTTCAGATTTATACTTGAGTTGCTTTTTAATTTTGAAATTTTGGGGTGTGGATTTGCTGTGTTAATGTCTGTGGATTTTGGGTTGAATGTGAGGGAGTGTGTTTGCTGTGTGTGTGTTTTTGGACTTTAAGCTCCAAAAAATTACTTCTGTCTGATGGCGCATTCTTGCACAATAAAACAAAAAGAAGAACAGCGAAGTGTTGTGTGCCCTCATTCTGAGGAGAAATGAAAGCAGCACATCATTATTGTGTGCAGAACTGGCCAACGGAATGTGTTGGCTGAGCGACCAATGTCTCGGGATTAAGCTGTAATCTATGGGTCCCGTCTTATGTGCATGCTCAAGCTTGAAGACAGAAAGTGAAAAATGTGTTGCACGGACCTCTTCATCGGAACCTGGAGGAAAAGGCGAGGAGTTCCCTCAGAAGAGCTAGATGAATCTCCTCTGCACAAGCAAGGAAGAAGTTGATTATCTTCAAAAGGTAGGACATTTTCAGATTTATACTTGAGTTGCTTTTTAATTTTGAAATCTGGGGGTGTGGTTTTGCTGTGTTAATGTCTGTGGATTTTGGGGTGAATGTGAGGAGTGTGTTTGCTGTGTGTGTGTTTTTGGACTTTAAGCTCCAAAAAATTACTTCTGTCTGATGGCGCATTCTTGCACAATAAAAGAAAAAGAAGAACAGCGAAGTGTTGTGTGCCCTCATTCTGAGGAGAAATGAAAGCAGCACATCATTATTGTGTGCAAAGCTGGCCAGCGGAATGTGTTGGCTGAGCGACCAATGTCTCGGGCTTTAAGCTGTAAACTATGGGTACCGTCTGATGTGCATGCTCAAGCTTGAAGACAGAAACTGAGAAATGTGTTGCACGGACCTCTTCATCGGAGCCTGGAGGAGAAGGCGAGGAGTTCCCTCAGAAGAGCTAGATGAATCTCCTCTGCACAAGCAAGGAAGAAGTTGATTCTCTTCAAAAGGTAGGACATTTTCAAATGTATACTTGAGTTGCTTTTTAATTTTGAAATCTGGGGGTGTGGATTTGCTGTGTTAATGTCTGTGGATTTTGGGGTGAATGTAAGGGAGTGTGTTTGCTATGTGTGAGTTTTTGGACTTTAAGCTCCAAAAAATTACTTCTGTCTGATGGCGCATTCTTGCACCATAAAAGAAAAAGAAGAACAGCGAAGTGTTGTGTGCCCTCATTCTGAGGAGAAATGAAAGCAGCACATCATTATTGTGTGCAGAACTGGCCAGCTGAATGTGTTGGCTGAGTGACCAATGTCTCGGGCTTAAAGCTGTAAACTATGGGTACTGTCTCATGTGCATGCTCTAGCTTGAAGACAGAAAGTGAGAAATGTGTTGCACGGACCTCTTCATCGGAGCCTGGAGGAGAAGGCGAGGAGTTCCCTCAGAAGAGCTAGATGAATCTCCTCTGCACAAGAAAGGAAGAAGTTGATTCTCTTCAAAAGGTAGGACATTTTCAGATTTATACTTGAGTTGCTTTTTAATTTTGAAATCTGGGGGTGTGGATTTGCTGTGTTAATGTCTGTGGATTTTGGGGTGAATGTGAGGGAGTGTGTTTGCTGTGTGTGTGTGTTTTTGGACTTTAAGCTCCAAAAAATTACTTCTGTCTGATGGCGAATTCTTACACCATAAAAGAAAAAGAAGAACAGCGAAGTGTTGTGTGCCCTCATTCTGAGGAGAAATGAAAGCAGCACATCATTATTGTGTGCAGAACTGGCCAGCGGAATGTGTTGGCTGAGCGACCAATGTCTCGGGCTTTAAGCTGTAAACTATGGGTCCCGTCTAAAGTGCATGCTCAACCTTGAAGACAGAAAGTGAGAAATGTGTTGCATGGGCCTCTTCATCGGAGCCAGGAGGAGAAGGCGAGGAGTTCCCTCAGAAGAGCTAGATGAATCTCATCTGCACAAGAAAGGAAGAAGTTGATTCTCTTCAAAAGGTAGGACATTTTCAGATTTATACTTGAGTTGCTTTTTAATTTTGAAATCTGGGGGTGTGGATTTGCTGTGTTAATGTCTGTGGATTTTGGGGTGAATGTGAGGGAGTGTGTTTGCTGTGTGTGTGTTTTTGGACTTTAAGCTCCAAAAAATTACTTCTGTCTGATGGCGCATTCTTACACCATAAAAGAAAAAGAAGAACAGCGAAGTGTTGTGTGCCCTCATTCTCAGGAGAAATGAAAGCAGCACATCATTATTGTGTGCAGAACTGGCCAGTGGAATGTGTTGGCTGAGCGACCAATGTCTCGGGCTTTAAGCTGTTAACTATGGGTCCCGTCTGATGTGCATGCTCAACCTTGAAGACAGAAAGTGAGAAATGTGTTGCATGGACCTCTTCATCGGAGCCTGGAGGAGAAGGCGAGGAGTTCCCTCAGAAGAGCTAGATGAATCTCCTCTGCACAAGCAAGGAATAAGTTGATTCTCTTCAAAAGGTAGGACATTTTCAGATTTATACTTGAGTTGCTTTTTAATTTTGAAATCTGGGGGTGTGGATTTGCTGTGTTAATGTCTGTGGATTTTGGGGTGAATGTGAGGAGTGTGTTTGCTGTGTGTGTGTTTTTGGACTTTAAGCTCCAAAAAAATTACTTCTGGCGCATTCTTGCACAATAAAAGAAAAAGAAGAACAGCGAAGTGTTGTGTGCCCTCATTCTGAGGAGAATTGAAAGCAGCACATCATTATTGTGTGCAAAGCTGGCCAGCGGAATGTGTTGGCTGAGCGACCAATGTCTCGGGCTTTAAGCTGTAAACTATGGGTCCCGTCTGATGTGCATGCTCAACCTTGAAAACAGAAAGTGAGAAATGTGTTGCATGGACCTCTTCATCGGAGCCTGGAGGAGAAGGCGAGGAGTTCCCTCAGAAGAGCTAGATTAATCTCCTCTGCACAT
Organism: Pelophylax lessonae; assembly: GCF_965119305.1. Classification (NCBI taxonomy): domain Eukaryota; kingdom Metazoa; phylum Chordata; class Amphibia; order Anura; family Ranidae; genus Pelophylax; species Pelophylax lessonae. The sequence goes on from NW_028120121.1 coordinate 104,323, forward strand.
GCAAGGAAGAAGTTGATTCTCTTCAAAAGGTAGGACATTTTCAGATTTATACTTGAGTTGCTTTTTAATTTTGAAATTTTGGGGTGTGGATTTGCTGTGTTAATGTCTGTGGATTTTGGGTTGAATGTGAGGGAGTGTGTTTGCTGTGTGTGTGTTTTTGGACTTTAAGCTCCAAAAAATTACTTCTGTCTGATGGCGCATTCTTGCACAATAAAACAAAAAGAAGAACAGCGAAGTGTTGTGTGCCCTCATTCTGAGGAGAAATGAAAGCAGCACATCATTATTGTGTGCAGAACTGGCCAACGGAATGTGTTGGCTGAGCGACCAATGTCTCGGGATTAAGCTGTAATCTATGGGTCCCGTCTTATGTGCATGCTCAAGCTTGAAGACAGAAAGTGAAAAATGTGTTGCACGGACCTCTTCATCGGAACCTGGAGGAAAAGGCGAGGAGTTCCCTCAGAAGAGCTAGATGAATCTCCTCTGCACAAGCAAGGAAGAAGTTGATTATCTTCAAAAGGTAGGACATTTTCAGATTCATACTTGAGTTGCTTTTTAATTTTGAAATCTGGGGGTGTGGATTTGCTGTGTTAATGTCTGTGGATTTTGGGGTGAATGTGAGGAGTGTGTTTGCTGTGTGTGTGTTTTTGGACTTTAAGCTCCAAAAAATTACTTCTGTCTGATGGCGCATTCTTGCACAATAAAAGAAAAAGAAGAACAGCGAAGTGTTGTGTGCCCTCATTCTGAGGAGAAATGAAAGCAGCACATCATTATTGTGTGCAAAGCTGGCCAGCGGAATGTGTTGGCTGAGCGACCAATGTCTCGGGCTTTAAGCTGTAAACTATGGGTCCCGTCTGATGTGCATGCTCAACCTTGAAGACAGAAAGTGAGAAATGTGTTGCATGGACCTCTTCAACGGAGCCTGGAGGAGAAGGCGAGGAGTTCCCTCAGAAGAGCTAGATGAATCTCCTCTGCACAAGCAAGGAAGAAGTTGATTCTCTTCAAAAGGTAGGACATTTTCAAATGTATACTTGAGTTGCTTTTTAATTTTGAAATCTGGGGGTGTGGATTTGCTGTGTTAATGTCTGTGGATTTTGGGGTGAATATAAGGGAGTGTGTTTGCTGTGTGTGTGTTTTTGGACTTTAAGCTCCAAAAATTACTTCTGTCTGATGGCGCATTCTTGCACCATAAAAGAAATAGAAGAACAGCGAAGTGTTGTGTGCCCTCATTCTGAGGAGAAATGAAAGCAGCACATCATTATTGTGTGCAAAGCTGGCCAGCGGAATGTGTTGGCTGAGCGACCAATGTCTCGGGCTTTAAGCTGTAAACTATGGGTACCGTCTGATGTGCATGCTCAAGCTTGAAGACAGAAAGTGAGAAATGTGTTGCACGGACCTCTTCATCGGAGCCTGGAGGAGAAGGTGAGGAGTTCCCTCAGAAGAGCTAGATGAATCTCCTCTGCACAAGAAAGGAAGAAGTTGATTCTCTTCAAAAGGTAGGACATTTTCAGATTTATACTTGAGTTGCTTTTTAATTTTGAAATCTGGGGGTGTGGATTTGCTGTGTTAATGTCTGTGGATTTTGGGGTGAATGTGAGGGAGTGTGTTTGCTGTGTGTGTGTTTTTGGACTTTAAGCTCCAAAAAATTACTTCTGTCTGATGGCGCATTCTTGCACAATAAAAGAAAAAGAAGAACAGCAAAGTATTGTGTGCCCTCATTCTGAGGAGAAATGAAAGCAGCACATCATTATTGTGTGCAAAGCTGGCCAGCGGAATGTGTTGGCTGAGCGACCAATGTCTTGGGCTTTAAGCTGTAAACTATGGGTCCCGTCTAAAGTGCATGCTCAACCTTGAAGACAGAAAGTGATAAATGTGTTGCATGGACCTCTTCATCGGAGCCTGGAGGAGAAGGCGAGGAGTTACCTCAGAAGAGCTAGATGAATCTCCTCTGCACAAACAAGGAAGAAGTTGATTCTCTTCAAAAGGTAGGACATTTTCAGATTTATACTTGAGTTGCTTTTTAATTTTGGAATCTGGGGGTGTGGATTTTCTGTGTTAATGTCTGTGGATTTTGGGTTGAATGTGAGGGAGTGTGTTTGCTGTGTGTGTGTTTTTGGACTTTAAGCTCCAAAAAATTACTTCTATCTGATGGCGCATTCTTGCACCATAAAAGAAAAAGAACAGCGAAGTGTTGTGTGCCCTCATTCTGAGGAGAAATGAAAGCAGCACATCATTATTGTGTGCAGAACTGGCCAGCGGAATGTGTTGGCTGAGCGACCAATGTTTCGGGCTTTAAGCTGTAAACTATGGGTCCCGTCTGATGTGCATGCTCAAGCTTGAAGACAGAAAGTGAGAAATGTGTTGCACAGACCTCTTCATCGGAGCCTGGAGGAGAAGGCGAGGAGTTCCCTCAGAAGAGCTAGATGAATCTCCTCTGCACAAGCAAGGAAGAAGTTGATTCTCTTCAAAAGGTAGGACATTTTCAGATTCATACTTGAGTTGCTTTTTAATTTTGAAATCTGGGGGTGTGGATTTGCTGTGTTAATGTCTGTGGATTTTGGGGTGAATGTGAGGGAGTGTGTTTGCTGTGTGTGTTTTTTGACTTTAAGCTCCAAAAAATTACTTCTGTCTGATGGCGCATTCTTGCACAATAAAAAAAAAGAAGAACAGCGAAGTGTTGTGTGCCCTCATTCTGAGGAGAAATGAAAGCAGCACATCATTATTGTGTGCAAAGCTGGCCAGCGGAATGTGTTGGCTGAGCGACCAATGTCTCGGGCTTTAAGCTGTAAACTATGGGTCCCGTCTGATGTGCATGCTCAACCTTGAAGACAGAAAGTGAGAAATGTGTTGCATGGACCTCTTCATCGGAGCCTGGAGGAGAAGGCGAGGAGTTCCCTCAGAAGAGCTAGATGAATCTCCTCTGCACAAGAAAGGAAGAAGTTGATTCTCTTCAAAAGGTAGGACATTTTCAGATTTATACTTGAGTTGCTTTTTAATTTTGAAATCTGGGGGTGTGGATTTGCTGTGATAATGTCTGTGGATTTTGGGGTGAATGTGAGGGAGTGTGTTTGCTGTGTGTGTGTTTTTGGACTTTAAGCTCCAAAAAATTACTTCTGTCTGATGGCGCATTCTTGCACCATAAAAGAAAAAGAACAGCGAAGTGTTGTGTGCCCTCATTCTGAGGAGAAATGAAAGCAGCACATCATTATTGTGTGCAGAACTGGCCAGCTGAATGTGTTGGCTGAGCGACCAATGTCTCAGGCTTTAAGCTGTAAACTATGGGTCCCGTCTGATGTGCATGCTCAAGCTTGAAGACAGAAAGTGAGAAATGTGTTGCATGGACCTCTTCATCGGAGCCTGGAGAAGAAGGCGAGGAGTTCCCTCAGAAGAGCTAGATGAATCTCCTCTGCACATGCAAGGAAGAAGTTGATTCTCTTCAAAAGGTAGGACATTTTCAGATTTATACTTGAGTTGCTTTTTAATTTTGAAATTTTGGGGTGTGGATTTGCTGTGTTAATGTCTGTGGATTTTGGGTTGAATGTGAGGGAGTGTGTTTGCTGTGTGTGTGTTTTTGGACTTTAAGCTCCAAAAAATGACTTCTGTCTGATGGCGCATTCTTGCACAATAAAACAAAAAGAAGAACAACGAAGTGTTGTGTGCCCTCATTCTGAGGAGAAATGAAAGCAGCACATCATTATTGTGTGCATAACTGGCCAACGGAATGTGTTGGCTGAGCGACCAATGTCTCGGGATTAAGCTGTAAACTATGGGTCCCGTCTTATGTGCATGCTCAAGCTTGAAGACAGAAAGTGAAAAATGTGTTGCACGGACCTCTTCATCGGAACCTGGAGGAAAAGGCGAGGAGTTCCCTCAGAAGAGCTAGATGAATCTCCTCTGCACAAGCAAGGAAGAAGTTGATTATCTTCAAAAAGTAGGACATTTTCAGATTTATACTTGAGTTGCTTTTTAATTTTGAAATCTGGGGGTGTGGATTTGCTGTGTTAATGTCTGTGGATTTTGGGGTGAATGTGAGGGAGTGTGTTTGCTGTGTGTGTGTTTTTGGACTTTAAGCTCCAAAAAATTACTTCTGTCTGATGGCGCATTCTTGCACAATAAAAGAAAAAGAAGAACAGCGAAGTGTTGTGTGCCCTCATTCTGAGGAGAAATGAAAGCAGCACATCATTATTGTGTGCAAAGCTGGCCAGCGGAATGTGTTGGCTGAGCGACCAATGTCTCGGGCTTTAAGCTGTAAACTATGGGTCCCGTCTGATGTGCATGCTCAACCTTGAAGACAGAAAGTGAGAAATGTGTTGCATGGACCTCTTCAACGGAGCCTGGAGGAGAAGGCGAGGAGTTCCCTCAGAAGAGCTAGATGAATCTCCTCTGCACAAGCAAGGAAGAAGTTGATTCTCTTCAAAAGGTAGGACATTTTCAAATGTATACTTGAGTTGCTTTTTAATTTTGAAATCTGGGGGTGTGGATTTGCTGTGTTAATGTCTGTGGATTTTGGGGTGAATGTAAGGGAGTGTGTTTGCTGTGTGTGTGTTTTTGGACTTTAAGCTCCAAAAAATTACTTCTGTCTGATGGCGCATTCTTGCACCATAAAAGAAAAAGAACAGCGAAGTGTTGTGTGCCCTCATTCTGAGGAGAAATGAAAGCAGCACATCATTATTGTGTGCAGAACTGGCCAGCTGAATGTGTTGGCTGAGCGACCAATGTCTCAGGCTTTAAGCTGTAAACTTTGGGTCCTGTCTGATGTGCATGCTCAAGCTTGAAGACAGAAAGTGAGAAATGTGTTGCATGGACCTCTTCATCGGAGCCTGGAGAAGAAGGCGAGGAGTTCCCTCAGAAGAGCTAGATGAATCTCCTCTGCACAAGCAAGGAAGAAGTTGATTCTCTTCAAAAGGTAGGATATTTTCAGATTTATACTTGAGTTGCTTTTTAATTTTGAAATCTGGGGGTGTGGATTTGCTGTGTTAATGTCTGTGGATTTTGGGGTGAATGTGAGGAGTGTGTTTGCTGTGTGTGTGTTTTTGGACTTTAAGCTCCAAAAAATTACTTCTATCTGATGGCGCATTCTTGCACAATAAAAGAAAAAGAAGAACAGCGAAGTGTTGTGTGCCCTCATTCTGAGGAGAATTGAAAGCAGCACCTCATTATTGTGTGCAAAGCTGGCCAGCGGAATGTGTTGGCTGAGCGACCAATGTCTCGGGCTTTAAGCTGTAAACTATGGGTCCCGTCTGATGTGCATGCTCAACCTTGAAAACAGAAAGTGAGAAATGTGTTGCATGGACCTCTTCATCGGAGCCTGGAGGAGAAGGCGAGGAGTTCCCTCAGAAGAGCTAGATTAATCTCCTCTGCACATGCAAGGAAGAAGTTGATTCTCTTCAAAAGGTAGGACATTTTCAGATTTATACTTGAGTTGCTTTTTAATTTTGAAATCTGGGGGTGTGGATTTGCTGTGTTAATGTCTGTGGATTTTGGGTTGAATGTGAGGGAGTGTGTTTGCTGTGTGTGTGTTTTTGGACTTTAAGCTCCAAAAAATTACTTCTGTCTGATGGCGCATTCTTGCACAATAAAAGAAAAAGAAGAACAACGAAGTGTTGTGTGCCCTCATTCTGAGGAGAAATGAAAGCAGCACATCATTATTGTGTGCATAACTGGCCAACGGAATGTGTTGGCTGAGCGACCAATGTCTCGGTATTAAGCTGTAAACTATGGGTCCCGTCTTATGTGCATGCTCAAGCTTGAAGACAGAAAGTGAAAAATGTGTTGCACGGACCTCTTCATCGGAACCTGGAGGAAAAGGCGAGGAGTTCCCTCAGAAGAGCTAGATGAATCTCCTCTGCACAAGCAAGGAAGAAGTTGATTATCTTCAAAAGGTAGGACATTTTCAGATTTATACTTGAGTTGCTTTTTAATTTTGAAATCTGGGGGTGTGGATTTGCTGTGTTAATGTCTGTGGATTTTGGGGTGAATGTGAGGGAGTGTGTTTGCTGTGTGTGTGTTTTTGGACTTTAAGCTCCAAAAAATGACTTCTGTCTGATGGCGCATTCTTGCACAATAAAAGAAAAAGAAGAACAGCGAAGTGTTGTGTGCCCTCATTCTGAGGAGAAATGAAAGCAGCACATCATTATTGTGTGCAAAGCTGGCCAGCGGAATGTGTTGGCTGAGCGACCAATGTCTCGGGATTTAAGCTGTAAACTATGGGTCCCGTCTGATGTGCATGCTCAACCTTGAAGACAGAAAGTGAGAAATGTGTTGCATGGACCTCTTCAACGGAGCCTGGAGGAGAAGGCGAGGAGTTCCCTCAGAAGAGCTAGATGAATCTCCTTTGCACAAGCAAGGAAGAAGTTGATTCTCTTCAAAAGGTAGGACATTTTCAAATGTATACTTGAGTTGCTTTTTAATTTTGAAATCTGGGGGTGTGGATTTGCTGTGTTAATGTCTGTGGATTTTGGGGTGAATGTAAGGGAGTGTGTTTGCTGTGTGTGTGTTTTTGGACTTTAAGCTCCAAAAAATTACTTCTGTCTGATGGCGCATTCTTGCACCATAAAAGAAAAAGAAGAACAGCGAAGTGTTGTGTGCCCTCATTCTGAGGAGAAATGAAAGCAGCACATCATTATTGTGTGCAAAGCTGGCCAGCGGAAAGTGTTGGCTGAGCGACCAATGTCTCGGGCTTTAAGTTGTAAACTATGGGTACCGTCTGATGTGAATGCTCAACCTTAAAGACAGAAAGTGAGAAATGTGTTGCATGGACCTCTTCATCGGAGCCTGGAGGAGAAGGCGAGGAGTTCCCTCACAAGAGCTAGATTAATCTCCTCTGCACATGCAAGGAAGAAGTTGATTCTCTTCAAAAGGTAGGACATTTTCAGATTTATACTTGAGTTGCTTTTTAATTTTGAAATTTGGGGGTGTGGATTTGCTGTGTTAATGTCTGTGGATTTTGGGTTGAATGTGAGGGAGTGTGTTTGCTGTGTGTGTGTTTTTGGACTTTAAGCTCCAAAAAATTACTTCTGTCTGATGGCGCATTCTTGCACCATAAAAGAAAAAGAAGAACAGCGAAGTGTTGTGTGCCCTCATTCTGAGAAGAAATGAAAGCAGCACATCATTATTGTGTGCAGAACTGGCCAGCTGAATGTGTTGGCTGAGCGACCAATGTCTCGGGCTTTAAGCTGTAAACTATGGGTCCCGTCTTATGTGCATGCTCATGCTTGAAGACAGAAAGTGAGAAATGTGTTGCATGGACCTCTTCATCGGAGCCTGGAGGAGAAGACGAGGAGTTCCCTCAGAAGAGCTAGATTAATCTCCTCTGCACATGCAAGGAAGAAGTTGATTCTCTTCAAAAGGAACGACATTTTCAGATTTATACTTGAGTTGCTTTTTAATTTTGAAATCTGGGGGTGTGGATTTGCTGTGTTAATTTCTGTGGATTTTGGGTTGAATGTGAGGGAGTGTGTTTGCTATGTGTGTGTTTTTGGACTTTAAGCTCCAAAAAATTACTTCTGTCTGATGGCGCATTCTTGCACCATAAAAGAAAAAGAACAGCGAAGTGTTGTGTGCCCTCATTCTGAGGAGAAATGAAAGCAGCACATCATTATTGTGTGCAAAGCTGGCCAGCGGAATGTGTTGGCTGAGCGACCAATGTCTCGGGCTTTAGGCTGTAAACTATGGGTACCGTCTGATGTGCATGCTCAACCTTAAAGACAGAAAGTGAGAAATGTGTTGCATGGACCTCTTCATTGGAGCCTGGAGGAGAAGGCGAGGAGTTCCCTCAGAAGAGCTAGATTAATCTCCTCTGCACATGCAAGGAAGAAGTTGATTCTCTTCAAAAGGTAGGACATTTTCAGATTTATACTTGAGTTGCTTTTTAATTTTGATATCTGGGGGTGTGGATTTGCTGTGTTAATGTCTGTGGATTTTGGGGTGAATGTGAGGGAGTGTGTTTGCTGTGTGTGTGTTTTTGCACTTTAAGCTCCAAAAAATTACTTCTGTATGATGGCGCATTCTTGCACAATAAAAGAAAAAGAAGAACAGCGAAGTGTTGTGTGCCCTCATTCTGAGGAGAAATGAAAGCAGCACATCATTATTGTGTGCAAAGCTGGCCAGCGGAAAGTGTTGGCTGAGCGACCAATGTCTCGGGCTTTAGGCTGTAAACTATGGGTACCGTCTGATGTGCATGCTCAACCTTAAAGACAGAAAGTGAGAAATGTGTTGCATGGACCTCTTCATTGGAGCCTGGAGGAGAAGGCGAGGAGTTCCCTCAGAAGAGCTAGATTAATCTCCTCTGCACATGCAAGGAAGAAGTTGATTCTCTTCAAAAGGTAGGACATTTTCAGATTTATACTTGAGTTGCTTTTTAATTTTGAAATTTGGGGGTGTGGATTTGCTGTGTTAATGTCTGTGGATTTTGGGTTGAATGTGAGGGAGTGTGTTTGCTGTGTGTGTGTTTTTGGACTTTAAGCTCCAAAAAATTACTTCTGTCTGATGGCGCATTCTTGCACCATAAAAGAAAAAGAAGAACAGCGAAGTGTTGTGTGCCCTCATTCTGAGAAGAAATGAAAGCAGCACATCATTATTGTGTGCAGAACTGGCCAGCTGAATGTGTTGGCTGAGCGACCAATGTCTCGGGCTTTAAGCTGTAAACTATGGGTACCGTCTGATGTGCATGCTCAAGCTTGAAGACAGAAAGTGAGAAATGTGTTGCACGGACCTCTTCATCGAAGCCTGGAGGAGAAGGCGAGGAGTTCCCTCAGAAGAGCTAGATGAATCTCCTCTGCACAAGAAAGGAAGAAGTTTATTCTCTTCAAAAGGTAGGACATTTTCAGATTTATACTTGAGTTGCTTTTTAATTTTGAAATCTGGGGGTGTGGATTTGCTGTGTTAATGTCTGTGGATTTTGGGGTGAATGTGAGGGAGTGTGTTTGCTGTGTTTGTGTTTTTGGACTTTAAGCTCCAAAAAATTACTTCTGTCTGATGGCGCATTCTTGCACAATAAAAGAAAAAGAAGAACAGCGAAGTATTGTGTGCCCTCATTCTGAGGAGAAATGAAAGCAGCACATCATCATTGTGTGCAGAACTGGCCAGCGGAATGTGTTGGCTGAGCGACCAATGTCTTGGGCTTTAAGCTGTAAACTATGGGTCCCGTCTAAAGTGCATGCTCAACCTTGAAGACAGAAAGTGAGAAATGTGTTGCATGGACCTCTTCATCGGAGCCTGGAGGAGAAGGCGAGGAGTTCCCTCAGAAGAGCTAGATGAATCTCCTCTGCACAAGCAAGGAAGAAGTTGATTCTCTTCAAAAGGTAGGACATTTTCAGATTCATACTTGAGTTGCTTTTTAATTTTGAAATCTGGGGGTGTGGATTTGCTGTGTTAATGTCTGTGGATTTTGGGGTGAATGTGAGGGAGTGTGTTTGCTGTGTGTGTTTTTGGACTTTAAGCTCCAAAAAATTACTTCTGTCTGATGGCGCATTCTTGCACAATAAAAGAAAAAGAAGAACAGCGAAGTGTTGTGTGCCCTCATTCTGAGGAGAAATGAAAGCAGCACATCATTATTGTGTGCAGAACTGGCCAGCGGAATGTGTTGGCTGAGCGACCAATGTCTCGGGCTTTAAGCTGTAAACTATGGGTCCCGTCTAAAGTGCATGCTCAACCTTGAAGACAGAAAGTGAGAAATGTGTTGCATGGACCTCCTCATCAGAGCCAGGAGGAGAAGGCGAGGAGTTTCCTCAGAAGAGCTAGATGAATCTCCTCTGCACAAGCAAGGAGGAAGTTGATTCTCTTCAAAAGGTAGGACATTTTCAGATTTATACTTGAGTTGCTTTTTAATTTTGAAATCTGGGGGTGTGGATTTGCTGTGTTAATGTCTGTGGATTTTGGGGTGAATGTGAGGGAGTGTGTTTGCTGTGTGTGTGTTTTTGGACTTTAAGCTCCAAAAAATTACTTCTGTCTGATGGCGCATTCTTGCACAATAAAAGAAAAAGAAGAACAGCGAAGTGTTGTGTGCCCTCATTCTGAGGAGAAACGAAAGCAGCACATCATTATTGTGTGCAGAACTGGCCAGCGGAATGTGTTGGCTGAGCGACCAATGTCTCAGGCTTTAAGCTGTAAACTATGGGTCCCGTCTGATGTGCATGCTCAAGCTTGAAGACAGAAAGTGAGAAATGTGTTGCACGGACCTCTTCATCGGAACCTGGAGGAAAAGGCGAGGAGTTCCCTTAGAAGAGCTAGATGAATCTCCTCTGCACAAGCAAGGAAGAAGTTGATTCTCTTCAAAAGGTAGGACATTTTCAAATGTATACTTGAGTTGCTTTTTAATTTTGAAATCTGGGGGTGTGGATTTGCCGTGTTAATGTCTGTGGATTTTGGGGTGAATGTGAGGGAGTGTGTTTGCTGTGTGTGTGTTTTTGGACTTTAAGCTCCAAAAAATTACTTCTGTCTGATGGCGCATTCTTACACAATAAAAGAAAAAGAAGAACAGCGAAGTGTTGTGTGCCCTCATTCTGAGGAGAAATGAAAGCAGCACATCATTATTGTGTGCAGAACTGGCCAGCGGAATGTGTTGGCTGAGCGACCAATGTCTCGGGCTTTAAGCTGTTTAACTATGGGTCCTGTCTGATGTGCATGCTCAAGCTTGAAGACAGAAAGTGAGAAATGTGTTGCATTGACCTCTTCATCGGAGCCTGGAGGAGAAGGTGAGGAGTTCCCTCAGAAGAGCTAGATGAATCTCCTCTGCACAAGCAAGGAAGAAGTTGATTCTCTTCAAAAGGTAGGACATTTTCAGATTTATACTTGAGTTGCTTTTTAATTTTGAAATCTGGGGGTGTGGATTTGCTGTGTTAATGTCTGTGGATTTTGGGGTGAATGTGAGGGAGTGTGTTTGCTGTGTGTGTGTTTTTGGACTTTAAGCTCCAAAAAATTACTTCTGTCTGATGGATCATTCTTGCACAAAATAAGAAAAAGAAGAACAGCGAAGTGTTGTGTGCCCTCATTCTGAGGAGAAATAAAAGCAGCACATCATTATTGTGTGCAGAACTGGCCAGCGGAATGTGTTGGCTGAGCGACCAATGTCTCGGGCTTTAAGCCGTAAACTATGGGTCCCGTCTGATGTGTATGCTCAACCTTGAAGACAGAAAGTGAGAAATGTGTTGCATGGACCTCTTCATCGGAGCCTGGAGGAGAAGGCGAGGAGTTCCCTCAGAAGAGCTAGATGAATCTCCTCTGCACAAGCAAGGAAGAAGTTGATTCTCTTCAAAAGGTAGGACATTTTCAGATTCATACTTGAGTTGCTTTTTAATTTTGAAATCTGGGGGTGTGGATTTGCTGTGTTAATGTCTGTGGATTTTGGGGTGAATGTGAGGGAGTGTGTTTGCTGTGTGTGTTTTTGGACTTTAAGCTCCAAAAAATTACTTCTGTCTGATGGCGCATTCTTGCACAATAAAAGAAAAAGAAGAACAGCGAAGTGTTGTGTGCCCTCATTCTGAGGAGAAATGAAAGCAGCACATCATTATTGTGTGCAGAACTGGCCAGCGGAATGTGTTGGCTGAGCGACCAATGTCTCGGGCTTTAAGCTGTAAACTATGGGTCCCGTCTAAAGTGCATGCTCAACCTTGAAGACAGAAAGTGAGAAATGTGTTGCATGGACCTCCTCATCAGAGCCAGGAGGAGAAGGCGAGGAGTTCCCTCAGAAGAGCTAGATGAATCTCCTCTGCACAAGCAAGGAAGAAGTTGATTCTCTTCAAAAGGTAGGACATTTTCAGATTTATACTTGAGTTGCTTTTTAATTTTGAAATCTGGGGGTGTGGATTTGCTGTGGTAATGTCTGTGGATTTTGGGGTGAATGTGAGGGAGTGTGTTTGCTGTGTGTGTGTTTTTGGACTTTAAGCTCCAAAAAATTACTTCTGTCTGATGGCGCATTCTTGCACAATAAAAGAAAAAGAAGAACAGCGAAGTGTTGTGTGCCCTCATTCTGAGGAGAAATGAAAGCAGCACATCATTATTGTGTGCAGAACTGGCCAGCGGAATGTGTTGGCTGAGCGACCAATGTCTCAGGCTTTAAGCTGTAAACTATGGGTCCCGTCTGATGTGCATGCTCAAGCTTGAAGACAGAAAGTGAGAAATGTGTTGCACGGACCTCTTCATCGGAACCTGGAGGAAAAGGCGAGGAGTTCCCTCAGAAGAGCTAGATGAATCTCCTCTGCACAAGCAAGGAAGAAGTTGATTCTCTTCAAAAGGTAGGACATTTTCAGATTTATACTTGAGTTGCTTTTTAATTTTGAAATCTGGGGGTGTGGATTTGCTGTGTTAATGTCTGTGGATTTTGGGGTGAATGTGAGGGAGTGTGTTTGCTGTGTGTGTGTTTTTGGACTTTAAGCTCCAAAAAATTACTTCTGTCTGATGGCGCATTCTTACACAATAAAAGAAAAAGAAGAACAGCGAAGTGTTGTGTGCCCTCATTCTGAGGAGAAATGAAAGCAGCACATCATTATTGTGTGCAGAACTGGCCAGCGGAATGTGTTGGCTGAGCGACCAATGTCTCGGGCTTTAAGCTGTTTAACTATGGGTCCTGTCTGATGTGCATGCTCAAGCTTGAAGACAGAAAGTGAGAAATGTGTTGCATTGACCTCTTCATCGGAGCCTGGAGGAGAAGGTGAGGAGTTCCCTCAGAAGAGCTAGATGAATCTCCTCTGCACAAGCAAGGAAGAAGTTGATTCTCTTCAAAAGGTAGGACATTTTCAGATTTATACTTGAGTTGCTTTTTAATTTTGAAATCTGGGGGTGTGGATTTGCTGTGTTAATGTCTGTGGATTTTGGGGTGAATGTGAGGGAGTGTGTTTGCTGTGTGTGTGTTTTTGGACTTTAAGCTCCAAAAAATTACTTCTGTCTGATGGATCATTCTTGCACAAAATAAGAAAAAGAAGAACAGCGAAGTGTTGTGTGCCCTCATTCTGAGGAGAAATAAAAGCAGCACATCATTATTGTGTGCAGAACTGGCCAGCGGAATGTGTTGGCTGAGCGACCAATGTCTCGGGCTTTAAGCCGTAAACTATGGGTCCCGTCTGATGTGTATGCTCAACCTTGAAGACAGAAAGTGAGAAATGTGTTGCATGGACCTCTTCATCGGAGCCTGGAGGAGAAGGCGAGGAGTTCCCTCAGAAGAGCTAGATGAATCTCCTCTGCACAAGGAAGGAAGAATTTGATTCTCTTCAAAAGGTAGGACATTTTCAGATTCATACTTGAGTTGCTTTTTAATTTTGAAATCTGGGGGTGTGGATTTGCTCTGTTAATGTCTGTGGATTTTGGGGTGAATGTGAGGGAGGGTGTTTGCTGTGTGTGTTTTTGGACTTTAAGCTCCAAAAAATTACTTCTGTCTGATGGCGCATTCTTGCACAATAAAAGAAAAAGAAGAACAGCGAAGTGTTGTGTGCCCTCATTCTGAGGAGAAATGAAAGCAGCACATCATTATTGTGTGCAGAACTGGCCAGCGGAATGTGTTGGCTGAGCGACCAATGTCTCGGGCTTTAAGCTGTAAACTATGGGTCCCGTCTAAAGTGCATGCTCAACCTTGAAGACAGAAAGTGAGAAATGTGTTGCATGGACCTCTTCATCGTAGCCAGGAGGAGAAGGCGAGGAGTTCCCTCAGAAGAGCTAGATGAATCTCCTCTGCACAAGCAAGGAAGAAGTTAATTCTCTTCAAAAGGTAGGACATTTTCAGATTTATACTTGAGTTGCTTTTTAATTTTGAAATCTGGGGGTGTGGATTTGCTGTGTTAATGTCTGTGGATTTTGGGGTGAATGTGAGTGAGTGTGTTTGCTGTGTGTGTGTTTTTGGACTTTAAGCTCCAAAAAATTACTTTTGTCTGATGGCGCATTCTTGCACAATAAAAGAAAAAGAAGAACAGCGAAGTGTTGTGTGCCCTCATTCTGAGGAGAAATGAAAGCAGCACATCATTATTGTGTGCAGAACTGGCCAGCGGAATGTGTTGGCTGAGCGACCAATGTCTCAGGCTTTAAGCTGTAAACTATGGGTCCCGTCTGATGTGCATGCTCAAGCTTGAAGACAGAAAGTGAGAAATGTGTTGCACGGACCTCTTCATGGGAGCTTGGAGGAGAAGGCGAGGAGTTCCCTCAGAAGAGCTAGATGAATCTCCTCTGCACAAGCAAGGAAGAAGTTGATTCTCTTCAAAAGGTAGGACATTTTCAGATTTATACTTGAGTTACTTTTTAATTTTGAAATCTGGGGGTGTGGATTTGCTGTGGTAATGTCTGTGGATTTTGGGGTGAATGTGAGGGAGTGTGTTTGCTGTGTGTGTGTTTTTGGACTTTAAACTCCAAAAAATTACTTCTGTCTGATGGCGCATTCTTGCACAATAAAAGAAAAAGAAGAACAGCGAAGTGTTGTGTGCCCTCATTCTGAGGAGAAATGAAAGCAGCACATCATTATTGTGTGCAGAACTGGCCAGCGGAATGTGTTGGCTGAGCGACCAATGTCTCGGGCTTTAAGCTGTAAACTATGGGTCCCGTCTAAAGTGCATGCTCAACCTTGAAGACAGAAAGTGAGAAATGTGTTGCATGGACCTCTTCATCGGAGCCAGGAGGAGAAGGCGAGGAGTTCCCTCAGAAGAGCTAGATGAATCTCCTCTGCACAAGCAAGGAGGAAGTTGATTCTCTTCAAAAGGTAGGACATTTTCAGATTTATACTTGAGTTGCTTTTTAATTTTGAAATCTGGGGGTGTGGATTTGCTGTGTTAATGTCTGTGGATTTTGGGGTGAATGTGAGGGAGTGTGTTTGCTGTGTGTGTGTTTTTGGACTTTAAGCTCCAAAAAATTACTTCTGTCTGATGGCGCATTCTTGCACAATAAAAGAAAAAGAAGAACAGCGAAGTGTTGTGTGCCCTCATTCTGAGGAGAAATGAAAGCAGCACATCATTATTGTGTGCAGAACTGGCCAGCTGAATGTGTTGGTTGAGCGACCAATGTCTTAGGCTTTAAGCTGTAAACTATGGGTCCCGTCTGATGTGCATGCTCAAGCTTGAAAACAGAAAGTGAGAAATGTGTTGCACGGACCTCTTCATGGGAGCCTGGAGGAGAAGGCGAGGAGTTCCCTCAGAAGAGCTAGATGAATCTCCTCTGCACAAGCAAGGAAGAAGTTGATTCTCTTCAAAAGGTAGGACATTTTCAGATTTATACTTGAGTTGCTTTTTAATTTTGAAATCTGGGGGTGTGGATTTGCTGTGGTAATGTCTGTGGATTTTGGGGTGAATGTGAGGGAGTGTGTTTGCTGTGTGTGTGTTTTTGGACTTTAAACTCCAAAAAATTACTTCTGTCTGATGGCGCATTCTTGCACAATAAAAGAAAAAGAAGAACAGCGAAGTGTTGTGTGCCCTCATTCTGAGGAGAAATGAAAGCAGCACATCATTATTGTGTGCAGAACTGGCCAGCGGAATGTGTTGGCTGAGCGACCAATGTCTCTGGCTTTAAGCTGTAAACTATGGGTCCCGTCTAAAGTGCATGCTCAACCTTGAAGACAGAAAGTGAGAAATGTGTTGCATGGACCTCTTCATCGGAGCCAGGAGGAGAAGGCGAGGAGTTCCCTCAGAAGAGCTAGATGAATCTCCTCTGCACAAGCAAGGAAGAAGTTGATTCTCTTCAAAAGGTAGGACATTTTCAGATTTATACTTGAGTTGCTTTTTAATTTTGAAATCTGGGGGTGTGGATTTGCTGTGTTAATGTCTGTGGATTTTGGGTTGAATGTGAGGGAGTGTGTTTGCTGTGTGTGTGTTTTTGGACTTTAAGCCCCAAAAAATTACTTCTGTCTGATGGCGCATTCTTGCACAATAAAAGAAAAAGACGAACAGCGAAGTGTTGTGTGCCCTCATTCTGAGGAGAAATGAAAGCAGCACATCATTATTGTGTGCAGAACTTGCCAGCGGAATGTGTTGGCTGAGCGACCAATGTCTCGTGCTTTAAGCTGTAAACTATGGGTCCCGTCTGATGTGCATGCTTAAGCTTGAAGACAGAAAGTGAGAAATGTGTTGCATGGACCTCTTCATCGGAGCCTGGAGAAGAAGGCGAGGAGTTCCCTCAGAAGAGCTAGATGAATCTCCTCTGCACAAGCAAGGAAGAAGTTGATTCTCTTCAAAAGGTAGGACATTTTCAGATTTATACTTGAGTTGCTTTTTAATTTTGAAATCTGGGGGTGTGGATTTGCTGTGTTAATGTCTGTGGATTTTGGGGTGAATGTGAGGGAGTGTGTTTGCTGTGTGTGTGTTTTTGGACTTTAAGCTCCAAAAAATTACTTCTGTCTGATGGCGCATTCTTGCATAATAAAAGAAAAAGAACATCGAAGTATTGTGTGCCCTCATTCTGAGGAGAAATGAAAGCAGCACATCATTATTGTGTGCAGAACTGGCCAGCGGAATGTGTTGGCTAAGCGACCAATGTCTCTGGCTTTAAGCTGTAAACTATGGGTCCCGTCTGATGTGCATGCTCAAGCTTGAAGACAGAAAGTGAGAAATGTGTTGCACGGACCTCTTCATCGGAACCTGGAGGAAAAGGCGAGGAGTTCCCTCAGAAGAGCTGGATGAATCTCCTCTGCACAGGCAAGGAAGAAGTTGATTCTCTTCAAAAGGTAGGACATTTTCAGATTTATACTTGAGTTGCTTTTTAATTTTGAAATCTGGGGGTGTGGATTTGCTGTGTTAATGTCTGTGGATTTTGGGTTGAATGTGAGGGAGTGTGTTTTCTGTGTGTGTGTTTTTGGAGTTTAAGCTCCAAAAAATTACTTCTGTCTGATGGCGCATTCTTGCACAATAAAAGAAAAAGACGAACAGCGAAGTGTTGTGTGCCCTCATTCTGAGGAGAAATGAAAGCAGCACATCATTATTGTGTGCAAAGCTGGCCAGCGGAATGTGTTGGCTGAGCGACCGATGTCTCGGGCTTTAAGCTGTAAACTATGGGTCCCGTCTGATGTGCATGCTCAAGCTTGAAGACAGAAAGTGAGAAATGTGTTGCATGGACCTCTTCATCGGAGCCTGGAGAAGAAGGCGAGGAGTTCCCTCAGAAGAGCTAGATGAATCTCCTCTGCACAAGCAAGGAAGAAGTTGATTCTCTTCAAAAGGTAGGACATTTTCAGATTTATACTTGAGTTGCTTTTTAATTTTGAAATCTGGGGGTGTGGAATTGCTGTGTTAATGTCTGTGGATTTAGGGGTGAATGTAAGGGAGTGTGTTTGCTGTGTGTGTGTTTTTGGACTTTAAGCTCCAAAAAATTACTTCTGTCTGATGGCGCATTCTTGCACAATAAAAGAAAAAGAACAGCGAAGTGTTTTATGTGCCCTCATTCTGAGGAGAAATGAAAGCAGCACATCATTATTGTGTGCAGAACTGGCCAGCTGAATGTGTTGGCTGAGCAATCAATGTCTCAGGCTTTAAGCTGTAGACTATGGGTCCCGTCTGATGTGTATGCTCAAGCTTGAAGACAGAAAGTGAGAAATGTGTTGCATGGACCTCTTCATCGGAGCCTGGAGAAGAAGGCGAGGAGTTCCCTCAGAAGAGCTAGATGAATCTCCTCTGCACAAGCAAGCAAGAAGTTGATTCTCTTAAAAGGTAGGACATTTTCAGATTTATACTTGAGTTGCTTTTTAATTTTGAAATCTGGGGGTGTGGATTTGCTGTGTTAATGTCTGTGGATTTTGGGGTGAATGTGAGGGAGTGTGTTTGCTGTGTGTGTGTTTTTGGACTTTAAGCTCCAAAAAATTACTTCTGTCTGATGGCGCATTCGTGCACAATAAAAGAAAAAGAAGAACAGCGAAGTGTTGTGTGCCCTCATTCTGAGGAGAAATGAAAGCAGCACATCATTATTGTGTGCAGAACTGGCCAGCGGAATGTGTTGGCTGAGCGACCAATGTCTCGGGCTTTAAGCTGTAAACTATGGGTCCCGTCTGATGTGCATGCTCAAGCTTGAAGACAGAAAGTGAGAAATGTGTTGCATGGACCTCTTCATCGGAGCCTGGAGAAGAAGGCGAGGAGTTCCCTCAGAAGAGCTAGATGAATCTCCTCTGCACAAGCAAGGAAGAAGTTGATTCTCTTCAAAAGGTAGGACATTTTCAGATTTATACTTGAGTTGCTTTTTAATTTTGAAATCTGGGGGTGTGGATTTGCTGTGTTAATGTCTGTGGATTTTGGGGTGAATGTGAGGGAGTGTGTTTGCTGTGTGTGTGTTTTTGGACTTTAAGCTCCAAAAAATTACTTCTGTCTGATGGCGCATTCGTGCACAATAAAAGAAAAAGAAGAACAGCGAAGTGTTGTGTGCCCTCATTCTGAGGAGAAATGAAAGCAGCACATCATTATTGTGTGCAGAACTGGCCAGCGGAATGTGTTGGCTGAGCGACCAATGTCTCGGGCTTTAAGCTGTAAACTATGGGTCCCGTCTGATGTGCATGCTCAAGCTTGAAGACAGAAAGTGAGAAATGTGTTGCATGGACCTCTTCATCGGAGCCTGGAGAAGAAGGCGAGGAGTTCCCTCAGAAGAGCTAGATGAATCTCCTCTGCACAAGCAAGGAAGAAGTTGATTCTCTTCAAAAGGTAGGACATTTTCAGATTTATACTTGAGTTGCTTTTTAATTTTGAAATCTGGGGGTGTGGATTTGCTGTGTTAATGTCTGTGGATTTTGGGTTGAATGTGAGGGAGTGTGTTTGCTGTGTGTGTGTTTTTGGACTTTAAGCCCCAAAAAATTACTTCTGTCTGATGGCGCATTCTTGCACAATAAAAGAAAAAGACGAACAGCGAAGTGTTGTGTGCCCTCATTCTGAGGAGAAATGAAAGCAGCACATCATTATTGTGTGCAGAACTTGCCAGCGGAATGTGTTGGCTGAGCGACCAATGTCTCGTGCTTTAAGCTGTAAACTATGGGTCCCGTCTGATGTGCATGCTTAAGCTTGAAGACAGAAAGTGAGAAATGTGTTGCATGGACCTCTTCATCGGAGCCTGGAGAAGAAGGCGAGGAGTTCCCTCAGAAGAGCTAGATGAATCTCCTCTGCACAAGCAAGGAAGAAGTTGATTCTCTTCAAAAGGTAGGACATTTTCAGATTTATACTTGAGTTGCTTTTTAATTTTGAAATCTGGGGGTGTGGATTTGCTGTGTTAATGTCTGTGGATTTTGGGGTGAATGTGAGGGAGTGTGTTTGCTGTGTGTGTGTTTTTGGACTTTAAGCTCCAAAAAATTACTTCTGTCTGATGGCGCATTCTTGCACCATAAAAGAAAAAGAAGAACAGCGAAGTGTTGTGTGCCCTCATTCTGAGGAGAAATGAAAGCAGCACATCATTATTGTGTGCAGAACTGGCCAGCGGAATGTGTTGGCTGAGCGACCAATGTCTCGGGCTTTAAGCTGTAAACTATGGGTCCCGTCTGATGTGCATGCTCAACCTTGAAGACAGAAAGTGAGAAATGTGTTGCATGGACCTCTTCATCGGAGCCTGGAGGAGAAGGCGAGGAGTTCCCTCAGAAGAGCTAGATGAATCTCCTCTGCACAAGCAAGGAAGAAGTTGATTCTCTTCAAAAGGTAGGACATTTTCAGATTTATACTTGAGTTGCTTTTTAATTTTGAAATCTGGGGGTGTGGATTTGCTGTGTTAATGTCTGTGGATTTTGGGGTGAATGTGAGGAGTGTGTTTGCTGTGTGTGTGTTTTTGTACTTTAAGCTCCAAAAAATTACTTCTGTCTGATGGGGCATTCTTGCATAATAAAAGAAAAAGAACATCGAAGTATTGTGTGCCCTCATTCTGAGGAGAAATGAAAGCAGCACATCATTATTGTGTGCAGAACTGGCCAGCGGAATGTGTTGGCTAAGCGACCAATGTCTCTGGCTTTAAGCTGTAAACTATGGGTCCCGTCTGATGTGCATGCTCAAGCTTGAAGACAGAAAGTGAGAAATGTGTTGCACGGACCTCTTCATCGGAACCTGGAGGAAAAGGCGAGGAGTTCCCTCAGAAGAGCTGGATGAATCTCCTCTGCACAGGCAAGGAAGAAGTTGATTCTCTTCAAAAGGTAGGACATTTTCAGATTTATACTTGAGTTGCTTTTTAATTTTGAAATCTGGGGGTGTGGATTTGCTGTGTTAATGTCTGTGGATTTTGGGTTGAATGTGAGGGAGTGTGTTTTCTGTGTGTGTGTTTTTGGAGTTTAAGCTCCAAAAAATTACTTCTGTCTGATGGCGCATTCTTGCACAATAAAAGAAAAAGACGAACAGCGAAGTGTTGTGTGCCCTCATTCTGAGGAGAAATGAAAGCAGCACATCATTATTGTGTGCAAAGCTGGCCAGCGGAATGTGTTGGCTGAGCGACCGATGTCTCGGGCTTTAAGCTGTAAACTATGGGTCCCGTCTGATGTGCATGCTCAAGCTTGAAGACAGAAAGTGAGAAATGTGTTGCATGGACCTCTTCATCGGAGCCTGGAGAAGAAGGCGAGGAGTTCCCTCAGAAGAGCTAGATGAATCTCCTCTGCACAAGCAAGGAAGAAGTTGATTCTCTTCAAAAGGTAGGACATTTTCAGATTTATACTTGAGTTGCTTTTTAATTTTGAAATCTGGGGGTGTGGAATTGCTGTGTTAATGTCTGTGGATTTAGGGGTGAATGTAAGGGAGTGTGTTTGCTGTGTGTGTGTTTTTGGACTTTAAGCTCCAAAAAATTACTTCTGTCTGATGGCGCATTCTTGCACAATAAAAGAAAAAGAACAGCGAAGTGTTTTATGTGCCCTCATTCTGAGGAGAAATGAAAGCAGCACATCATTATTGTGTGCAGAACTGGCCAGCTGAAAGTGTTGGCTGAGCAATCAATGTCTCAGGCTTTAAGCTGTAGACTATGGGTCCCGTCTGATGTGTATGCTCAAGCTTGAAGACAGAAAGTGAGAAATGTGTTGCATGGACCTCTTCATCGGAGCCTGGAGAAGAAGGCGAGGAGTTCCCTCAGAAGAGCTAGATGAATCTCCTCTGCACAAGCAAGCAAGAAGTTGATTCTCTTAAAAGGTAGGACATTTTCAGATTTATACTTGAGTTGCTTTTTAATTTTGAAATCTGGGGGTGTGGATTTGCTGTGTTAATGTCTGTGGATTTTGGGGTGAATGTGAGGGAGTGTGTTTGCTGTGTGTGTGTTTTTGGACTTTAAGCTCCAAAAAATTACTTCTGTCTGATGGCGCATTCGTGCACAATAAAAGAAAAAGAAGAACAGCGAAGTGTTGTGTGCCCTCATTCTGAGGAGAAATGAAAGCAGCACATCATTATTGTGTGCAGAACTGGCCAGCGGAATGTGTTGGCTGAGCGACCAATGTCTCGGGCTTTAAGCTGTAAACTATGGGTCCCGTCTGATGTGCATGCTCAAGCTTGAAGACAGAAAGTGAGAAATGTGTTGCATGGACCTCTTCATCGGAGCCTGGAGAAGAAGGCGAGGAGTTCCCTCAGAAGAGCTAGATGAATCTCCTCTGCACAAGCAAGGAAGAAGTTGATTCTCTTCAAAAGGTAGGACATTTTCAGATTTATACTTGAGTTGCTTTTTAATTTTGAAATCTGGGGGTGTGGATTTGCTGTGTTAATGTCTGTGGATTTTGGGGTGAATGTGAGGGAGTGTGTTTGCTGTGTGTGTGTTTTTGGACTTTAAGCTCCAAAAAATTACTTCTGTCTGATGGCGCATTCGTGCACAATAAAAGAAAAAGAAGAACAGCGAAGTGTTGTGTGCCCTCATTCTGAGGAGAAATGAAAGCAGCACATCATTATTGTGTGCAGAACTGGCCAGCGGAATGTGTTGGCTGAGCGACCAATGTCTCGGGCTTTAAGCTGTAAACTATGGGTCCCGTCTGATGTGCATGCTCAAGCTTGAAGACAGAAAGTGAGAAATGTGTTGCATGGACCTCTTCATCGGAGCCTGGAGAAGAAGGCGAGGAGTTCCCTCAGAAGAGCTAGATGAATCTCCTCTGCACAAGCAAGGAAGAAGTTGATTCTCTTCAAAAGGTAGGACATTTTCAGATTTATACTTGAGTTGCTTTTTAATTTTGAAATCTGGGGGTGTGGATTTGCTGTGTTAATGTCTGTGGATTTTGGGGTGAATGTGAGGGAGTGTGTTTGCTGTGTGTGTGTTTTTGGACTTTAAGCTCCAAAAAATTACTTCTGTCTGATGGCGCATTCGTGCACAATAAAAGAAAAAGAAGAACAGCGAAGTGTTGTGTGCCCTCATTCTGAGGAGAAATGAAAGCAGCACATCATTATTGTGTGCAGAACTGGCCAGCGGAATGTGTTGGCTGAGCGACCAATGTCTCGGGCTTTAAGCTGTAAACTATGGGTCCCGTCTGATGTGCATGCTCAAGCTTGAAGACAGAAAGTGAGAAATGTGTTGCATGGACCTCTTCATCGGAGCCTGGAGAAGAAGGCGAGGAGTTCCCTCAGAAGAGCTAGATGAATCTCCTCTGCACAAGCAAGGAAGAAGTTGATTCTCTTCAAAAGGTAGGACATTTTCAGATTTATACTTGAGTTGCTTTTTAATTTTGAAATCTGGGGGTGTGGATTTGCTGTGTTAATGTCTGTGGATTTTGGGGTGAATGTGAGGGAGTGTGTTTGCTGTGTGTGTGTTTTTGGACTTTAAGCTCCAAAAAATTACTTCTGTCTGATGGCGCATTCGTGCACAATAAAAGAAAAAGAAGAACAGCGAAGTGTTGTGTGCCCTCATTCTGAGGAGAAATGAAAGCAGCACATCATTATTGTGTGCAGAACTGGCCAGCGGAATGTGTTGGCTGAGCGACCAATGTCTCGGGCTTTAAGCTGTAAACTATGGGTCCCGTCTGATGTGCATGCTCAAGCTTGAAGACAGAAAGTGAGAAATGTGTTGCATTGACCTCTTCATCGGAGCCTGGAGAAGAAGGCGAGGAGTTCCCTCAGAAGAGCTAGATGAATCTCCTCTGCACAAGCAAGGAAGAAGTTGATTCTCTTCAAAAGGTAGGACATTTTCAGATTTATACTTGAGTTGCTTTTTAATTTTGAAATCTGGGGGTGTGGATTTGCTGTGTTAATGTCTGTGGATTTTGGGGTGAATGTGAGGGAGTGTGTTTGCTGTGTGTGTGTTTTTGGACTTTAAGCTCCAAAAAATTACTTCTGTCTGATGGCTCATTCTTGCACAATAAAAGAAAAAGAAGAACAGCGAAGTGTTGTGTGCCCTCATTCTGAGGAGAAATTAAAGCAGCACATCATTATTGTGTGCAGAACTGGCTAGCTGAATGGGTTGGCTGAGCGACCAATGTCTGGGGCTTTAAGCTGTAAACTATGGGTCCCGTCTGATGTGCATGCTCCTACTTGAAGACAGAAAGTGAGAAATGTGTTGCACGGACCTCTTCATGGGAGCCTGGAGGAGAAGGCGAGGAGTTCCCTCAGAAGAGCTAGATGAATCTCCTCTGCACAAGCAAGGAAGAAGTTGATTCTCTTCAAAAGGTAGGACATTTTCAGATTTATACTTGAGTTGCTTTTTAATTTTGAAATCTGGGGGTGTGGATTTGCTGTGTTAATGTCTGTGGATTTTGGGGTGAATGTGAGGGAGTGTGTTTGCTGTGTGTGTGTTTTTGGACTTTAAGCTCCAAAAAATTACTTCTGTCTGATGGCGCATTCTTGCACCATAAAAGAAAAAGAAGAACATTGAAGTGTTGTGTGCACTCATTCTGAGGAGAAATGAAAGCAGCACATCATTAGTGTGTGCAGAACTGGCCAGCGGAATGTGTTGGCTGAGCGAAAAATGTCTCGGGCTTTAAGCTGTAAACTATGGTTACCGTCTGATGTGCATGCTCAAGCTTGAAGACAGAAAGTGAGAAATGTGTTGACGGACCTCTTCATCGGAGCCTGGAGGAGAAGGCGAGGAGTTCCTTCAGAAGAGCTAGATGAATCTCCTCTGCACAAGCAAGGAAGAAGTTGATTCTCTTCAAAAGGTAGGAAATTTTCAGATTTATACTTGAGTTGCTTTTTAATTTTGAAATCTGGGGGTGTGGATTTGCTGTGTTAATGTCTGTGGATTTTGGGTTGAATGTGAGGGAGTGTGTTTGCTGTGTGTGTGTTTTTGGACTTTAAGCCCCAAAAAATTACTTCTGTCTGATGGCGCATTCTTGCACAATAAAAGAAAAAGACGAACAGCGAAGTGTTGTGTGCCCTCATTCTGAGGAGAAATGAAAGCAGCACATCATTATTGTGTGCAGAACTTGCCAGCGGAATGTGTTGGCTGAGCGACCAATGTCTCGTGCTTTAAGCTGTAAACTATGGGTCCCGTCTGATGTGCATGCTTAAGCTTGAAGACAGAAAGTGAGAAATGTGTTGCATGGACCTCTTCATCGGAGCCTGGAGAAGAAGGCGAGGAGTTCCCTCAGAAGAGCTAGATGAATCTCCTCTGCACAAGCAAGGAAGAAGTTGATTCTCTTCAAAAGGTAGGACATTTTCAGATTTATACTTGAGTTGCTTTTTAATCTTGAAATCTGGGGGTGTGGATTTGCTGTGTTAATGTCTGTGGATTTTGGGGTGAATGTGAGGGAGTGTGTTTGCTGTGTGTGTGTTTTTGGACTTTAAGCTCCAAAAAATTACTTCTGTCTGATGGCGCATTCTTGCACCATAAAAGAAAAAGAAGAACAGCGAAGTGTTGTGTGCCCTCATTCTGAGGAGAAATGAAAGCAGCACATCATTATTGTGTGCAGAACTGGCCAGCGGAATGTGTTGGCTGAGCGACCAATGTCTCGGGCTTTAAGCTGTAAACTATGGGTCCCGTCTGATGTGCATGCTCAACCTTGAAGACAGAAAGTGAGAAATGTGTTGCATGGACCTCTTCATCGGAGCCTGGAGGAGAAGGCGAGGAGTTCCCTCAGAAGAGCTAGATGAATCTCCTCTGCACAAGCAAGGAAGAAGTTGATTCTCTTCAAAAGGTAGGACATTTTCAGATTTATACTTGAGTTGCTTTTTAATTTTGAAATCTGGGGGTGTGGATTTGCTGTGTTAATGTCTGTGGATTTTGGGGTGAATGTGAGGAGTGTGTTTGCTGTGTGTGTGTTTTTGTACTTTAAGCTCCAAAAAATTACTTCTGTCTGATGGGGCATTCTTGCATAATAAAAGAAAAAGAACATCGAAGTATTGTGTGCCCTCATTCTGAGGAGAAATGAAAGCAGCACATCATTATTGTGTGCAGAACTGGCCAGCGGAATGTGTTGGCTAAGCGACCAATGTCTCTGGCTTTAAGCTGTAAACTATGGGTCCCGTCTGATGTGCATGCTCAAGCTTGAAGACAGAAAGTGAGAAATGTGTTGCACGGACCTCTTCATCGGAACCTGGAGGAAAAGGCGAGGAGTTCCCTCAGAAGAGCTGGATGAATCTCCTCTGCACAGGCAAGGAAGAAGTTGATTCTCTTCAAAAGGTAGGACATTTTCAGATTTATACTTGAGTTGCTTTTTAATTTTGAAATCTGGGGGTGTGGATTTGCTGTGTTAATGTCTGTGGATTTTGGGTTGAATGTGAGGGAGTGTGTTTTCTGTGTGTGTGTTTTTGGAGTTTAAGCTCCAAAAAATTACTTCTGTCTGATGGCGCATTCTTGCACAATAAAAGAAAAAGACGAACAGCGAAGTGTTGTGTGCCCTCATTCTGAGGAGAAATGAAAGCAGCACATCATTATTGTGTGCAAAGCTGGCCAGCGGAATGTGTTGGCTGAGCGACCGATGTCTCGGGCTTTAAGCTGTAAACTATGGGTCCCGTCTGATGTGCATGCTCAAGCTTGAAGACAGAAAGTGAGAAATGTGTTGCATGGACCTCTTCATCGGAGCCTGGAGAAGAAGGCGAGGAGTTCCCTCAGAAGAGCTAGATGAATCTCCTCTGCACAAGCAAGGAAGAAGTTGATTCTCTTCAAAAGGTAGGACATTTTCAGATTTATACTTGAGTTGCTTTTTAATTTTGAAATCTGGGGGTGTGGAATTGCTGTGTTAATGTCTGTGGATTTAGGGGTGAATGTAAGGGAGTGTGTTTGCTGTGTGTGTGTTTTTGGACTTTAAGCTCCAAAAAATTACTTCTGTCTGATGTCGCATTCTTGCACAATAAAAGAAAAAGAACAGCGAAGTGTTTTATGTGCCCTCATTCTGAGGAGAAATGAAAGCAGCACATCATTATTGTGTGCAGAACTGGCCAGCTGAAAGTGTTGGCTGAGCAATCAATGTCTCAGGCTTTAAGCTGTAGACTATGGGTCCCATCTGATGTGTATGCTCAAGCTTGAAGACAGAAAGTGAGAAATGTGTTGCATGGACCTCTTCATCGGAGCCTGGAGAAGAAGGCGAGGAGTTCCCTCAGAAGAGCTAGATGAATCTCCTCTGCACAAGCAAGCAAGAAGTTGATTCTCTTAAAAGGTAGGACATTTTCAGATTTATACTTGAGTTGCTTTTTAATTTTGAAATCTGGGGGTGTGGATTTGCTGTGTTAATGTCTGTGGATTTTGGGGTGAATGTGAGGGAGTGTGTTTGCTGTGTGTGTGTTTTTGGACTTTAAGCTCCAAAAAATTACTTCTGTCTGATGGCGCATTCGTGCACAATAAAAGAAAAAGAAGAACAGCGAAGTGTTGTGTGCCCTCATTCTGAGGAGAAATGAAAGCAGCACATGATTATTGTGTGCAGAACTGGCCAGCGGAATGTGTTGGCTGAGCGACCAATGTCTTTGGCTTTAAGCTGTAAACTATGGGTCCCGTCTGATGTGCATGCTCAAGCTTGAAGACAGAAAGTGAGAAATGTGTTGCATGGACCTCTTCATCGGAGCCTGGAGAAGAAGGCGAGGAGTTCCCTCAGAAGAGCTAGATGAATCTCCTCTGCACAAGCAAGGAAGAAGTTGATTCTCTTCAAAAGGTAGGACATTTTCAGATTTATACTTGAGTTGCTTTTTAATTTTGAAATCTGGGGGTGTGGATTTGCTGTGTTAATGTCTGTGGATTTTGGGGTGAATGTGAGGGAGTGTGTTTGCTGTGTGTGTGTTTTTGGACTTTAAGCTCCAAAAAATTACTTCTGTCTGATGGCGCATTCGTGCACAATAAAAGAAAAAGAAGAACAGCGAAGTGTTGTGTGCCCTCATTCTGAGGAGAAATGAAAGCAGCACATCATTATTGTGTGCAGAACTGGCCAGCGGAATGTGTTGGCTGAGCGACCAATGTCTCGGGCTTTAAGCTGTAAACTATGGGTCCCGTCTGATGTGCATGCTCAAGCTTGAAGACAGAAAGTGAGAAATGTGTTGCATGGACCTCTTCATCGGAGCCTGGAGAAGAAGGCGAGGAGTTCCCTCAGAAGAGCTAGATGAATCTCCTCTGCACAAGCAAGGAAGAAGTTGATTCTCTTCAAAAGGTAGGACATTTTCAGATTTATACTTGAGTTGCTTTTTAATTTTGAAATCTGGGGGTGTGGATTTGCTGTGTTAATGTCTGTGGATTTTGGGGTGAATGTGAGGGAGTGTGTTTGCTGTGTGTGTGTTTTTGGACTTTAAGCTCCAAAAAATTACTTCTGTCTGATGGCGCATTCGTGCACAATAAAAGAAAAAGAAGAACAGCGAAGTGTTGTGTGCCCTCATTCTGAGGAGAAATGAAAGCAGCACATCATTATTGTGTGCAGAACTGGCCAGCGGAATGTGTTGGCTGAGCGACCAATGTCTCGGGCTTTAAGCTGTAAACTATGGGTCCCGTCTGATGTGCATGCTCAAGCTTGAAGACAGAAAGTGAGAAATGTGTTGCATGGACCTCTTCATCGCAGCCTGGAGAAGAAGGCGAGGAGTTCCTTCAGAAGAGCTAGATGAATCTCCTCTGCACAAGCAAGGAAGAAGTTGATTCTCTTCAAAAGGTAGGACATTTTCAGATTTATACTTGAGTTGCTTTTTAATTTTGAAATCTGGGGGTGTGGATTTGCTGTGTTAATGTCTGTGGATTTTGGGGTGAATGTGAGGGAGTGTGTTTGCTGTGTGTGTGTTTTTGGACTTTAAGCTCCAAAAAATTACTTCTGTCTGATGGCGCATTCTTGCACCATAAAAGAAAAAGAAGAACAGCGAAGTATTGTGTGCCCTCATTCTGAGGAGAAATGAAAGCAGCACATCATTAGTGTGTGCAGAACTGGCCAGCTGAATGTGTTGGCTGAGCGAAAAATGTCTCGGGCTTTAAGCTATAAACTATGGTTACCGTCTGATGTGCATGCTCAAGCTTGAAGACAGAAAGTGAGAAATGTGTTGACGGACCTCTTCATCGGAGCCTGGAGGAGAAGGCGAGGAGTTCCTTCAGAAGAGCTAGATGAATCTCCTCTGCACAAGCAAGGAAGAAGTTGATTCTCTTCAAAAGGTAGGACATTTTCAGATTTATACTTGAGTTGCTTTTTAATTTTGAAATCCTGGGGTGTGGATTTGCTGTGTTAATGTCTGTGGATTTTGGGGTGAATGTGAGGGAGTGTGTTTGCTGTGTGTGTGTTTTTGGACTTTAAGCTCCAAAAAATTACTTCTGTCTGATGGCGCATTCTTGCACAATAAAAGAAAAAGACGAACAGCGAAGTGTTGTGTGCCCTCATTCTGAGGAGAAATGAAAGCAGCACATCATTATTGTGTGCAGAACTGGCCAGCGGAATGTGTTGGCTGAGCGACCAATGTCTCGGGCTTTAAGCTGTAAACTATGGGTCCCATCTGATGTGCATGCTCAAGCTTGAAGACAGAAAGTGAGAAATGTGTCGCATGGACCTCTTCATCGGAGCCTGGAGAAGAAGGCGAGGAGTTCCCTCAGAAGAGCTAGATGAATCTCCTCTGCACAAGCAAGGAAGAAGTTGATTCTCTTCAAAAGGTAGGACATTTTCAGATTTATACTTGAATTGCTTTTTAATTTTGAAATCTGGGGGTGTGGATTTGCTGTGTTAATGTCTGTGGATTTTGGGGTGAATGTGAGGGAGTGTGTTTGCTGTGTGTGTGTTTTTGGACTTTAAGCTCCAAAAAATTACTTCTGTCTGATGGCGCATTCTTGCACCATAAAAGAAAAAGAAGAACAGCAAAGTGTTGTGTGCCCTCATTCTGAGGAGAAATGAAAGCAGCACATCATTAGTGTGTGCAAAACTGGCCAGCTGAATGTGTTGGCTGAGCGACCAATGTCTCGGGCTTTAAGTTGTTAACTATGGTTACCGTCTGATGTGCATGCTCAAGCTTGAAGACAGAAATTGAGAAATGTGTTGCACGGACCTCTTCATCGGAGCCTGGAGGAGAAGGCGAGGAGTTCCCTCAGAAGAGCTAGATGAATCTCCTCTGCACAAGCAAGGAAGAAGTTGATTCTCTTCAAAAGGTAGGACATTTTCAGATTTATACTTGAGTTGCTTTTTAATTTTGAAATCTGGGGGTGTGGATTTGCTGTGTTAATGTTTGTGGATTTTGGGGTGAATGTGAGGGAGTGTGTTTGCTGTGTGTGTGTTTTTGGACTTTAAGCTCCAAAAAATTACTTCTGTCTGATGGCGCATTCTTGCACCATAAAAGAAAAAGAAGAACATTGAAGTGTTGTGTGCCCTCATTCTGAGGAGAAATGAAAGCAGCACATCATTAGTGTGTGCAGAACTGGCCAGCTGAATGTGTTGGCTGAGCGAAAAATGTCTCGGGCTTTAAGCTGTAAACTATGGTTACCGTCTGATGTGCATGCTCAAGCTTGAAGACAGAAAGTGAGAAATGTGTTGCACGGACCTCTTCATCGGAGCCTGGAGGAGAAGGCGAGGAGTTCCTTCAGAAGAGCTAGATGAATCTCCTCTGCACAAGCAAGGAAGAAGTTGATTCTCTTCAAAAGGTAGGACATTTTCAGATTTATACTTGAGTTGCTTTTTAATTTTGAAATCTGGGGGTGTGGATTTGCTGTGTTAATGTCTGTGGATTTTGGGGTGAATGTGAGGGAGTGTGTTTGCTGTGTGTGTGTTTTTGGACTTTAAGCTCCAAAAAATTACTTCTGTCTGATGGCGCATTCTTGCACAATAAAAGAAAAAGACGAACAGCGAAGTGTTGTGTGCCCTCATTCTGAGGAGAAATGAAAGCAGCACATCATTATTGTGTGCAGAACTGGCCAGCGGAATGTGTTGGCTGAGCGACCAATGTCTCCGGCTTTAAGCTGTAAACTATGGGTCCCGTCTGATGTGCATGCTCAAGCTTGAAGACAGAAAGTGAGAAATGTGTTGCATGGACCTCTTCATCGGAGCCTGGAGAAGAAGGCGAGGAGTTCCCTCAGAAGAGCTAGATGAATCTCCTCTGCACAAGCAAGGAAGAAGTTGATTCTCTTCAAAAGGTAGGACATTTTCAGATTTATACTTGAGTTGCTTTTTAATTTTGAAATCCGGGGGTGTGGATTTGCTGTGTTAATGTCTGTGGATTTTGGGGTGAATGTGAGGGAGTGTGTTTGCTGTGTGTGTGTTTTTGGACTTTAAGCTCCAAAAAATTACTTCTGTCTGATGGCGCATTCTTGCACCATAAAAGAAAAAGAAGAACATTGAAGTGTTGTGTGCCCTCATTCTGAGGAGAAATGAAAGCAGCACATCATTAGTGTGTGCAGAACTGGCCAGCTGAATGTGTTGGCTGAGCGAAAAATGTCTCGGGCTTTAAGCTGTAAACTATGGTTACCGTCTGATGTGCATGCTCAAGCTTGAAGACAGAAAGTGAGAAATGTGTTGCACGGACCTCTTCATCGGAGCCTGGAGGAGAAGGCGAGGAGTTCCTTCAGAAGAGCTAGATTAATCTCCTCTGCACAAGCAAGGAAGAAGTTGATTCTCTTCAAAAGGTAGGACATTTTCAGATTTATACTTGAGTTGCTTTTTAATTTTGAAATCCGGGGGTGTGGATTTGCTGTGTTAATGTCTGTGGATTTTGGGGTGAATGTGAGGGAGTGTGTTTGCTGTGTGTGTGTTTTTGGACTTTAAGCTCCAAAAAATTACTTCTGTCTGATGGCGCATTCTTGCACAATAAAAGAAAAAGACGAACAGCGAAGTGTTGTGTGCCCTCATTCTGAGGAGAAATGAAAGCAGCACATCATTATTGTGTGCAGAACTGGCCAGCGGAATGTGTTGGCTAAGCGACCAATGTCTCTGGCTTTAAGCTGTAAACTATGGGTCCCGTCTGATGTGCATGCTCAAGCTTGAAGACAGAAAGTGAGAAATGTGTTGCACGGACCTCTTCATCGGAACCTGGAGGAAAAGGCGAGGAGTTCCCTCAGAAGAGCTGGATGAATCTCCTCTGCACAGGCAAGGAAGAAGTTGATTCTCTTCAAAAGGTAGGACATTTTCAGATTTATACTTGAGTTGCTTTTTAATTTTGAAATCTGGGGGTGTGGATTTGCTGTGTTAATGTCTGTGGATTTTGGGTTGAATGTGAGGGAGTGTGTTTTCTGTGTGTGTGTTTTTGGAGTTTAAGCTCCAAAAAATTACTTCTGTCTGATGGCGCATTCTTGCACAATAAAAGAAAAAGACGAACAGCGAAGTGTTGTGTGCCCTCATTCTGAGGAGAAATGAAAGCAGCACATCATTATTGTGTGCAAAGCTGGCCAGCGGAATGTGTTGGCTGAGCGACCGATGTCTCGGGCTTTAAGCTGTAAACTATGGGTCCCGTCTGATGTGCATGCTCAAGCTTGAAGACAGAAAGTGAGAAATGTGTTGCATGGACCTCTTCATCGGAGCCTGGAGAAGAAGGCGAGGAGTTCCCTCAGAAGAGCTAGATGAATCTCCTCTGCACAAGCAAGGAAGAAGTTGATTCTCTTCAAAAGGTAGGACATTTTCAGATTTATACTTGAGTTGCTTTTTAATTTTGAAATCTGGGGGTGTGGAATTGCTGTGTTAATGTCTGTGGATTTAGGGGTGAATGTAAGGGAGTGTGTTTGCTGTGTGTGTGTTTTTGGACTTTAAGCTCCAAAAAATTACTTCTGTCTGATGGCGCATTCTTGCACAATAAAAGAAAAAGAACAGCGAAGTGTTTTATGTGCCCTCATTCTGAGGAGAAATGAAAGCAGCACATCATTATTGTGTGCAGAACTGGCCAGCTGAATGTGTTGGCTGAGCAATCAATGTCTCAGGCTTTAAGCTGTAGACTATGGGTCCCGTCTGATGTGTATGCTCAAGCTTGAAGACAGAAAGTGAGAAATATGTTGCATGGACCTCTTCATCGGAGCCTGGAGAAGAAGGCGAGGAGTTCCCTCAGAAGAGCTAGATGAATCTCCTCTGCACAAGCAAGCAAGAAGTTGATTCTCTTAAAAGGTAGGACATTTTCAGATTTATACTTGAGTTGCTTTTTAATTTTGAAATCTGGGGGTGTGGATTTGCTGTGTTAATGTCTGTGGATTTTGGGGTGAATGTGAGGGAGTGTGTTTGCTGTGTGTGTGTTTTTGGACTTTAAGCTCCAAAAAATTACTTCTGTCTGATGGCGCATTCGTGCACAATAAAAGAAAAAGAAGAACAGCGAAGTGTTGTGTGCCCTCATTCTGAGGAGAAATGAAAGCAGCACATCATTATTGTGTGCAAAGCTGGCCAGCGGAATGTGTTGGCTGAGCGACCGATGTCTCGGGCTTTAAGCTGTAAACTATGGGTCCCGTCTGATGTGCATGCTCAAGCTTGAAGACAGAAAGTGAGAAATGTGTTGCATGGACCTCTTCATCGGAGCCTGGAGAAGAAGGCGAGGAGTTCCCTCAGAAGAGCTAGATGAATCTCCTCTGCACAAGCAAGGAAGAAGTTGATTCTCTTCAAAAGGTAGGACATTTTCAGATTTATACTTGAGTTGCTTTTTAATTTTGAAATCTGGGGGTGTGGAATTGCTGTGTTAATGTCTGTGGATTTAGGGGTGAATGTAAGGGAGTGTGTTTGCTGTGTGTGTGTTTTTGGACTTTAAGCTCCAAAAAATTACTTCTGTCTGATGGCGCATTCTTGCACAATAAAAGAAAAAGAACAGCGAAGTGTTTTATGTGCCCTCATTCTGAGGAGAAATGAAAGCAGCACATCATTATTGTGTGCAGAACTGGCCAGCTGAATGTGTTGGCTGAGCAATCAATGTCTCAGGCTTTAAGCTGTAGACTATGGGTCCCGTCTGATGTGTATGCTCAAGCTTGAAGACAGAAAGTGAGAAATATGTTGCATGGACCTCTTCATCGGAGCCTGGAGAAGAAGGCGAGGAGTTCCCTCAGAAGAGCTAGATGAATCTCCTCTGCACAAGCAAGCAAGAAGTTGATTCTCTTAAAAGGTAGGACATTTTCAGATTTATACTTGAGTTGCTTTTTAATTTTGAAATCTGGGGGTGTGGATTTGCTGTGTTAATGTCTGTGGATTTTGGGGTGAATGTGAGGGAGTGTGTTTGCTGTGTGTGTGTTTTTGGACTTTAAGCTCCAAAAAATTACTTCTGTCTGATGGCGCATTCGTGCACAATAAAAGAAAAAGAAGAACAGCGAAGTGTTGTGTGCCCTCATTCTGAGGAGAAATGAAAGCAGCACATCATTATTGTGTGCAGAACTGGCCAGCGGAATGTGTTGGCTGAGCGACCAATGTCTCGGGCTTTAAGCTGTAAACTATGGGTCCCGTCTGATGTGCATGCTCAAGCTTGAAGACAGAAAGTGAGAAATGTGTTGCATGGACCTCTTCATCGGAGCCTGGAGAAGAAGGCGAGGAGTTCCCTCAGAAGAGCTAGATGAATCTCCTCTGCACAAGCAAGGAAGAAGTTGATTCTCTTCAAAAGGTAGGACATTTTCAGATTTATACTTGAGTTGCTTTTTAATTTTGAAATCTGGGGGTGTGGATTTGCTGTGTTAATGTCTGTGGATTTTGGGGTGAATGTGAGGGAGTGTGTTTGCTGTGTGTGTGTTTTTGGACTTTAAGCTCCAAAAAATTACTTCTGTCTGATGGCGCATTCGTGCACAATAAAAGAAAAAGAAGAACAGCGAAGTGTTGTGTGCCCTCATTCTGAGGAGAAATTAAAGCAGCACATCATTATTGTGTGCAGAACTGGCCAGCGGAATGTGTTGGCTGAGCGACCAATGTCTCGGGCTTTAAGCTGTAAACTATGGGTCCCGTCTGATGTGCATGCTCAAGCTTGAAGACAGAAAGTGAGAAATGTGTTGCATGGACCTCTTCATCGGAGCCTGGAGAAGAAGGCGAGGAGTTCCCTCAGAAGAGCTAGATGAATCTCCTCTGCACAAGCAAGGAAGAAGTTGATTCTCTTCAAAAGGTAGGACATTTTCAGATTTATACTTGAGTTGCTTTTTAATTTTGAAATCTGGGGGTGTGGATTTGCTGTGTTAATGTCTGTGGATTTTGGGGTGAATGTGAGGGAGTGTGTTTGCTGTGTGTGTGTTTTTGGACTTTAAGCTCCAAAAAATTACTTCTGTCTGATGGCGCATTCTTGCACCATAAAAGAAAAAGAAGAACAGCGAAGTATTGTGTGCCCTCATTCTGAGGAGAAATGAAAGCAGCACATCATTAGTGTGTGCAGAACTGGCCAGCTGAATGTGTTGGCTGAGCGAAAAATGTCTCGGGCTTTAAGCTATAAACTATGGTTACCGTCTGATGTGCATGCTCAAGCTTGAAGACAGAAAGTGAGAAATGTGTTGACGGACCTCTTCATCGGAGCCTGGAGGAGAAGGCGAGGAGTTCCTTCAGAAGAGCTAGATGAATCTCCTCTGCACAAGCAAGGAAGAAGTTGATTCTCTTCAAAAGGTAGGACATTTTCAGATTTATACTTGAGTTGCTTTTTAATTTTGAAATCTGGGGGTGTGGATTTGCTGTGTTAATGTCTGTGGATTTTGGGGTGAATGTGAGGGAGTGTGTTTGCTGTGTGTGTGTTTTTGGACTTTAAGCTCCAAAAAATTACTTCTGTCTGATGGCGCATTCTTGCACCATAAAAGAAAAAGAAGAACAGCGAAGTATTGTGTGCCCTCATTCTGAGGAGAAATGAAAGCAGCACATCATTAGTGTGTGCAGAACTGGCCAGCTGAATGTGTTGGCTGAGCGAAAAATGTCTCGGGCTTTAAGCTATAAACTATGGTTACCGTCTGATGTGCATGCTCAAGCTTGAAGACAGAAAGTGAGAAATGTGTTGACAGACCTCTTCATCGGAGCCTGGAGGAGAAGGCGAGGAGTTCCTTCAGAAGAGCTAGATGAATCTCCTCTGCACAAGCAAGGAAGAAGTTTATTCTCTTCAAAAGGTAGGACATTTTCAGATTTATACTTGAGTTGCTTTTTAATTTTGAAATCCTGGGGTGTGGATTTGCTGTGTTAATGTCTGTGGATTTTGGGGTGAATGTGAGGGAGTGTGTTTGCTGTGTGTGTGTTTTTGGACTTTAAGCTCCAAAAAATTACTTCTGTCTGATGGCGCATTCTTGCACAATAAAAGAAAAAGACGAACAGCGAAGTGTTGTGTGCCCTCATTCTGAGGAGAAATGAAAGCAGCACATCATTATTGTGTGCAGAACTGGCCAGCGGAATGTGTTGGCTGAGCGACCAATGTCTCGGGCTTTAAGCTGTAAACTATGGGTCCCATCTGATGTGCATGCTCAAGCTTGAAGACAGAAAGTGAGAAATGTGTCGCATGGACCTCTTCATCGGAGCCTGGAGAAGAAGGTGAGGAGTTCCCTCAGAAGAGCTAGATGAATCTCCTCTGCACAAGCAAGGAAGAAGTTGATTCTCTTCAAAAGGTAGGACATTTTCAGATTTATACTTGAATTGCTTTTTAATTTTGAAATCTGGGGGTGTGGATTTGCTGTGTTAATGTCTGTGGATTTTGGGGTGAATGTGAGGGAGTGTGTTTGCTGTGTGTGTGTTTTTGGACTTTAAGCTCCAAAAAATTACTTCTGTCTGATGGCGCATTCTTGCACCATAAAAGAAAAAGAAGAACAGCAAAGTGTTGTGTGCCCTCATTCTGAGGAGAAATGAAAGCAGCACATCATTAGTGTGTGCAAAACTGGCCAGCTGAATGTGTTGGCTGAGCGACCAATGTCTCGGGCTTTAAGTTGTTAACTATGGTTACCGTCTGATGTGCATGCTCAAGCTTGAAGACAGAAATTGAGAAATGTGTTGCACGGACCTCTTCATCGGAGCCTGGAGGAGAAGGCGAGGAGTTCCCTCAGAAGAGCTAGATGAATCTCCTCTGCACAAGCAAGGAAGAAGTTGATTCTCTTCAAAAGGTAGGACATTTTCAGATTTATACTTGAGTTGCTTTTTAATTTTGAAATCTGGGGGTGTGGATTTGCTGTGTTAATGTTTGTGGATTTTGGGGTGAATGTGAGGGAGTGTGTTTGCTGTGTGTGTGTTTTTGGACTTTAAGCTCCAAAAAATTACTTCTGTCTGATGGCGCATTCTTGCACCATAAAAGAAAAAGAAGAACATTGAAGTGTTGTGTGCCCTCATTCTGAGGAGAAATGAAAGCAGCACATCATTAGTGTGTGCAGAACTGGCCAGCTGAATGTGTTGGCTGAGCGAAAAATGTCTCGGGCTTTAAGCTGTAAACTATGGTTACCGTCTGATGTGCATGCTCAAGCTTGAAGACAGAAAGTGAGAAATGTGTTGCACGGACCTCTTCATCGGAGCCTGGAGGAGAAGGCGAGGAGTTCCTTCAGAAGAGCTAGATGAATCTCCTCTGCACAAGCAAGGAAGAAGTTGATTCTCTTCAAAAGGTAGGACATTTTCAGATTTATACTTGAGTTGCTTTTTAATTTTGAAATCCGGGGGTGTGGATTTGCTGTGTTAATGTCTGTGGATTTTGGGGTGAATGTGAGGGAGTGTGTTTGCTGTGTGTGTGTTTTTGGACTTTAAGCTCCAAAAAATTACTTCTGTCTGATGGCGCATTCTTGCACAATAAAAGAAAAAGACGAACAGCGAAGTGTTGTGTGCCCTCATTCTGAGGAGAAATGAAAGCAGCACATCATTATTGTGTGCAGAACTGGCCAGCGGAATGTGTTGGCTGAGCGACCAATGTCTCCGGCTTTAAGCTGTAAACTATGGGTCCCGTCTGATGTGCATGCTCAAGCTTGAAGACAGAAAGTGAGAAATGTGTTGCATGGACCTCTTCATCGGAGCCTGGAGAAGAAGGCGAGGAGTTCCCTCAGAAGAGCTAGATGAATCTCCTCTGCACAAGCAAGGAAGAAGTTGATTCTCTTCAAAAGGTAGGACATTTTCAGATTTATACTTGAGTTGCTTTTTAATTTTGAAATCCGGGGGTGTGGATTTGCTGTGTTAATGTCTGTGGATTTTGGGGTGAATGTGAGGGAGTGTGTTTGCTGTGTGTGTGTTTTTGGACTTTAAGCTCCAAAAAATTACTTCTGTCTGATGGCGCATTCTTGCACAATAAAAGAAAAAGACGAACAGCGAAGTGTTGTGTGCCCTCATTCTGAGGAGAAATGAAAGCAGCACATCATTATTGTGTGCAGAACTGGCCAGCGGAATGTGTTGGCTGAGCGACCAATGTCTCCGGCTTTAAGCTGTAAACTATGGGTCCCGTCTGATGTGCATGCTCAAGCTTGAAGACAGAAAGTGAGAAATGTGTCGCATGGACCTCTTCATCGGAGCCTGGAGAAGAAGGCGAGGAGTTCCCTCAGAAGAGCTAGATGAATCTCCTCTGCACAAGCAAGGAAGAAGTTGATTCTCTTCAAAAGGTAGGACATTTTCAGATTTATACTTGAGTTGCTTTTTAATTTTGAAATCTGGGGGTGTGGATTTGCTGTTTTAATGTCTGTGGATTTTGGGGTGAATGTGAGGGAGTGTGTTTGCTGTGTGTGTTTTTGGACTTTAAGCTCCAAAAAATTACTTCTGTCTGATGGCGCATTCTTGCACCATAAAAGAAAAAGACGAACAGCGAAGTATTGTGTGCCCTCATTCTGAGGAGAAATGAAAGCAGCACATCATTAGTGTGTGCAGAACTGGCCAGCTGAATGTGTTGGCTGAGCGAAAAATGTCTCGGGCTTTAAGCTATAAACTATGGTTACCGTCTGATGTGCATGCTCAAGCTTGAAGACAGAAAGTGAGAATTGTGTCGCATGGACCTCTTCATCGGAGCCTGGAGAAGAAGGCGAGGAGTTCCCTCAGAAGAGCTAGATGAATCTCCTCTGCACAAGCAAGGAAGAAGTTGATTCTCTTCAAAAGGTAGGACATTTTCAGATTTATACTTGAGTTGCTTTTTAATTTTGAAATCCTGGGGTGTGGATTTGCTGTGTTAATGTCTGTGGATTTTGGGGTGAATGTGAGGGAGTGTGTTTGCTGTGTGTGTGTTTTTGGACTTTAAGCTCCAAAAAATTACTTCTGTCTGATGGCGCATTCTTGCACCATAAAAGAAAAAGAAGAACAGCGAAGTATTGTGTGCCCTCATTCTGAGGAGAAATGAAAGCAGCACATCATTAGTGTGTGCAGAACTGGCCAGCTGAATGTGTTGGCTGAGCGAAAAATGTCTCGGGCTTTAAGCTATAAACTATGGTTACCGTCTGATGTGCATGCTCAAGCTTGAAGACAGAAAGTGAGAATTGTGTTGACGGACCTCTTCATCGGAGCCTGGAGGAGAAGGCGAGGAGTTCCTTCAGAAGAGCTAGATTAATCTCCTCTGCACATGCAAGGAAGAAGTTGATTCTCTTCAAAAGGTAGGACATTTTCAGATTTATACTTGAGTTGCTTTTTAATTTTGAAATCCTGGGGTGTGGATTTGCTGTGTTAATGTCTGTGGATTTTGGGGTGAATGTGAGGGAGTGTGTTTGCTGTGTGTGTGTTTTTGGACTTTAAGCTCCAAAAAATTACTTCTGTCTGATGGCGCATTCTTGCACAATAAAAGAAAAAGACGAACAGCGAAGTGTTGTGTGCCCTCATTCTGAGGAGAAATGAAAGCAGCACATCATTATTGTGTGCAGAACTGGCCAGCGGAATGTGTTGGCTGAGCGACCAATGTCTCGGGCTTTAAGCTGTAAACTATGGGTCCCGTCTGATGTGCATGCTCAAGCTTGAAGACAGAAAGTGAGAAATGTGTCGCATGGACCTCTTCATCGGAGCCTGGAGAAGAAGGCGAGGAGTTCCCTCAGAAGAGCTAGATGAATCTCCTCTGCACAAGCAAGGAAGAAGTTGATTCTCTTCAAAAGGTAGGACATTTTCAGATTTATACTTGAGTTGCTTTTTAATTTTGAAATCTGGGGGTGTGGATTTGCTGTGTTAATGTCTGTGGATTTTGGGGTGAATGTGAGGGAGTGTGTTTGCTGTGTGTGTGTTTTTGGACTTTAAGCTCCAAAAAATTACTTCTGTCTGATGGCGCATTCTTGCACCATAAAAGAAAAAGAAGAACAGCAAAGTGTTGTGTGCCCTCATTCTGAGGAGAAATGAAAGCAGCACATCATTAGTGTGTGCAAAACTGGCCAGCTGAATGTGTTGGCTGAGCGACCAATGTCTCGGGCTTTAAGTTGTTAACTATGGTTACCGTCTGATGTGCATGCTCAAGCTTGAAGACAGAAATTGAGAAATGTGTTGCACGGACCTCTTCATCGGAGCCTGGAGGAGAAGGCGAGGAGTTCCCTCAGAAGAGCTAGATGAATCTCCTCTGCACAAGCAAGGAAGAAGTTGATTCTCTTCAAAAGGTAGGACATTTTCAGATTTATACTTGAGTTGCTTTTTAATTTTGAAATCTGGGGGTGTGGATTTGCTGTGTTAATGTCTGTGGATTTTGGGGTGAATGTGAGGGAGTGTGTTTGCTGTGTGTGTGTTTTTGGACTTTAAGCTCCAAAAAATTACTTCTGTCTGATGGCGCATTCTTGCACCATAAAAGAAAAAGAAGAACATTGAAGTGTTGTGTGCCCTCATTCTGAGGAGAAATGAAAGCAGCACATCATTAGTGTGTGCAGAACTGGCCAGCTGAATGTGTTGGCTGAGCGAAAAATGTCTCGGGCTTTAAGCTGTAAACTATGGTTACCGTCTGATGTGCATGCTCAAGCTTGAAGACAGAAAGTGAGAAATGTGTTGCACGGACCTCTTCATCGGAGCCTGGAGGAGAAGGCGAGGAGTTCCTTCAGAAGAGCTAGATGAATCTCCTCTGCACAAGCAAGGAAGAAGTTGATTCTCTTCAAAAGGTAGGACATTTTCAGATTTATACTTGAGTTGCTTTTTAATTTTGAAATCCGGGGGTGTGGATTTGCTGTGTTAATGTCTGTGGATTTTGGGGTGAATGTGAGGGAGTGTGTTTGCTGTGTGTGTGTTTTTGGACTTTAAGCTCCAAAAAATTACTTCTGTCTGATGGCGCATTCTTGCACAATAAAAGAAAAAGACGAACAGCGAAGTGTTGTGTGCCCTCATTCTGAGGAGAAATGAAAGCAGCACATCATTATTGTGTGCAGAACTGGCCAGCGGAATGTGTTGGCTGAGCGACCAATGTCTCCGGCTTTAAGCTGTAAACTATGGGTCCCGTCTGATGTGCATGCTCAAGCTTGAAGACAGAAAGTGAGAAATGTGTTGCATGGACCTCTTCATCGGAGCCTGGAGAAGAAGGCGAGGAGTTCCCTCAGAAGAGCTAGATGAATCTCCTCTGCACAAGCAAGGAAGAAGTTGATTCTCTTCAAAAGGTAGGACATTTTCAGATTTATACTTGAGTTGCTTTTTAATTTTGAAATCCGGGGGTGTGGATTTGCTGTGTTAATGTCTGTGGATTTTGGGGTGAATGTGAGGGAGTGTGTTTGCTGTGTGTGTGTTTTTGGACTTTAAGCTCCAAAAAATTACTTCTGTCTGATGGCGCATTCTTGCACAATAAAAGAAAAAGACGAACAGCGAAGTGTTGTGTGCCCTCATTCTGAGGAGAAATGAAAGCAGCACATCATTATTGTGTGCAGAACTGGCCAGCGGAATGTGTTGGCTGAGCGACCAATGTCTCCGGCTTTAAGCTGTAAACTATGGGTCCCGTCTGATGTGCATGCTCAAGCTTGAAGACAGAAAGTGAGAAATGTGTCGCATGGACCTCTTCATCGGAGCCTGGAGAAGAAGGCGAGGAGTTCCCTCAGAAGAGCTAGATGAATCTCCTCTGCACAAGCAAGGAAGAAGTTGATTCTCTTCAAAAGGTAGGACATTTTCAGATTTATACTTGAGTTGCTTTTTAATTTTGAAATCTGGGGGTGTGGATTTGCTGTGTTAATGTCTGTGGATTTTGGGGTGAATGTGAGGG
The DNA here is from genome assembly GCF_965119305.1 of Pelophylax lessonae. NCBI lineage: Eukaryota > Metazoa > Chordata > Amphibia > Anura > Ranidae > Pelophylax > Pelophylax lessonae. Next base: position 145,479 of record NW_028120121.1, read on the forward strand.
AGTGTGTTTGCTGTGTGTGTGTTTTTGGACTTTAAGCTCCAAAAAATTACTTCTGTCTGATGGCGCATTCTTGCACCATAAAAGAAAAAGACGAACAGCGAAGTATTGTGTGCCCTCATTCTGAGGAGAAATGAAAGCAGCACATCATTAGTGTGTGCAGAACTGGCCAGCTGAATGTGTTGGCTGAGCGAAAAATGTCTCGGGCTTTAAGCTATAAACTATGGTTACCGTCTGATGTGCATGCTCAAGCTTGAAGACAGAAAGTGAGAATTGTGTCGCATGGACCTCTTCATCGGAGCCTGGAGAAGAAGGCGAGGAGTTCCCTCAGAAGAGCTAGATGAATCTCCTCTGCACAAGCAAGGAAGAAGTTGATTCTCTTCAAAAGGTAGGACATTTTCAGATTTATACTTGAGTTGCTTTTTAATTTTGAAATCCTGGGGTGTGGATTTGCTGTGTTAATGTCTGTGGATTTTGGGGTGAATGTGAGGGAGTGTGTTTGCTGTGTGTGTGTTTTTGGACTTTAAGCTCCAAAAAATTACTTCTGTCTGATGGCGCATTCTTGCACCATAAAAGAAAAAGAAGAACAGCGAAGTATTGTGTGCCCTCATTCTGAGGAGAAATGAAAGCAGCACATCATTAGTGTGTGCAGAACTGGCCAGCTGAATGTGTTGGCTGAGCGAAAAATGTCTCGGGCTTTAAGCTATAAACTATGGTTACCGTCTGATGTGCATGCTCAAGCTTGAAGACAGAAAGTGAGAATTGTGTTGACGGACCTCTTCATCGGAGCCTGGAGGAGAAGGCGAGGAGTTCCTTCAGAAGAGCTAGATTAATCTCCTCTGCACAAGCAAGGAAGAAGTTGATTCTCTTCAAAAGGTAGGACATTTTCAGATTTATACTTGAGTTGCTTTTTAATTTTGAAATCCTGGGGTGTGGATTTGCTGTGTTAATGTCTGTGGATTTTGGGGTGAATGTGAGGGAGTGTGTTTTCTGTGTGTGTGTTTTTGGACTTTAAGCTCCAAAAAATTACTTCTGTCTGATGGCGCATTCTTGCACAATAAAAGAAAAAGACGAACAGCGAAGTGTTGTGTGCCCTCATTCTGAGGAGAAATGAAAGCAGCACATCATTATTGTGTGCAGAACTGGCCAGCGGAATGTGTTGGCTGAGCGACCAATGTCTCGGGCTTTAAGCTGTAAACTATGGGTCCCGTCTGATGTGCATGCTCAAGCTTGAAGACAGAAAGTGAGAAATGTGTCGCATGGACCTCTTCATCGGAGCCTGGAGAAGAAGGCGAGGAGTTCCCTCAGAAGAGCTAGATGAATCTCCTCTGCACAAGCAAGGAAGAAGTTGATTCTCTTCAAAAGGTAGGACATTTTCAGATTTATACTTGAGTTGCTTTTTAATTTTGAAATCTGGGGGTGTGGATTTGCTGTGTTAATGTCTGTGGATTTTGGGGTGAATGTGAGGGAGTGTGTTTGCTGTGTGTGTGTTTTTGGACTTTAAGCTCCAAAAAATTACTTCTGTCTGATGGCGCATTCTTGCACCATAAAAGAAAAAGAAGAACAGCAAAGTGTTGTGTGCCCTCATTCTGAGGAGAAATGAAAGCAGCACATCATTAGTGTGTGCAAAACTGGCCAGCTGAATGTGTTGGCTGAGCGACCAATGTCTCGGGCTTTAAGTTGTTAACTATGGTTACCGTCTGATGTGCATGCTCAAGCTTGAAGACAGAAATTGAGAAATGTGTTGCACGGACCTCTTCATCGGAGCCTGGAGGAGAAGGCGAGGAGTTCCTTCAGAAGAGCTAGATTAATCTCCTCTGCACAAGCAAGGAAGAAGTTGATTCTCTTCAAAAGGTAGGACATTTTCAGATTTATACTTGAGTTGCTTTTTAATTTTGAAATCCGGGGGTGTGGATTTGCTGTGTTAATGTCTGTGGATTTTGGGGTGAATGTGAGGGAGTGTGTTTGCTGTGTGTGTGTTTTTGGACTTTAAGCTCCAAAAAATTACTTCTGTCTGATGGCGCATTCTTGCACAATAAAAGAAAAAGACGAACAGCGAAGTGTTGTGTGCCCTCATTCTGAGGAGAAATGAAAGCAGCACATCATTAGTGTGTGCAGAACTGGCCAGCTGAATGTGTTGGCTGAGCGAAAAATGTCTCGGGCTTTAAGCTGTAAACTATGGGTCCCGTCTGATGTGCATGCTCGAGCTTGAAGACAGAAAGTGAGAAATGTGTTGCACGGACCTCTTCATCGGAGCCTGGAGAAGAAGGCGAGGAGTTCCCTCAGAAGAGCTAGATGAATCTCCTCTGCACAAGCAAGGAAGAAGTTGATTCTCTTCAAAAAGAAGGACATTTTCAGATTTATACTTGAGTTGCTTTTTAATTTTGAAATCCGGGGGTGTGGATTTGCTGTGTTAATGTCTGTGGATTTTGGGGTGAATGTGAGGGAGTGTGTTTGCTGTGTGTGTGTTTTTGGACTTTAAGCTCCAAAAAATTACTTCTGTCTGATGGCGCATTCTTGCACAATAAAAGAAAAAGACGAACAGCAAAGTGTTGTGTGCCCTCATTCTGAGGAGAAATGAAAGCAGCACATCATTAGTGTGTGCAACACTGGCCAGCTGAATGTGTTGGCTGAGCGACCAATGTCTCGGGCTTTAAGTTGTTAACTATGGTTACCGTCTGATGTGCATGCTCAAGCTTGAAGACAGAAATTGAGAAATGTGTTGCACGGACCTCTTCATCGGAGCCTGGAGGAGAAGGCGAGGAGTTCCCTCAGAAGAGCTAGATGAATCTCCTCTGCACAAGCAAGGAAGAAGTTAATTCTCTTCAAAAAGAAGGACATTTTTAGATTTATACTTGAGTTGCTTTTTAATTTTGAAATCTGGGGGTGTGGATTTGCTGTGTTAATGTCTGCGGATTTTGGGGTGAATGTGAGGGAGTGTGTTTGCTGTGTGTGTGTTTTTAGACTTTAAGCTCCAAAAAATTACTTCTGTCTGATGGCGCATTCTTGCACAATAAAAGAAAAAGAAGAACAGCGAAGTGTTGTGTGCCCTCATTCTGAGGAGAAATGAAAGCAGCACATCATTATTGTGTGCAGAACTGGCCAGCGGAATGTGTTGGCTGAGCGACCAATGTCTCGGGCTTTAAGCTGTAAACTATGGGTCCCGTCTGATGTGCATGCTCAACCTTGAAGACAGAAAGTGAGAAATGTGTTGCATGGACCTCTTCATCGGAGCCTAGAGGAGAAGGCGAGGAGTTCCCTCAGAAGAGCTAGATGAATCTCCTCTGCACAAGCAAGGAAGAAGTTGATTCTCTTCAAAAGGTAGGACATTTTCAGATTTATACTTGAGTTGCTTTCTAATTTTGAAATCTGGGGGTGTGGATTTGCTGTGTTAATGTCTGTGGATTTTGGGGTGATGGTGAGGGAGTGTGTTTGCTGTGTGTGTGTTTTTGGACTTTAAGCTCCAAAAAATTACTTCTGTCTGATGGCGCATTCTTGCACCATAAAAGAAAAAGAAGAACAGCGAAGTGTTGTGTGCCCTCATTCTGAGGAGAAATGAAAGCAGCACATCATTATTGTGTGCAGAACTGGCCAGCGGAATGTGTTGGCTGAGCGACCAATGTCTCCGGCTTTAAGCTGTAAACTATGGGTCCCGTCTGATGTGCATGCTCAAGCTTGAAGACAGAAAGTGAGAAATGTGTCGCATGGACCTCTTCATCGGAGCCTGGAGAAGAAGGCGAGGAGTTCCCTCAGAAGAGCTAGATGAATCTCCTCTGCACAAGCAAGGAAGAAGTTGATTCTCTTCAAAAGGTAGGACATTTTCAGATTTATACTTGAGTTGCTTTTTAATTTTGAAATCCTGGGGTGTGGATTTGCTGTGTTAATGTCTGTGGATTTTGGGGTGAATGTGAGGGAGTGTGTTTGCTGTGTGTGTGTTTTTGGACTTTAAGCTCCAAAAAATTACTTCTGTCTGATGGCGCATTCTTGCACAATAAAAGAAAAAGACGAACAGCGAAGTGTTGTGTGCCCTCATTCTGAGGAGAAATGAAAGCAGCACATCATTATTGTGTGCAGAACTGGCCAGCGGAATGTGTTGGCTGAGCGACCAATGTCTTGGGCTTTAAGCTGTAAACTATGGGTCCCGTCTGATGTGCATGCTCAAGCTTGAAGACAGAAAGTGAGAAATGTGTCGCATGGACCTCTTCATCGGAGCCTGGAGAAGAAGGCGAGGAGTTCCCTCAGAAGAGCTAGATGAATCTCCTCTGCACAAGCAAGGAAGAAGTTGATTCTCTTCAAAAGGTAGGACATTTTCAGATTTATACTTGAGTTGCTTTTTAATTTTGAAATCTGGGGGTGTGGATTTGCTGTGTTAATGTCTGTGGATTTTGGGGTGAATGTGAGGGAGTGTGTTTGCTGTGTGTGTGTTTTTGGACTTTAAGCTCCAAAAAATTACTTCTGTCTGATGGCGCATTCTTGCACCATAAAAGAAAAAGAAGAACAGCAAAGTGTTGTGTGCCCTCATTCTGAGGAGAAATGAAAGCAGCACATCATTAGTGTGTGCAACACTGGCCAGCTGAATGTGTTGGCTGAGCGACCAATGTCTCGGGCTTTAAGTTGTTAACTATGGTTACCGTCTGATGTGCATGCTCAAGCTTGAAGACAGAAATTGAGAAATGTGTTGCACGGACCTCTTCATCGGAGCCTGGAGGAGAAGGCGAGGAGTTCCCTCAGAAGAGCTAGATGAATCTCCTCTGCACAAGCAAGGAAGAAGTTAATTCTCTTCAAAAAGAAGGACATTTTTAGATTTATACTTGAGTTGCTTTTTAATTTTGAAATCTGGGGGTGTGGATTTGCTGTGTTAATGTCTGCGGATTTTGGGGTGAATGTGAGGGAGTGTGTTTGCTGTGTGTGTGTTTTTAGACTTTAAGCTCCAAAAAATTACTTCTGTCTGATGGCGCATTCTTGCACAATAAAAGAAAAAGAAGAACAGCGAAGTGTTGTGTGCCCTCATTCTGAGGAGAAATGAAAGCAGCACATCATTATTGTGTGCAGAACTGGCCAGCGGAATGTGTTGGCTGAGCGACCAATGTCTCGGGCTTTAAGCTGTAAACTATGGGTCCCGTCTGATGTGCATGCTCAACCTTGAAGACAGAAAGTGAGAAATGTGTTGCATGGACCTCTTCATCGGAGCCTAGAGGAGAAGGCGAGGAGTTCCCTCAGAAGAGCTAGATGAATCTCCTCTGCACAAGCAAGGAAGAAGTTGATTCTCTTCAAAAGGTAGGACATTTTCAGATTTATACTTGAGTTGCTTTTTAATTTTGAAATCTGGGGGTGTGGATTTGCTGTGTTAATGTCTGTGGATTTTGGGGTGATGGTGAGGGAGTGTGTTTGCTGTGTGTGTGTTTTTGGACTTTAAGCTCCAAAAAATTACTTCTGTCTGATGGCGCATTCTTGCACCATAAAAGAAAAAGAAGAACAGCGAAGTGTTGTGTGCCCTCATTCTGAGGAGAAATGAAAGCAGCACATCATTATTGTGTGCAGAACTGGCCAGCTGAATACGTTGGCTGAGCGACCAATGTCTCAGGCTTTAAGCTGAAAACTATGGGTCCCGTCTGATGTGCATGCTCAAGCTTGAAGACAGAAAGTGAGAAATGTGTTGCACAGACCTCTTCATCGGAGCCTGGAGGAGAAGGTGAGGAGTTCCCTCAGAAGAGCTAGATGAATCTCCTCTGCACAAGCAAGGAAGAAGTTGATTCTCTTCAAAGGGTAGGACATTTTCAGATTTATACTTGAGTTGCTTTTTAATTTTGAAATCTGGGGGTGTGGATTTGCTGTGTTAATGTCTGGGGATTTTGGGGTGAATGTGAGGGAGTGTGTTTGCTGTGTGTGTTTTTGGACTTTAAGCTCCAAAAAATTACTTCTGTCTGATGGCGCATTCTTGCACAATAAAAGAAAAAGAAGAACAGCGAAGTGTTGTGTGCCCTCATTCTGAGGAGAAATGAAAGCAGCACATCATTATTGTGTGCAGAACTGGCCAGCGGAATGTGTTGGTTGAGCGACCAATGTCTCAGGCTTTAAGCTGTAAACTATGGGTCCCGTCTGATGTGCATGCTCAAGCTTGAAGACAGAAAGTGAGAAATGTGTTGCACGGACCTCTTCATGGGAGCCTGGAGGAGAAGGCGAGGAGTTCCCTCAGAAGAGCTAGATGAATCTCCTCTGCACAAGCAAGGAAGAAGTTGATTCTCTTCAAAAGGTAGGACATTTTCAGATTAATACTTGAGTTGCTTTTTAATTTTGAAATCTGGGGGTGTGGATTTGCTGTGTTAATGTCTGTGGATTTTGGGGTGAATGTGAGGGAGTGTGTTTGCTGTGTGTGTGTTTTTGGACTTTAAACTCCAAAAAATTACTTCTGTCTGATGGCGCATTCTTGCACAATAAAAGAAAAAGAAGAACAGCGAAGTGTTGTGTGCCCTCATTCTGAGGAGAAATGAAAGCAGCACATCATTATTGTGTGCAGAACTGGCCAGCGGAATGTGTTGGCTGAGCGACCAATGTCTCGGGCTTTAAGCTGTAAACTATGGGTCCCGTCTAAAGTGCATGCTCAACCTTGAAGACAGAAAGTGAGAAATGTGTTGCATGGACCTCTTCATCGGAGCCTGGAGAAGAAGGCGAGGAGTTCCCTCAGAAGAGCTAGATGAATCTCCTCTGCACAAGCAAGGAAGAAGTTGATTCTCTTCAAAAGGTAGGACATTTTCAGATTTATACTTGAGTTGCTTTTTAATTTTGAAATTTAGGGGGTGTGGATTTGCTGTGTTAATGTCTATGGATTTTGGGTTGAATGTGAGGGAGTGTGTTTGCTGTGTGTGTGTTTTTGGACTTTAAGCTCCAAAAAATTACTTCTGTCTGATGGCGCATTCTTGCACAATAAAAGAAAAAGAACAGCGAAGTGTTGTGTGCCCTCATTCTGAGGAGAAATGAAAGCAGCACATCATTATTGTGTGCAGAACTGGCCAGCGGAATGTGTTGGCTGAGCGACCAATGTCTCGGGCTTTAAGCTGTAAACTATGGGTCCCGTCTAAAGTGCATGCTCAACCTTGAAGACAGAAAGTGAGAAATGTGTTGCATGGACCTCTTCATCGGAGCCTGGAGAAGAAGGCGAGGAGTTCCCTCAGAAGAGCTAGATGAATCTCCTCTGCACAAGCAAGGAAGAAGTTGATTCTCTTCAAAAGGTAGGACATTTTCAGATTTATACTTGAGTTGCTTTTTAATTTTGAAATTTAGGGGGTGTGGATTTGCTGTGTTAATGTCTATGGATTTTGGGTTGAATGTGAGGGAGTGTGTTTGCTGTGTGTGTGTTTTTGGACTTTAAGCTCCAAAAAATTACTTCTGTCTGATGGCGCATTCTTGCACAATAAAAGAAAAAGAACAGCGAAGTGTTGTGTGCCCTCATTCTGAGGAGAAATGAAAGCAGCACATCATTATTGTGTGCAGAACTGGCCAGCGGAATGTGTTGGCTGAGCGACCAATGTCTTGGGCTTTAAGCTGTAAACTATGGGTCCCGTCTGATGTGCATGCTCAAGCTTGAAGACAGAAAGTGAGAAATGTGTCGCATGGACCTCTTCATCGGAGCCTGGAGAAGAAGGCGAGGAGTTCCCTCAGAAGAGCTAGATGAATCTCCTCTGCACAAGCAAGGAAGAAGTTGATTCTCTTCAAAAGGTAGGACATTTTCAGATTTATACTTGAGTTGCTTTTTAATTTTGAAATCTGGGGGTGTGGATTTGCTGTGTTAATGTCTGTGGATTTTGGGGTGAATGTGAGGGAGTGTGTTTGCTGTGTGTGTGTTTTTGGACTTTAAGCTCCAAAAAATTACTTCTGTCTGATGGCGCATTCTTGCACCATAAAAGAAAAAGAAGAACAGCAAAGTGTTGTGTGCCCTCATTCTGAGGAGAAATGAAAGCAGCACATCATTAGTGTGTGCAACACTGGCCAGCTGAATGTGTTGGCTGAGCGACCAATGTCTCGGGCTTTAAGTTGTTAACTATGGTTACCGTCTGATGTGCATGCTCAAGCTTGAAGACAGAAATTGAGAAATGTGTTGCACGGACCTCTTCATCGGAGCCTGGAGGAGAAGGCGAGGAGTTCCCTCAGAAGAGCTAGATGAATCTCCTCTGCACAAGCAAGGAAGAAGTTAATTCTCTTCAAAAAGAAGGACATTTTTAGATTTATACTTGAGTTGCTTTTTAATTTTGAAATCTGGGGGTGTGGATTTGCTGTGTTAATGTCTGCGGATTTTGGGGTGAATGTGAGGGAGTGTGTTTGCTGTGTGTGTGTTTTTAGACTTTAAGCTCCAAAAAATTACTTCTGTCTGATGGCGCATTCTTGCACAATAAAAGAAAAAGAAGAACAGCGAAGTGTTGTGTGCCCTCATTCTGAGGAGAAATGAAAGCAGCACATCATTATTGTGTGCAGAACTGGCCAGCGGAATGTGTTGGCTGAGCGACCAATGTCTCGGGCTTTAAGCTGTAAACTATGGGTCCCGTCTGATGTGCATGCTCAACCTTGAAGACAGAAAGTGAGAAATGTGTTGCATGGACCTCTTCATCGGAGCCTAGAGGAGAAGGCGAGGAGTTCCCTCAGAAGAGCTAGATGAATCTCCTCTGCACAAGCAAGGAAGAAGTTGATTCTCTTCAAAAGGTAGGACATTTTCAGATTTATACTTGAGTTGCTTTTTAATTTTGAAATCTGGGGGTGTGGATTTGCTGTGTTAATGTCTGTGGATTTTGGGGTGATGGTGAGGGAGTGTGTTTGCTGTGTGTGTGTTTTTGGACTTTAAGCTCCAAAAAATTACTTCTGTCTGATGGCGCATTCTTGCACCATAAAAGAAAAAGAAGAACAGCGAAGTGTTGTGTGCCCTCATTCTGAGGAGAAATGAAAGCAGCACATCATTATTGTGTGCAGAACTGGCCAGCTGAATACGTTGGCTGAGCGACCAATGTCTCAGGCTTTAAGCTGAAAACTATGGGTCCCGTCTGATGTGCATGCTCAAGCTTGAAGACAGAAAGTGAGAAATGTGTTGCACAGACCTCTTCATCGGAGCCTGGAGGAGAAGGTGAGGAGTTCCCTCAGAAGAGCTAGATGAATCTCCTCTGCACAAGCAAGGAAGAAGTTGATTCTCTTCAAAGGGTAGGACATTTTCAGATTTATACTTGAGTTGCTTTTTAATTTTGAAATCTGGGGGTGTGGATTTGCTGTGTTAATGTCTGGGGATTTTGGGGTGAATGTGAGGGAGTGTGTTTGCTGTGTGTGTTTTTGGACTTTAAGCTCCAAAAAATTACTTCTGTCTGATGGCGCATTCTTGCACAATAAAAGAAAAAGAAGAACAGCGAAGTGTTGTGTGCCCTCATTCTGAGGAGAAATGAAAGCAGCACATCATTATTGTGTGCAGAACTGGCCAGCGGAATGTGTTGGTTGAGCGACCAATGTCTCAGGCTTTAAGCTGTAAACTATGGGTCCCGTCTGATGTGCATGCTCAAGCTTGAAGACAGAAAGTGAGAAATGTGTTGCACGGACCTCTTCATGGGAGCCTGGAGGAGAAGGCGAGGAGTTCCCTCAGAAGAGCTAGATGAATCTCCTCTGCACAAGCAAGGAAGAAGTTGATTCTCTTCAAAAGGTAGGACATTTTCAGATTAATACTTGAGTTGCTTTTTAATTTTGAAATCTGGGGGTGTGGATTTGCTGTGTTAATGTCTGTGGATTTTGGGGTGAATGTGAGGGAGTGTGTTTGCTGTGTGTGTGTTTTTGGACTTTAAACTCCAAAAAATTACTTCTGTCTGATGGCGCATTCTTGCACAATAAAAGAAAAAGAAGAACAGCGAAGTGTTGTGTGCCCTCATTCTGAGGAGAAATGAAAGCAGCACATCATTATTGTGTGCAGAACTGGCCAGCGGAATGTGTTGGCTGAGCGACCAATGTCTCGGGCTTTAAGCTGTAAACTATGGGTCCCGTCTAAAGTGCATGCTCAACCTTGAAGACAGAAAGTGAGAAATGTGTTGCATGGACCTCTTCATCGGAGCCTGGAGAAGAAGGCGAGGAGTTCCCTCAGAAGAGCTAGATGAATCTCCTCTGCACAAGCAAGGAAGAAGTTGATTCTCTTCAAAAGGTAGGACATTTTCAGATTTATACTTGAGTTGCTTTTTAATTTTGAAATTTAGGGGGTGTGGATTTGCTGTGTTAATGTCTATGGATTTTGGGTTGAATGTGAGGGAGTGTGTTTGCTGTGTGTGTGTTTTTGGACTTTAAGCTCCAAAAAATTACTTCTGTCTGATGGCGCATTCTTGCACAATAAAAGAAAAAGAACAGCGAAGTGTTGTGTGCCCTCATTCTGAGGAGAAATGAAAGGAGCACATCATTATTGTGTGCAGAGCTGGCCAGCGGAATGTGTTGGCTGAGCGACCAATGTCTCGGGCTTTAAGCTGTAAACTATGGGTCCCGTCTGATGTGCATGCTCAACCTTGAAGACAGAAAGTGAGAAATGTGTTGCATGGACCTCTTCATCGGAGCCTGGAGGAGAAGGCGAGGAGTTCCCGCAGAAGAGCTAGATTAATCTCCTCTACACATGCAAGGAAGAAGTTGATTCTCTTCAAAAGGTAGGACATTTTCAGATTTATACTTGAGTTGCTTTTTAATTTTGAAATCCGGGGGTGTGGATTTGCTGTGTTAATGTCTGTGGATTTTGGGGTGAATGTGAGGGAGTGTGTTTGCTGTGTGTGTGTTTTTGGACTTTAAGCTCCAAAAAATTACTTCTGTCTGATGGCGCATTCTTGCACAATAAAAGAAAAAGACGAACAGCGAAGTGTTGTGTGCCCTCATTCTGAGGAGAAATGAAAGCAGCACATCATTATTGTGTGCAGAACTGGCCAGCGGAATGTGTTGGCTGAGCGACCAATGTCTCCGGCTTTAAGCTGTAAACTATGGGTCCCGTCTGATGTGCATGCTCAAGCTTGAAGACAGAAAGTGAGAAATGTGTTGCATGGACCTCTTCATCGGAGCCTGGAGAAGAAGGCGAGGAGTTCCCTCAGAAGAGCTAGATGAATCTCCTCTGCACAAGCAAGGAAGAAGTTGATTCTCTTCAAAAGGTAGGACATTTTCAGATTTATACATGAGTTGCTTTTTAATTTTGAAATCCGGGGTGTGGATTTGCTGTGTTAATGTCTGTGGATTTTGGGGTGAATGTGAGGGAGTGTGTTTGCTGTGTGTGTGTTTTTGGACTTTAAGCTCCAAAAAATTACTTCTGTCTGATGGCGCATTCTTGCACCATAAAAGAAAAAGAAGAACAGCAAAGTGTTGTGTGCCCTCATTCTGAGGAGAAATGAAAGCAGCACATCATTAGTGTGTGCAAAACTGGCCAGCTGAATGTGTTGGCTGAGCGACCAATGTCTCGGGCTTTAAGTTGTTAACTATGGTTACCGTCTGATGTGCATGCTCAAGCTTGAAGACAGAAATTGAGAAATGTGTTGCACGGACCTCTTCATCGGAGCCTGGAGGAGAAGGCGAGGAGTTCCCTCAGAAGAGCTAGATGAATCTCCTCTGCACAAGCAAGGAAGAAGTTGATTCTCTTCAAAAGGTAGGACATTTTCAGATTTATACTTGAGTTGCTTTTTAATTTTGAAATCTGGGGGTGTGGATTTGCTGTGTTAATGTCTGTGGATTTTGGGGTGAATGTGAGGGAGTGTGTTTGCTGTGTGTGTGTTTTTGGACTTTAAGCTCCAAAAAATTACTTCTGTCTGATGGCGCATTCTTGCACCATAAAAGAAAAAGAAGAACATTGAAGTGTTGTGTGCCCTCATTCTGAGGAGAAATGAAAGCAGCACATCATTAGTGTGTGCAGAACTGGCCAGCTGAATGTGTTGGCTGAGCGAAAAATGTCTCGGGCTTTAAGCTGTAAACTATGGTTACCGTCTGATGTGCATGCTCAAGCTTGAAGACAGAAAGTGAGAAATGTGTTGCACGGACCTCTTCATCGGAGCCTGGAGGAGAAGGCGAGGAGTTCCTTCAGAAGAGCTAGATTAATCTCCTCTGCACAAGCAAGGAAGAAGTTGATTCTCTTCAAAAGGTAGGACATTTTCAGATTTATACTTGAGTTGCTTTTTAATTTTGAAATCCGGGGGTGTGGATTTGCTGTGTTAATGTCTGTGGATTTTGGGGTGAATGTGAGGGAGTGTGTTTGCTGTGTGTGTGTTTTTGGACTTTAAGCTCCAAAAAATTACTTCTGTCTGATGGCGCATTCTTGCACAATAAAAGAAAAAGACGAACAGCGAAGTGTTGTGTGCCCTCATTCTGAGGAGAAATGAAAGCAGCACATCATTATTGTGTGCAGAACTGGCCAGCGGAATGTGTTGGCTGAGCGACCAATGTCTTGGGCTTTAAGCTGTAAACTATGGGTCCCGTCTGATGTGCATGCTCAAGCTTGAAGACAGAAAGTGAGAAATGTGTTGCATGAACCTCTTCATCGGAGCCTGGAGAAGAAGGCGAGGAGTTCCCTCAGAAGAGCTAGATGAATCTCCTCTGCACAAGCAAGGAAGAAGTTGATTCTCTTCAAAAGGTAGGACATTTTCAGATTTATACATGAGTTGCTTTTTAATTTTGAAATCCGGGGGTGTGGATTTGCTGTGTTAATGTCTGTGGATTTTGGGGTGAATGTGAGGGAGTGTGTTTGCTGTGTGTGTGTTTTTGGACTTTAAGCTCCAAAAAATTACTTCTGTCTGATGGCGCATTCTTGCACAATAAAAGAAAAAGACGAACAGCGAAGTGTTGTGTGCCCTCATTCTGAGGAGAAATGAAAGCAGCACATCATTATTGTGTGCAGAACTGGCCAGCGGAATGTGTTGGCTGAGCGACCAATGTCTCCGGCTTTAAGCTGTAAACTATGGGTCCCGTCTGATGTGCATGCTCAAGCTTGAAGACAGAAAGTGAGAAATGTGTTGCATGGACCTCTTCATCGGAGCCTGGAGAAGAAGGCGAGGAGTTCCCTCAGAAGAGCTAGATGAATCTCCTCTGCACAAGCAAGGAAGAAGTTGATTCTCTTCAAAAGGTAGGACATTTTCAGATTTATACATGAGTTGCTTTTTAATTTTGAAATCCGGGGTGTGGATTTGCTGTGTTAATGTCTGTGGATTTTGGGGTGAATGTGAGGGAGTGTGTTTGCTGTGTGTGTGTTTTTGGACTTTAAGCTCCAAAAAATTACTTCTGTCTGATGGCGCATTCTTGCACCATAAAAGAAAAAGAAGAACAGCAAAGTGTTGTGTGCCCTCATTCTGAGGAGAAATGAAAGCAGCACATCATTAGTGTGTGCAAAACTGGCCAGCTGAATGTGTTGGCTGAGCGACCAATGTCTCGGGCTTTAAGTTGTTAACTATGGTTACCGTCTGATGTGCATGCTCAAGCTTGAAGACAGAAATTGAGAAATGTGTTGCACGGACCTCTTCATCGGAGCCTGGAGGAGAAGGCGAGGAGTTCCCTCAGAAGAGCTAGATGAATCTCCTCTGCACAAGCAAGGAAGAAGTTGATTCTCTTCAAAAGGTAGGACATTTTCAGATTTATACTTGAGTTGCTTTTTAATTTTGAAATCTGGGGGTGTGGATTTGCTGTGTTAATGTCTGTGGATTTTGGGGTGAATGTGAGGGAGTGTGTTTGCTGTGTGTGTGTTTTTGGACTTTAAGCTCCAAAAAATTACTTCTGTCTGATGGCGCATTCTTGCACCATAAAAGAAAAAGAAGAACATTGAAGTGTTGTGTGCCCTCATTCTGAGGAGAAATGAAAGCAGCACATCATTAGTGTGTGCAGAACTGGCCAGCTGAATGTGTTGGCTGAGCGAAAAATGTCTCGGGCTTTAAGCTGTAAACTATGGTTACCGTCTGATGTGCATGCTCAAGCTTGAAGACAGAAAGTGAGAAATGTGTTGCACGGACCTCTTCATCGGAGCCTGGAGGAGAAGGCGAGGAGTTCCTTCAGAAGAGCTAGATTAATCTCCTCTGCACAAGCAAGGAAGAAGTTGATTCTCTTCAAAAGGTAGGACATTTTCAGATTTATACTTGAGTTGCTTTTTAATTTTGAAATCCGGGGGTGTGGATTTGCTGTGTTAATGTCTGTGGATTTTGGGGTGAATGTGAGGGAGTGTGTTTGCTGTGTGTGTGTTTTTGGACTTTAAGCTCCAAAAAATTACTTCTGTCTGATGGCGCATTCTTGCACAATAAAAGAAAAAGACGAACAGCGAAGTGTTGTGTGCCCTCATTCTGAGGAGAAATGAAAGCAGCACATCATTATTGTGTGCAGAACTGGCCAGCGGAATGTGTTGGCTGAGCGACCAATGTCTTGGGCTTTAAGCTGTAAACTATGGGTCCCGTCTGATGTGCATGCTCAAGCTTGAAGACAGAAAGTGAGAAATGTGTTGCATGAACCTCTTCATCGGAGCCTGGAGAAGAAGGCGAGGAGTTCCCTCAGAAGAGCTAGATGAATCTCCTCTGCACAAGCAAGGAAGAAGTTGATTCTCTTCAAAAGGTAGGACATTTTCAGATTTATACATGAGTTGCTTTTTAATTTTGAAATCCGGGGGTGTGGATTTGCTGTGTTAATGTCTGTGGATTTTGGGGTGAATGTGAGGGAGTGTGTTTGCTGTGTGTGTGTTTTTGGACTTTAAGCTCCAAAAAATTACTTCTGTCTGATGGCGCATTCTTGCACAATAAAAGAAAAAGACGAACAGCGAAGTGTTGTGTGCCCTCATTCTGAGGAGAAATGAAAGCAGCACATCATTATTGTGTGCAAAACTGGCCAGCGGAATGTGTTGGCTGAGCGACCAATGTCTCCGGCTTTAAGCTGTAAACTATGGGTCCCGTCTGATGTGCATGCTCAAGCTTGAAGACAGAAAGTGAGAAATGTGTCGCATGGACCTCTTCATCGGAGCCTGGAGAAGAAGGCGAGGAGTTCCCTCAGAAGAGCTAGATGAATCTCCTCTGCACAAGCAAGGAAGAAGTTGATTCTCTTCAAAAGGTAGGACATTTTCAGATTTATACTTGAGTTGCTTTTTAATTTTGAAATCTGGGGGTGTGGATTTGCTGTGTTAATGTCTGTGGATTTTGGGGTGAATGTGAGGGAGTGTGTTTGCTGTGTGTGTGTTTTTGGACTTTAAGCTCCAAAAAATTACTTCTGTCTGATGGCGCATTCTTGCACCATAAAAGAAAAAGAAGAACAGCGAAGTATTGTGTGCCCTCATTCTGAGGAGAAATGAAAGCAGCACATCATTAGTGTGTGCAGAACTGGCCAGCTGAATGTGTTGGCTGAGCGAAAAATGTCTCGGGCTTTAAGCTATAAACTATGGTTACCGTCTGATGTGCATGCTCAAGCTTGAAGACAGAAAGTGAGAAATGTGTTGACGGACCTCTTCATCGGAGCCTGGAGGAGAAGGCGAGGAGTTCCTTCAGAAGAGCTAGATGAATCTCCTCTGCACAAGCAAGGAAGAAGTTGATTCTCTTCAAAAGGTAGGACATTTTCAGATTTATACTTGAGTTGCTTTTTAATTTTGAAATCCTGGGGTGTGGATTTGCTGTGTTAATGTCTGTGGATTTTGGGGTGAATGTGAGGGAGTGTGTTTGCTGTGTGTGTGTTTTTGGACTTTAAGCTCCAAAAAATTACTTCTGTCTGATGGCGCATTCTTGCACAATAAAAGAAAAAGACGAACAGCGAAGTGTTGTGTGCCCTCATTCTGAGGAGAAATGAAAGCAGCACATCATTATTGTGTGCAGAACTGGCCAGCGGAATGTGTTGGCTGAGCGACCAATGTCTTGGGCTTTAAGCTGTAAACTATGGGTCCCGTCTGATGTGCATGCTCAAGCTTGAAGACAGAAAGTGAGAAATGTGTCGCATGGACCTCTTCATCGGAGCCTGGAGAAGAAGGCGAGGAGTTCCCTCAGAAGAGCTAGATGAATCTCCTCTGCACAAGCAAGGAAGAAGTTGATTCTCTTCAAAAGGTAGGACATTTTCAGATTTATACTTGAGTTGCTTTTTAATTTTGAAATCTGGGGGTGTGGATTTGCTGTGTTAATGTCTGTGGATTTTGGGGTGAATGTGAGGGAGTGTGTTTGCTGTGTGTGTGTTTTTGGACTTTAAGCTCCAAAAAATTACTTCTGTCTGATGGCGCATTCTTGCACCATAAAAGAAAAAGAAGAACAGCAAAGTGTTGTGTGCCCTCATTCTGAGGAGAAATGAAAGCAGCACATCATTAGTGTGTGCAAAACTGGCCAGCTGAATGTGTTGGCTGAGCGACCAATGTCTCGGGCTTTAAGTTGTTAACTATGGTTACCGTCTGATGTGCATGCTCAAGCTTGAAGACAGAAATTGAGAAATGTGTTGCACGGACCTCTTCATCGGAGCCTGGAGGAGAAGGCGAGGAGTTCCCTCAGAAGAGCTAGATGAATCTCCTCTGCACAAGCAAGGAAGAAGTTGATTCTCTTCAAAAGGTAGGACATTTTCAGATTTATACTTGAGTTGCTTTTTAATTTTGAAATCTGGGGGTGTGGATTTGCTGTGTTAATGTCTGTGGATTTTGGGGTGAATGTGAGGGAGTGTGTTTGCTGTGTGTGTGTTTTTGGACTTTAAGCTCCAAAAAATTACTTCTGTCTGATGGCGCATTCTTGCACCATAAAAGAAAAAGAAGAACATTGAAGTGTTGTGTGCCCTCATTCTGAGGAGAAATGAAAGCAGCACATCATTAGTGTGTGCAGAACTGGCCAGCTGAATGTGTTGGCTGAGCGAAAAATGTCTCGGGCTTTAAGCTGTAAACTATGGTTACCGTCTGATGTGCATGCTCAAGCTTGAAGACAGAAAGTGAGAAATGTGTTGCACGGACCTCTTCATCGGAGCCTGGAGGAGAAGGCGAGGAGTTCCTTCAGAAGAGCTAGATTAATCTCCTCTGCACAAGCAAGGAAGAAGTTGATTCTCTTCAAAAGGTAGGACATTTTCAGATTTATACTTGAGTTGCTTTTTAATTTTGAAATCCGGGGGTGTGGATTTGCTGTGTTAATGTCTGTGGATTTTGGGGTGAATGTGAGGGAGTGTGTTTGCTGTGTGTGTGTTTTTGGACTTTAAGCTCCAAAAAATTACTTCTGTCTGATGGCGCATTCTTGCACAATAAAAGAAAAAGACGAACAGCGAAGTGTTGTGTGCCCTCATTCTGAGGAGAAATGAAAGCAGCACATCATTATTATGTGCAGAACTGGCCAGCGGAATGTGTTGGCTGAGCGACCAATGTCTCCGGCTTTAAGCTGTAAACTATGGGTCCCGTCTGATGTGCATGCTCAAGCTTGAAGACAGAAAGTGAGAAATGTGTCGCATGGACCTCTTCATCGGAGCCTGGAGAAGAAGGCGAGGAGTTCCCTCAGAAGAGCTAGATGAATCTCCTCTGCACAAGCAAGGAAGAAGTTGATTCTCTTCAAAAGGTAGGACATTTTCAGATTTATACTTGAGTTGCTTTTTAATTTTGAAATCTGGGGGTGTGGATTTGCTGTGTTAATGTCTGTGGATTTTGGGGTGAATGTGAGGGAGTGTGTTTGCTGTGTGTGTGTTTTTGGACTTTAAGCTCCAAAAAATTACTTCTGTCTGATGGCGCATTCTTGCACCATAAAAGAAAAAGAAGAACAGCGAAGTATTGTGTGCCCTCATTCTGAGGAGAAATGAAAGCAGCACATCATTAGTGTGTGCAGAACTGGCCAGCTGAATGTGTTGGCTGAGCGAAAAATGTCTCGGGCTTTAAGCTATAAACTATGGTTACCGTCTGATGTGCATGCTCAAGCTTGAAGACAGAAATTGAGAAATGTGTTGCACGGACCTCTTCATCGGAGCCTGGAGGAGAAGGCGAGGAGTTCCCTCAGAAGAGCTAGATGAATCTCCTCTGCACAAGCAAGGAAGAAGTTGATTCTCTTCAAAAGGTAGGACATTTTCAGATTTATACTTGAGTTGCTTTTTAATTTTGAAATCCTGGGGTGTGGATTTGCTGTGTTAATGTCTGTGGATTTTGGGGTGAATGTGAGGGAGTGTGTTTGCTGTGTGTGTGTTTTTGGAATTTAAGCTCCAAAAAATTACTTCTGTCTGATGGCGCATTCTTGCACAATAAAAGAAAAAGACGAACAGCGAAGTGTTGTGTGCCCTCATTCTGAGGAGAAATGAAAGCAGCACATCATTATTGTGTGCAGAACTGGCCAGCGGAATGTGTTGGCTGAGCGACCAATGTCTTGGGCTTTAAGCTGTAAACTATGGGTCCCGTCTGATGTGCATGCTCAAGCTTGAAGACAGAAAGTGAGAAATGTGTCGCATGGACCTCTTCATCGGAGCCTGGAGAAGAAGGCGAGGAGTTCCCTCAGAAGAGCTAGATGAATCTCCTCTGCACAAGCAAGGAAGAAGTTGATTCTCTTCAAAAGGTAGGACATTTTGAGATTTATACTTGAGTTGCTTTTTAATTTTGAAATCTGGGGGTGTGGATTTGCTGTGTTAATGTCTGTGGATTTTGGGGTGAATGTGAGGGAGTGTGTTTGCTGTGTGTGTGTTTTTGGACTTTAAGCTCCAAAAAATTACTTCTGTCTGATGGCGCATTCTTGCACCATAAAAGAAAAAGAAGAACAGCAAAGTGTTGTGTGCCCTCATTCTGAGGAGAAATGAAAGCAGCACATCATTAGTGTGTGCAAAACTGGCCAGCTGAATGTGTTGGCTGAGCGACCAATGTCTCGGGCTTTAAGTTGTTAACTATGGTTACCGTCTGATGTGCATGCTCAAGCTTGAAGACAGAAATTGAGAAATGTGTTGCACGGACCTCTTCATCGGAGCCTGGAGGAGAAGGCGAGGAGTTCCCTCAGAAGAGCTAGATGAATCTCCTCTGCACAAGCAAGGAAGAAGTTAATTTTCTTCAAAAAGAAGGACATTTTTAGATTTATACTTGAGTTGCTTTTTAATTTTGAAATCTGGGGGTGTGGATTTGCTGTGTTAATGTCTGTGGATTTTGGGGTGAATGTGAGGGAGTGTGTTTGCTGTGTGTGTGTTTTTGGACTTTAAGCTCCAAAAAATTACTTCTGTTTGATGGCGCATTCTTGCACAATAAAAGAAAAAGAAGAACAGCGAAGTGTTGTGTGCCCTCATTCTGAGGAGAAATGAAAGCAGCACATCATTATTGTGTGCAGAACTGGCCAGCGGAATGTGTTGGCTGAGCGACCAATGTCTCGGGCTTTAAGCTGTAAACTATGGGTCCCGTCTGATGTGCATGCTCAACCTTGAAGACAGAAAGTGAGAAATGTGTTGCATGGACCTCTTCATCGGAGCCTAGAGGAGAAGGCGAGGAGTTCCCTCAGAAGAGCTAGATGAATCTCCTCTGCACAAGCAAGGAAGAAGTTGATTCTCTTCAAAAGGTAGGACATTTTCAGATTTATACTTGAGTTGCTTTTTAATTTTGAAATCTGGGGGTGTGGATTTGCTGTGTTAATGTCTGTGGATTTTGGGGTGATGGTGAGGGAGTGTGTTTGCTGTGTGTGTGTTTTTGGACTTTAAGCTCCAAAAAATTACTTCTGTCTGATGGCGCATTCTTGCACCATAAAAGAAAAAGAAGAACAGCGAAGTGTTGTGTGCCCTCATTCTGAGGAGAAATGAAAGCAGCACATCATTATTGTGTGCAGAACTGGCCAGCTGAATACGTTGGCTGAGCGACCAATGTCTCAGGCTTTAAGCTGTAAACTATGGGTCCCGTCTGATGTGCATGCTCAAGCTTGAAGACAGAAAGTGAGAAATGTGTTGCACAGACCTCTTCATCGGAGCCTGGAGGAGAAGGTGAGGAGTTCCCTCAGAAGAGCTAGATGAATCTCCTCTGCACAAGCAAGGAAGAAGTTGATTCTCTTCAAAAGGTAGGACATTTTCAGATTTATACTTGAGTTGCTTTTTAATTTTGAAATCTGGGGGTGTGGATTTGCTGTGTTAATGTCTGGGGATTTTGGGGTGAATGTGAGGGAGTGTGTTTGCTGTGTGTGTTTTTGGACTTTAAGCTCCAAAAAATTACTTCTGTCTGATGGCGCATTCTTGCACAATAAAAGAAAAAGAAGAACAGCGAAGTGTTGTGTGCCCTCATTCTGAGGAGAAATGAAAGCAGCACATCATTATTGTGTGCAGAACTGGCCAGCGGAATGTGTTGGCTGAGCGACCAATGTCTCGGGCTTTAAGCTGTAAACTATGGGTCCCGTCTAAAGTGCATGCTCAACCTTGAAGACAGAAAGTGAGAAATGTGTTGCATGGACCTCTTCATCGGAGCCTGGAGGAGAAGGCGAGGAGTTCCCTCAGAAGAGCTAGATGAATCTCCTCTGCACAAGCAAGGAAGAAGTTGATTCTCTTCAAAAGGTAGGACATTTTCAGATTTATACTTGAGTTGCTTTTTAATTTTGAAATTTGGGGGTGTGGATTTGCTGTGTTAATGTCTGTGGATTTTGGGGTGAATGTGAGGGAGTGTGTTTGCTGTGTGTGTGTTTTTGGACTTTAAGCTCCAAAAAATTACTTCTGTCTGATGGCGCATTCTTGCACAATAAAAGAAAAAGAAGAACATTGAAGTGTTGTGTGCCCTCATTCTGAGGAGAAATGAAAGCAGCACATCATTAGTGTGTGCAGAACTGGCCAGCTGAATGTGTTGGCTGAGCGAAAAATGTCTCGGGCTTTAAGCTATAAACTATGGTTACCGTCTGATGTGCATGCTCAAGCTTGAAGACAGAAAGTGAGAAATGTGTTGACGGACCTCTTCATCGGAGCCTGGAGGAGAAGGCGAGGAGTTCCTTCAGAAGAGCTAGATGAATCTCCTCTGCACAAGCAAGGAAGAAGTTGATTCTCTTCAAAAGGTAGGACATTTTCAGATTTATACTTGAGTTGCTTTTTAATTTTGAAATCCTGGGGTGTGGATTTGCTGTGTTAATGTCTGTGGATTTTGGGGTGAATGTGAGGGAGTGTGTTTGCTGTGTGTGTGTTTTTGGACTTTAAGCTCCAAAAAATTACTTCTGTCTGATGGCGCATTCTTGCACAATAAAAGAAAAAGACGAACAGCGAAGTGTTGTGTGCCCTCATTCTGAGGAGAAATGAAAGCAGCACATCATTATTGTGTGCAGAACTGGCCAGCGGAATGTGTTGGCTGAGCGACCAATGTCTTGGGCTTTAAGCTGTAAACTATGGGTCCCGTCTGATGTGCATGCTCAAGCTTGAAGACAGAAAGTGAGAAATGTGTCGCATGGACCTCTTCATCGGAGCCTGGAGAAGAAGGCGAGGAGTTCCCTCAGAAGAGCTAGATGAATCTCCTCTGCACAAGCAAGGAAGAAGTTGATTCTCTTCAAAAGGTAGGACATTTTCAGATTTATACTTGAGTTGCTTTTTAATTTTGAAATCTGGGGGTGTGGATTTGCTGTGTTAATGTCTGTGGATTTTGGGGTGAATGTGAGGGAGTGTGTTTGCTGTGTGTGTGTTTTTGGACTTTAAGCTCCAAAAAATTACTTCTGTCTGATGGCGCATTCTTGCACCATAAAAGAAAAAGAAGAACAGCAAAGTGTTGTGTGCCCTCATTCTGAGGAGAAATGAAAGCAGCACATCATTAGTGTGTGCAAAACTGGCCAGCTGAATGTGTTGGCTGAGCGACCAATGTCTCGGGCTTTAAGTTGTTAACTATGGTTACCGTCTGATGTGCATGCTCAAGCTTGAAGACAGAAATTGAGAAATGTGTTGCACGGACCTCTTCATCGGAGCCTGGAGGAGAAGGCGAGGAGTTCCCTCAGAAGAGCTAGATGAATCTCCTCTGCACAAGCAAGGAAGAAGTTGATTCTCTTCAAAAGGTAGGACATTTTCAGATTTATACTTGAGTTGCTTTTTAATTTTGAAATCTGGGGGTGTGGATTTGCTGTGTTAATGTCTGTGGATTTTGGGGTGAATGTGAGGGAGTGTGTTTGCTGTGTGTGTGTTTTTGGACTTTAAGCTCCAAAAAATTACTTCTGTCTGATGGCGCATTCTTGCACCATAAAAGAAAAAGAAGAACATTGAAGTGTTGTGTGCCCTCATTCTGAGGAGAAATGAAAGCAGCACATCATTATTGTGTGCAGAACTGGCCAGCGGAATGTGTTGGCTGAGCGACCAATGTCTCCGGCTTTAAGCTGTAAACTATGGGTCCCGTCTGATGTGCATGCTCAACCTTGAAGACAGAAAGTGAGAAATGTGTTGCATGGACCTCTTCATCGGAGCCTAGAGGAGAAGGCGAGGAGTTCCCTCAGAAGAGCTAGATGAATCTCCTCTGCACAAGCAAGGAAGAAGTTGATTCTCTTCAAAAGGTAGGACATTTTCAGATTTATACTTGAGTTGCTTTTTAATTTTGAAATCTGGGGGTGTGGATTTGCTGTGTTAATGTCTGTGGATTTTGGGGTGATGGTGAGGGAGTGTGTTTGCTGTGTGTGTGTTTTTGGACTTTAAGCTCCAAAAAATTACTTCTGTCTGATGGCGCATTCTTGCACCATAAAAGAAAAAGAAGAACAGCGAAGTGTTGTGTGCCCTCATTCTGAGGAGAAATGAAAGCAGCACATCATTATTGTGTGCAGAACTGGCCAGCTGAATACGTTGGCTGAGCGACCAATGTCTCAGGCTTTAAGCTGTAAACTATGGGTCCCGTCTGATGTGCATGCTCAAGCTTGAAGACAGAAAGTGAGAAATGTGTTGCACAGACCTCTTCATCGGAGCCTGGAGGAGAAGGTGAGGAGTTCCCTCAGAAGAGCTAGATGAATCTCCTCTGCACAAGCAAGGAAGAAGTTGATTCTCTTCAAAAGGTAGGACATTTTCAGATTTATACTTGAGTTGCTTTTTAATTTTGAAATCTGGGGGTGTGGATTTGCTGTGTTAATGTCTGGGGATTTTGGGGTGAATGTGAGGGAGTGTGTTTGCTGTGTGTGTTTTTGGACTTTAAGCTCCAAAAAATTACTTCTGTCTGATGGCGCATTCTTGCACAATAAAAGAAAGAGAAGAACAGCGAAGTGTTGTGTGCCCTCATTCTGAGGAGAAATGAAAGCAGCACATCATTATTGTGTGCAGAACTGGCCAGCGGAATGTGTTGGCTGAGCGACCAATGTCTCGGGCTTTAAGCTGTAAACTATGGGTCCCGTCTAAAGTGCATGCTCAACCTTGAAGACAGAAAGTGAGAAATGTGTTGCATGGACCTCTTCATCGGAGCCTGGAGGAGAAGGCGAGGAGTTCCCTCAGAAGAGCTAGATGAATCTCCTCTGCACAAGCAAGGAAGAAGTTGATTCTCTTCAAAAGGTAGGACATTTTCAGATTTATACTTGAGTTGCTTTTTAATTTTGAAATTTGGGGGTGTGGATTTGCTGTGTTAATGTCTGTGGATTTTGGGGTGAATGTGAGGGAGTGTGTTTGCTGTGTGTGTGTTTTTGGACTTTAAGCTCCAAAAAATTACTTCTGTCTGATGGCGCATTCTTGCACAATAAAAGAAAAAGAAGAACATTGAAGTGTTGTGTGCCCTCATTCTGAGGAGAAATGAAAGCAGCACATCATTAGTGTGTGCAGAACTGGCCAGCTGAATGTGTTGGCTGAGCGAAAAATGTCTCGGGCTTTAAGCTATAAACTATGGTTACCGTCTGATGTGCATGCTCAAGCTTGAAGACAGAAAGTGAGAAATGTGTTGACGGACCTCTTCATCGGAGCCTGGAGGAGAAGGCGAGGAGTTCCTTCAGAAGAGCTAGATGAATCTCCTCTGCACAAGCAAGGAAGAAGTTGATTCTCTTCAAAAGGTAGGACATTTTCAGATTTATACTTGAGTTGCTTTTTAATTTTGAAATCCTGGGGTGTGGATTTGCTGTGTTAATGTCTGTGGATTTTGGGGTGAATGTGAGGGAGTGTGTTTGCTGTGTGTGTGTTTTTGGACTTTAAGCTCCAAAAAATTACTTCTGTCTGATGGCGCATTCTTGCACAATAAAAGAAAAAGACGAACAGCGAAGTGTTGTGTGCCCTCATTCTGAGGAGAAATGAAAGCAGCACATCATTATTGTGTGCAGAACTGGCCAGCGGAATGTGTTGGCTGAGCGACCAATGTCTTGGGCTTTAAGCTGTAAACTATGGGTCCCGTCTGATGTGCATGCTCAAGCTTGAAGACAGAAAGTGAGAAATGTGTCGCATGGACCTCTTCATCGGAGCCTGGAGAAGAAGGCGAGGAGTTCCCTCAGAAGAGCTAGATGAATCTCCTCTGCACAAGCAAGGAAGAAGTTGATTCTCTTCAAAAGGTAGGACATTTTCAGATTTATACTTGAGTTGCTTTTTAATTTTGAAATCTGGGGGTGTGGATTTGCTGTGTTAATGTCTGTGGATTTTGGGGTGAATGTGAGGGAGTGTGTTTGCTGTGTGTGTGTTTTTGGACTTTAAGCTCCAAAAAATTACTTCTGTCTGATGGCGCATTCTTGCACCATAAAAGAAAAAGAAGAACAGCAAAGTGTTGTGTGCCCTCATTCTGAGGAGAAATGAAAGTAGCACATCATTAGTGTGTGCAAAACTGGCCAGCTGAATGTGTTGGCTGAGCGACCAATGTCTCGGGCTTTAAGTTGTTAACTATGGTTACCGTCTGATGTGCATGCTCAAGCTTGAAGACAGAAATTGAGAAATGTGTTGCACGGACCTCTTCATCGGAGCCTGGAGGAGAAGGCGAGGAGTTCCCTCAGAAGAGCTAGATGAATCTCCTCTGCACAAGCAAGGAAGAAGTTGATTCTCTTCAAAAGGTAGGACATTTTCAGATTTATACTTGAGTTGCTTTTTAATTTTGAAATCTGGGGGTGTGGATTTGCTGTGTTAATGTCTGTGGATTTTGGGGTGAATGTGAGGGAGTGTGTTTGCTGTGTGTGTGTTTTTGGACTTTAAGCTCCAAAAAATTACTTCTGTCTGATGGCGCATTCTTGCACCATAAAAGAAAAAGAAGAACATTGAAGTGTTGTGTGCCCTCATTCTGAGGAGAAATGAAAGCAGCACATCATTAGTGTGTGCAGAACTGGCCAGCTGAATGTGTTGGCTGAGCGAAAAATGTCTCGGGCTTTAAGCTGTAAACTATGGTTACCGTCTGATGTGCATGCTCAAGCTTGAAGACAGAAAGTGAGAAATGTGTTGCACGGACCTCTTCATCGGAGCCTGGAGGAGAAGGCGAGGAGTTCCTTCAGAAGAGCTAGATTAATCTCCTCTGCACAAGCAAGGAAGAAGTTGATTCTCTTCAAAAGGTAGGACATTTTCAGATTTATACTTGAGTTGCTTTTTAATTTTGAAATCCGGGGGTGTGGATTTGCTGTGTTAATGTCTGTGGATTTTGGGGTGAATGTGAGGGAGTGTGTTTGCTGTGTGTGTGTTTTTGGACTTTAAGCTCCAAAAAATTACTTCTGTCTGATGGCGCATTCTTGCACAATAAAAGAAAAAGACGAACAGCGAAGTGTTGTGTGCCCTCATTCTGAGGAGAAATGAAAGCAGCACATCATTATTATGTGCAGAACTGGCCAGCGGAATGTGTTGGCTGAGCGACCAATGTCTCCGGCTTTAAGCTGTAAACTATGGGTCCCGTCTGATGTGCATGCTCAAGCTTGAAGACAGAAAGTGAGAAATGTGTCGCATGGACCTCTTCATCGGAGCCTGGAGAAGAAGGCGAGGAGTTCCCTCAGAAGAGCTAGATGAATCTCCTCTGCACAAGCAAGGAAGAAGTTGATTCTCTTCAAAAGGTAGGACATTTTCAGATTTATACTTGAGTTGTTTTTTAATTTTGAAATCTGGGGGTGTGGATTTGCTGTGTTAATGTCTGTGGATTTTGGGGTGAATGTGAGGGAGTGTGTTTGCTGTGTGTGTGTTTTTGGACTTTAAGCTCCAAAAAATTACTTCTGTCTGATGGCGCATTCTTGCACCATAAAAGAAAAAGAAGAACAGCGAAGTATTGTGTGCCCTCATTCTGAGGAGAAATGAAAGCAGCACATCATTAGTGTGTGCAGAACTGGCCAGCTGAATGTGTTGGCTGAGCGAAAAATGTCTCGGGCTTTAAGCTATAAACTATGGTTACCGTCTGATGTGCATGCTCAAGCTTGAAGACAGAAATTGAGAAATGTGTTGCACGGACCTCTTCATCGGAGCCTGGAGGAGAAGGCGAGGAGTTCCCTCAGAAGAGCTAGATGAATCTCCTCTGCACAAGCAAGGAAGAAGTTGATTCTCTTCAAAAGGTAGGACATTTTCAGATTTATACTTGAGTTGCTTTTTAATTTTGAAATCCTGGGGTGTGGATTTGCTGTGTTAATGTCTGTGGATTTTGGGGTGAATGTGAGGGAGTGTGTTTGCTGTGTGTGTGTTTTTGGAATTTAAGCTCCAAAAAATTACTTCTGTCTGATGGCGCATTCTTGCACAATAAAAGAAAAAGACGAACAGCGAAGTGTTGTGTGCCCTCATTCTGAGGAGAAATGAAAGCAGCACATCATTATTGTGTGCAGAACTGGCCAGCGGAATGTGTTGGCTGAGCGACCAATGTCTTGGGCTTTAAGCTGTAAACTATGGGTCCCGTCTGATGTGCATGCTCAAGCTTGAAGACAGAAAGTGAGAAATGTGTCGCATGGACCTCTTCATCGGAGCCTGGAGAAGAAGGCGAGGAGTTCCCTCAGAAGAGCTAGATGAATCTCCTCTGCACAAGCAAGGAAGAAGTTGATTCTCTTCAAAAGGTAGGACATTTTCAGATTTATACTTGAGTTGCTTTTTAATTTTGAAATCTGGGGGTGTGGATTTGCTGTGTTAATGTCTGTGGATTTTGGGGTGAATGTGAGGGAGTGTGTTTGCTGTGTGTGTGTTTTTGGACTTTAAGCTCCAAAAAATTACTTCTGTCTGATGGCGCATTCTTGCACCATAAAAGAAAAAGAAGAACAGCAAAGTGTTGTGTGCCCTCATTCTGAGGAGAAATGAAAGCAGCACATCATTAGTGTGTGCAAAACTGGCCAGCTGAATGTGTTGGCTGAGCGACCAATGTCTCGGGCTTTAAGTTGTTAACTATGGTTACCGTCTGATGTGCATGCTCAAGCTTGAAGACAGAAATTGAGAAATGTGTTGCACGGACCTCTTCATCGGAGCCTGGAGGAGAAGGCGAGGAGTTCCCTCAGAAGAGCTAGATGAATCTCCTCTGCACAAGCAAGGAAGAAGTTAATTCTCTTCAAAAAGAAGGACATTTTTAGATTTATACTTGAGTTGCTTTTTAATTTTGAAATCTGGGGGTGTGGATTTGCTGTGTTAATGTCTGTGGATTTTGGGGTGAATGTGAGGGAGTGTGTTTGCTGTGTGTGTGTTTTTGGACTTTAAGCTCCAAAAAATTACTTCTGTCTGATGGCGCATTCTTGCACAATAAAAGAAAAAGAAGAACAGCGAAGTGTTGTGTGCCCTCATTCTGAGGAGAAATGAAAGCAGCACATCATTATTGTGTGCAGAACTGGCCAGCGGAATGTGTTGGCTGAGCGACCAATGTCTCGGGCTTTAAGCTGTAAACTATGGGTCCCGTCTGATGTGCATGCTCAACCTTGAAGACAGAAAGTGAGAAATGTGTTGCATGGACCTCTTCATCGGAGCCTAGAGGAGAAGGCGAGGAGTTCCCTCAGAAGAGCTAGATGAATCTCCTCTGCACAAGCAAGGAAGAAGTTGATTCTCTTCAAAAGGTAGGACATTTTCAGATTTATACTTGAGTTGCTTTTTAATTTTGAAATCTGGGGGTGTGGATTTGCTGTGTTAATGTCTGTGGATTTTGGGGTGATGGTGAGGGAGTGTGTTTGCTGTGTGTGTGTTTTTGGACTTTAAGCTCCAAAAAATTACTTCTGTCTGATGGCGCATTCTTGCACCATAAAAGAAAAAGAAGAACAGCGAAGTGTTGTGTGCCCTCATTCTGAGGAGAAATGAAAGCAGCACATCATTATTGTGTGCAGAACTGGCCAGCGGAATGTGTTGGCTGAGCGACCAATGTCTCAGGCTTTAAGCTGTAAACTATGGGTCCCGTCTGATGTGCATGCTCAAGCTTGAAGACAGAAAGTGAGAAATGTGTTGCACAGACCTCTTCATCGGAGCCTGGAGGAGAAGGTGAGGAGTTCCCTCAGAAGAGCTAGATGAATCTCCTCTGCACAAGCAAGGAAGAAGTTGATTCTCTTCAAAAGGTAGGACATTTTCAGATTTATACTTGAGTTGCTTTTTAATTTTGAAATCTGGGGGTGTGGATTTGCTGTGTTAATGTCTGGGGATTTTGGGGTGAATGTGAGGGAGTGTGTTTGCTGTGTGTGTTTTTGGACTTTAAGCTCCAAAAAATTACTTCTGTCTGATGGCGCATTCTTGCACAATAAAAGAAAAAGAAGAACAGCGAAGTGTTGTGTGCCCTCATTCTGAGGAGAAATGAAAGCAGCACATCATTATTGTGTGCAGAACTGGCCAGCGGAATGTGTTGGCTGAGCGACCAATGTCTCGGGCTTTAAGCTGTAAACTATGGGTCCCGTCTAAAGTGCATGCTCAACCTTGAAGACAGAAAGTGAGAAATGTGTTGCATGGACCTCTTCATCGGAGCCTGGAGGAGAAGGCGAGGAGTTCCCTCAGAAGAGCTAGATGAATCTCCTCTGCACAAGCAAGGAAGAAGTTGATTCTCTTCAAAAGGTAGGACATTTTCAGATTTATACTTGAGTTGCTTTTTAATTTTGAAATTTGGGGGTGTGGATTTGCTGTGTTAATGTCTGTGGATTTTGGGGTGAATGTGAGGGAGTGTGTTTGCTGTGTGTGTGTTTTTGGACTTTAAGCTCCAAAAAATTACTTCTGTCTGATGGCGCATTCTTGCACAATAAAAGAAAAAGAAGAACATTGAAGTGTTGTGTGCCCTCATTCTGAGGAGAAATGAAAGCAGCACATCATTAGTGTGTGCAGAACTGGCCAGCTGAATGTGTTGGCTGAGCGAAAAATGTCTCGGGCTTTAAGCTGGAAACTATGGGTCCCGTCTAAAGTGCATGCTCAAGCTTGAAGACAGAAAGTGAGAAATGTGTTGCACGGACCTCTTCATCGGAGCCTGGAGGAGAAGGCGAGGAGTTCCTTCAGAAGAGCTAGATTAATCTCCTCTGCACAAGCAAGGAAGAAGTTGATTCTCTTCAAAAGGTAGGACATTTTCAGATTTATACTTGAGTTGCTTTTTAATTTTGAAATCCGGGGGTGTGGATTTGCTGTGTTAATGTCTGTGGATTTTGGGGTGAATGTGAGGGAGTGTGTTTGCTGTGTGTGTGTTTTTGGACTTTAAGCTCCAAAAAATTACTTCTGTCTGATGGCGCATTCTTGCACAATAAAAGAAAAAGACGAACAGCGAAGTGTTGTGTGCCCTCATTCTGAGGAGAAATGAAAGCAGCACATCATTATTGTGTGCAGAACTGGCCAGCGGAATGTGTTGGCTGAGCGACCAATGTCTCCGGCTTTAAGCTGTAAACTATGGGTCCCGTCTGATGTGCATGCTCAAGCTTGAAGACAGAAAGTGAGAAATGTGTCGCATGGACCTCTTCATCGGAGCCTGGAGAAGAAGGCGAGGAGTTCCCTCAGAAGAGCTAGATGAATCTCCTCTGCACAAGCAAGGAAGAAGTTGATTCTCTTCAAAAGGTAGGACATTTTCAGATTTATACTTGAGTTGCTTTTTAATTTTGAAATCTGGGGGTGTGGATTTGCTGTGTTAATGTCTGCGGATTTTGGGGTGAATGTGAGGGAGTGTGTTTGCTGTGTGTGTGTTTTTGGACTTTAAGCTCCAAAAAATTACTTCTGTCTGATGGCGCATTCTTGCACCATAAAAGAAAAAGAAGAACAGCGAAGTATTGTGTGCCCTCATTCTGAGGAGAAATGAAAGCAGCACATCATTAGTGTGTGCAGAACTGGCCAGCTGAATGTGTTGGCTGAGCGAAAAATGTCTCGGGCTTTAAGCTATAAACTATGGTTACCGTCTGATGTGCATGCTCAAGCTTGAAGACAGAAATTGAGAAATGTGTTGCACGGACCTCTTCATCGGAGCCTGGAGGAGAAGGCGAGGAGTTCCCTCAGAAGAGCTAGATGAATCTCCTCTGCACAAGCAAGGAAGAAGTTGATTCTCTTCAAAAGGTAGGACATTTTCAGATTTATACTTGAGTTGCTTTTTAATTTTGAAATCTGGGGGTGTGGATTTGCTGTGTTAATGTCTGTGGATTTTGGGGTGAATGTGAGGGAGTGTGTTTGCTGTGTGTGTGTTTTTGGACTTTAAGCTCCAAAAAATTACTTCTGTCTGATGGCGCATTCTTGCACCATAAAAGAAAAAGAAGAACAGCAAAGTGTTGTGTGCCCTCATTCTGAGGAGAAATGAAAGCAGCACATCATTAGTGTGTGCAAAACTGGCCAGCTGAATGTGTTGGCTGAGCGACCAATGTCTCGGGCTTTAAGTTGTTAACTATGGTTACCGTCTGATGTGCATGCTCAAGCTTGAAGACAGAAATTGAGAAATGTGTTGCACGGACCTCTTCATCGGAGCCTGGAGGAGAAGGCGAGGAGTTCCCTCAGAAGAGCTAGATGAATCTCCTCTGCACAAGCAAGGAAGAAGTTAATTCTCTTCAAAAAGAAGGACATTTTTAGATTTATACTTGAGTTGCTTTTTAATTTTGAAATCTGGGGGTGTGGATTTGCTGTGTTAATGTCTGCGGATTTTGGGGTGAATGTGAGGGAGTGTGTTTGCTGTGTGTGTGTTTTTAGACTTTAAGCTCCAAAAAATTACTTCTGTCTGATGGCGCATTCTTGCACAATAAAAGAAAAAGAAGAACAGCGAAGTGTTGTGTGCCCTCATTCTGAGGAGAAATGAAAGCAGCACATCATTATTGTGTGCAGAACTGGCCAGCGGAATGTGTTGGCTGAGCGACCAATGTCTCAGGCTTTAAGCTGTAAACTATGGGTCCCGTCTGATGTGCATGCTCAACCTTGAAGACAGAAAGTGAGAAATGTGTTGCATGGACCTCTTCATCGGAGCCTAGAGGAGAAGGCGAGGAGTTCCCTCAGAAGAGCTAGATGAATCTCCTCTGCACAAGCAAGGAAGAAGTTGATTCTCTTCAAAAGGTAGGACATTTTCAGATTTATACTTGAGTTGCTTTTTAATTTTGAAATCTGGGGGTGTGGATTTGCTGTGTTAATGTCTGTGGATTTTGGGGTGATGGTGAGGGAGTGTGTTTGCTGTGTGTGTGTTTTTGGACTTTAAGCTCCAAAAAATTACTTCTGTCTGATGGCGCATTCTTGCACCATAAAAGAAAAAGAAGAACAGCGAAGTGTTGTGTGCCCTCATTCTGAGGAGAAATGAAAGCAGCACATCATTATTGTGTGCAGAACTGGCCAGCTGAATACGTTGGCTGAGCGACCAATGTCTCAGGCTTTAAGCTGTAAACTATGGGTCCCGTCTGATGTGCATGCTCAAGCTTGAAGACAGAAAGTGAGAAATGTGTTGCACAGACCTCTTCATCGGAGCCTGGAGGAGAAGGTGAGGAGTTCCCTCAGAAGAGCTAGATGAATCTCCTCTGCACAAGCAAGGAAGAAGTTGATTCTCTTCAAAGGGTAGGACATTTTCAGATTTATACTTGAGTTGCTTTTTAATTTTGAAATCTGGGGGTGTGGATTTGCTGTGTTAATGTCTGGGGATTTTGGGGTGAATGTGAGGGAGTGTGTTTGCTGTGTGTGTTTTTGGACTTTAAGCTCCAAAAAATTACTTCTGTCTGATGGCGCATTCTTGCACAATAAAAGAAAAAGAAGAACAGCGAAGTGTTGTGTGCCCTCATTCTGAGGAGAAATGAAAGCAGCACATCATTATTGTGTGCAGAACTGGCCAGCGGAATGTGTTGGTTGAGCGACCAATGTCTCAGGCTTTAAGCTGTAAACTATGGGCCCCGTCTGATGTGCATGCTCAAGCTTGAAGACAGAAAGTGAGAAATGTGTTGACGGACCTCTTCATCGGAGCCTGGAGGAGAAGGCGAGGAGTTCCTTCAGAAGAGCTAGATGAATCTCCTCTGCACAAGCAAGGAAGAAGTTGATTCTCTTCAAAAGGTAGGACATTTTCAGATTTATACTTGAGTTGCTTTTTAATTTTGAAATCCTGGGGTGTGGATTTGCTGTGTTAATGTCTGTGGATTTTGGGGTGAATGTGAGGGAGTGTGTTTGCTGTGTGTGTGTTTTTGGACTTTAAGCTCCAAAAAATTACTTCTGTCTGATGGCGCATTCTTGCACAATAAAAGAAAAAGACGAACAGCGAAGTGTTGTGTGCCCTCATTCTGAGGAGAAATGAAAGCAGCACATCATTATTGTGTGCAGAACTGGCCAGCGGAATGTGTTGGCTGAGCGACCAATGTCTTGGGCTTTAAGCTGTAAACTATGGGTCCCGTCTGATGTGCATGCTCAAGCTTGAAGACAGAAAGTGAGAAATGTGTCGCATGGACCTCTTCATCGGAGCCTGGAGAAGAAGGCGAGGAGTTCCCTCAGAAGAGCTAGATGAATCTCCTCTGCACAAGCAAGGAAGAAGTTGATTCTCTTCAAAAGGTAGGACATTTTCAGATTTATACTTGAGTTGCTTTTTAATTTTGAAATCTGGGGGTGTGGATTTGCTGTGTTAATGTCTGTGGATTTTGGGGTGAATGTGAGGGAGTGTGTTTGCTGTGTGTGTGTTTTTGGACTTTAAGCTCCAAAAAATTACTTCTGTCTGATGGCGCATTCTTGCACCATAAAAGAAAAAGAAGAACAGCAAAGTGTTGTGTGCCCTCATTCTGAGGAGAAATGAAAGCAGCACATCATTAGTGTGTGCAAAACTGGCCAGCTGAATGTGTTGGCTGAGCGACCAATGTCTCGGGCTTTAAGTTGTTAACTATGGTTACCGTCTGATGTGCATGCTCAAGCTTGAAGACAGAAATTGAGAAATGTGTTGCACGGACCTCTTCATCGGAGCCTGGAGGAGAAGGCGAGGAGTTCCCTCAGAAGAGCTAGATGAATCTCCTCTGCACAAGCAAGGAAGAAGTTGATTCTCTTCAAAAGGTAGGACATTTTCAGATTTATACTTGAGTTGCTTTTTAATTTTGAAATCTGGGGGTGTGGATTTGCTGTGTTAATGTCTGTGGATTTTGGGGTGAATGTGAGGGAGTGTGTTTGCTGTGTGTGTGTTTTTGGACTTTAAGCTCCAAAAAATTACTTCTGTCTGATGGCGCATTCTTGCACCATAAAAGAAAAAGAAGAACATTGAAGTGTTGTGTGCCCTCATTCTGAGGAGAAATGAAAGCAGCACATCATTATTGTGTGCAGAACTGGCCAGCGGAATGTGTTGGCTGAGCGACCAATGTCTCCGGCTTTAAGCTGTAAACTATGGGTCCCGTCTGATGTGCATGCTCAACCTTGAAGACAGAAAGTGAGAAATGTGTTGCATGGACCTCTTCATCGGAGCCTAGAGGAGAAGGCGAGGAGTTCCCTCAGAAGAGCTAGATGAATCTCCTCTGCACAAGCAAGGAAGAAGTTGATTCTCTTCAAAAGGTAGGACATTTTCAGATTTATACTTGAGTTGCTTTTTAATTTTGAAATCTGGGGGTGTGGATTTGCTGTGTTAATGTCTGTGGATTTTGGGGTGATGGTGAGGGAGTGTGTTTGCTGTGTGTGTGTTTTTGGACTTTAAGCTCCAAAAAATTACTTCTGTCTGATGGCGCATTCTTGCACCATAAAAGAAAAAGAAGAACAGCGAAGTGTTGTGTGCCCTCATTCTGAGGAGAAATGAAAGCAGCACATCATTATTGTGTGCAGAACTGGCCAGCTGAATACGTTGGCTGAGCGACCAATGTCTCAGGCTTTAAGCTGTAAACTATGGGTCCCGTCTGATGTGCATGCTCAAGCTTGAAGACAGAAAGTGAGAAATGTGTTGCACAGACCTCTTCATCGGAGCCTGGAGGAGAAGGTGAGGAGTTCCCTCAGAAGAGCTAGATGAATCTCCTCTGCACAAGCAAGGAAGAAGTTGATTCTCTTCAAAAGGTAGGACATTTTCAGATTTATACTTGAGTTGCTTTTTAATTTTGAAATCTGGGGGTGTGGATTTGCTGTGTTAATGTCTGGGGATTTTGGGGTGAATGTGAGGGAGTGTGTTTGCTGTGTGTGTTTTTGGACTTTAAGCTCCAAAAAATTACTTCTGTCTGATGGCGCATTCTTGCACAATAAAAGAAAGAGAAGAACAGCGAAGTGTTGTGTGCCCTCATTCTGAGGAGAAATGAAAGCAGCACATCATTATTGTGTGCAGAACTGGCCAGCGGAATGTGTTGGCTGAGCGACCAATGTCTCGGGCTTTAAGCTGTAAACTATGGGTCCCGTCTAAAGTGCATGCTCAACCTTGAAGACAGAAAGTGAGAAATGTGTTGCATGGACCTCTTCATCGGAGCCTGGAGGAGAAGGCGAGGAGTTCCCTCAGAAGAGCTAGATGAATCTCCTCTGCACAAGCAAGGAAGAAGTTGATTCTCTTCAAAAGGTAGGACATTTTCAGATTTATACTTGAGTTGCTTTTTAATTTTGAAATTTGGGGGTGTGGATTTGCTGTGTTAATGTCTGTGGATTTTGGGGTGAATGTGAGGGAGTGTGTTTGCTGTGTGTGTGTTTTTGGACTTTAAGCTCCAAAAAATTACTTCTGTCTGATGGCGCATTCTTGCACAATAAAAGAAAAAGAAGAACATTGAAGTGTTGTGTGCCCTCATTCTGAGGAGAAATGAAAGCAGCACATCATTAGTGTGTGCAGAACTGGCCAGCTGAATGTGTTGGCTGAGCGAAAAATGTCTCGGGCTTTAAGCTATAAACTATGGTTACCGTCTGATGTGCATGCTCAAGCTTGAAGACAGAAAGTGAGAAATGTGTTGACGGACCTCTTCATCGGAGCCTGGAGGAGAAGGCGAGGAGTTCCTTCAGAAGAGCTAGATGAATCTCCTCTGCACAAGCAAGGAAGAAGTTGATTCTCTTCAAAAGGTAGGACATTTTCAGATTTATACTTGAGTTGCTTTTTAATTTTGAAATCCTGGGGTGTGGATTTGCTGTGTTAATGTCTGTGGATTTTGGGGTGAATGTGAGGGAGTGTGTTTGCTGTGTGTGTGTTTTTGGACTTTAAGCTCCAAAAAATTACTTCTGTCTGATGGCGCATTCTTGCACAATAAAAGAAAAAGACGAACAGCGAAGTGTTGTGTGCCCTCATTCTGAGGAGAAATGAAAGCAGCACATCATTATTGTGTGCAGAACTGGCCAGCGGAATGTGTTGGCTGAGCGACCAATGTCTTGGGCTTTAAGCTGTAAACTATGGGTCCCGTCTGATGTGCATGCTCAAGCTTGAAGACAGAAAGTGAGAAATGTGTCGCATGGACCTCTTCATCGGAGCCTGGAGAAGAAGGCGAGGAGTTCCCTCAGAAGAGCTAGATGAATCTCCTCTGCACAAGCAAGGAAGAAGTTGATTCTCTTCAAAAGGTAGGACATTTTCAGATTTATACTTGAGTTGCTTTTTAATTTTGAAATCTGGGGGTGTGGATTTGCTGTGTTAATGTCTGTGGATTTTGGGGTGAATGTGAGGGAGTGTGTTTGCTGTGTGTGTGTTTTTGGACTTTAAGCTCCAAAAAATTACTTCTGTCTGATGGCGCATTCTTGCACCATAAAAGAAAAAGAAGAACAGCAAAGTGTTGTGTGCCCTCATTCTGAGGAGAAATGAAAGTAGCACATCATTAGTGTGTGCAAAACTGGCCAGCTGAATGTGTTGGCTGAGCGACCAATGTCTCGGGCTTTAAGTTGTTAACTATGGTTACCGTCTGATGTGCATGCTCAAGCTTGAAGACAGAAATTGAGAAATGTGTTGCACGGACCTCTTCATCGGAGCCTGGAGGAGAAGGCGAGGAGTTCCCTCAGAAGAGCTAGATGAATCTCCTCTGCACAAGCAAGGAAGAAGTTGATTCTCTTCAAAAGGTAGGACATTTTCAGATTTATACTTGAGTTGCTTTTTAATTTTGAAATCTGGGGGTGTGGATTTGCTGTGTTAATGTCTGTGGATTTTGGGGTGAATGTGAGGGAGTGTGTTTGCTGTGTGTGTGTTTTTGGACTTTAAGCTCCAAAAAATTACTTCTGTCTGATGGCGCATTCTTGCACCATAAAAGAAAAAGAAGAACATTGAAGTGTTGTGTGCCCTCATTCTGAGGAGAAATGAAAGCAGCACATCATTAGTGTGTGCAGAACTGGCCAGCTGAATGTGTTGGCTGAGCGAAAAATGTCTCGGGCTTTAAGCTGTAAACTATGGTTACCGTCTGATGTGCATGCTCAAGCTTGAAGACAGAAAGTGAGAAATGTGTTGCACGGACCTCTTCATCGGAGCCTGGAGGAGAAGGCGAGGAGTTCCTTCAGAAGAGCTAGATTAATCTCCTCTGCACAAGCAAGGAAGAAGTTGATTCTCTTCAAAAGGTAGGACATTTTCAGATTTATACTTGAGTTGCTTTTTAATTTTGAAATCCGGGGGTGTGGATTTGCTGTGTTAATGTCTGTGGATTTTGGGGTGAATGTGAGGGAGTGTGTTTGCTGTGTGTGTGTTTTTGGACTTTAAGCTCCAAAAAATTACTTCTGTCTGATGGCGCATTCTTGCACAATAAAAGAAAAAGACGAACAGCGAAGTGTTGTGTGCCCTCATTCTGAGGAGAAATGAAAGCAGCACATCATTATTATGTGCAGAACTGGCCAGCGGAATGTGTTGGCTGAGCGACCAATGTCTCCGGCTTTAAGCTGTAAACTATGGGTCCCGTCTGATGTGCATGCTCAAGCTTGAAGACAGAAAGTGAGAAATGTGTCGCATGGACCTCTTCATCGGAGCCTGGAGAAGAAGGCGAGGAGTTCCCTCAGAAGAGCTAGATGAATCTCCTCTGCACAAGCAAGGAAGAAGTTGATTCTCTTCAAAAGGTAGGACATTTTCAGATTTATACTTGAGTTGTTTTTTAATTTTGAAATCTGGGGGTGTGGATTTGCTGTGTTAATGTCTGTGGATTTTGGGGTGAATGTGAGGGAGTGTGTTTGCTGTGTGTGTGTTTTTGGACTTTAAGCTCCAAAAAATTACTTCTGTCTGATGGCGCATTCTTGCACCATAAAAGAAAAAGAAGAACAGCGAAGTATTGTGTGCCCTCATTCTGAGGAGAAATGAAAGCAGCACATCATTAGTGTGTGCAGAACTGGCCAGCTGAATGTGTTGGCTGAGCGAAAAATGTCTCGGGCTTTAAGCTATAAACTATGGTTACCGTCTGATGTGCATGCTCAAGCTTGAAGACAGAAATTGAGAAATGTGTTGCACGGACCTCTTCATCGGAGCCTGGAGGAGAAGGCGAGGAGTTCCCTCAGAAGAGCTAGATGAATCTCCTCTGCACAAGCAAGGAAGAAGTTGATTCTCTTCAAAAGGTAGGACATTTTCAGATTTATACTTGAGTTGCTTTTTAATTTTGAAATCCTGGGGTGTGGATTTGCTGTGTTAATGTCTGTGGATTTTGGGGTGAATGTGAGGGAGTGTGTTTGCTGTGTGTGTGTTTTTGGAATTTAAGCTCCAAAAAATTACTTCTGTCTGATGGCGCATTCTTGCACAATAAAAGAAAAAGACGAACAGCGAAGTGTTGTGTGCCCTCATTCTGAGGAGAAATGAAAGCAGCACATCATTATTGTGTGCAGAACTGGCCAGCGGAATGTGTTGGCTGAGCGACCAATGTCTTGGGCTTTAAGCTGTAAACTATGGGTCCCGTCTGATGTGCATGCTCAAGCTTGAAGACAGAAAGTGAGAAATGTGTCGCATGGACCTCTTCATCGGAGCCTGGAGAAGAAGGCGAGGAGTTCCCTCAGAAGAGCTAGATGAATCTCCTCTGCACAAGCAAGGAAGAAGTTGATTCTCTTCAAAAGGTAGGACATTTTCAGATTTATACTTGAGTTGCTTTTTAATTTTGAAATCTGGGGGTGTGGATTTGCTGTGTTAATGTCTGTGGATTTTGGGGTGAATGTGAGGGAGTGTGTTTGCTGTGTGTGTGTTTTTGGACTTTAAGCTCCAAAAAATTACTTCTGTCTGATGGCGCATTCTTGCACCATAAAAGAAAAAGAAGAACAGCAAAGTGTTGTGTGCCCTCATTCTGAGGAGAAATGAAAGCAGCACATCATTAGTGTGTGCAAAACTGGCCAGCTGAATGTGTTGGCTGAGCGACCAATGTCTCGGGCTTTAAGTTGTTAACTATGGTTACCGTCTGATGTGCATGCTCAAGCTTGAAGACAGAAATTGAGAAATGTGTTGCACGGACCTCTTCATCGGAGCCTGGAGGAGAAGGCGAGGAGTTCCCTCAGAAGAGCTAGATGAATCTCCTCTGCACAAGCAAGGAAGAAGTTAATTCTCTTCAAAAAGAAGGACATTTTTAGATTTATACTTGAGTTGCTTTTTAATTTTGAAATCTGGGGGTGTGGATTTGCTGTGTTAATGTCTGTGGATTTTGGGGTGAATGTGAGGGAGTGTGTTTGCTGTGTGTGTGTTTTTGGACTTTAAGCTCCAAAAAATTACTTCTGTCTGATGGCGCATTCTTGCACAATAAAAGAAAAAGAAGAACAGCGAAGTGTTGTGTGCCCTCATTCTGAGGAGAAATGAAAGCAGCACATCATTATTGTGTGCAGAACTGGCCAGCGGAATGTGTTGGCTGAGCGACCAATGTCTCGGGCTTTAAGCTGTAAACTATGGGTCCCGTCTGATGTGCATGCTCAACCTTGAAGACAGAAAGTGAGAAATGTGTTGCATGGACCTCTTCATCGGAGCCTAGAGGAGAAGGCGAGGAGTTCCCTCAGAAGAGCTAGATGAATCTCCTCTGCACAAGCAAGGAAGAAGTTGATTCTCTTCAAAAGGTAGGACATTTTCAGATTTATACTTGAGTTGCTTTTTAATTTTGAAATCTGGGGGTGTGGATTTGCTGTGTTAATGTCTGTGGATTTTGGGGTGATGGTGAGGGAGTGTGTTTGCTGTGTGTGTGTTTTTGGACTTTAAGCTCCAAAAAATTACTTCTGTCTGATGGCGCATTCTTGCACCATAAAAGAAAAAGAAGAACAGCGAAGTGTTGTGTGCCCTCATTCTGAGGAGAAATGAAAGCAGCACATCATTATTGTGTGCAGAACTGGCCAGCGGAATGTGTTGGCTGAGCGACCAATGTCTCAGGCTTTAAGCTGTAAACTATGGGTCCCGTCTGATGTGCATGCTCAAGCTTGAAGACAGAAAGTGAGAAATGTGTTGCACAGACCTCTTCATCGGAGCCTGGAGGAGAAGGTGAGGAGTTCCCTCAGAAGAGCTAGATGAATCTCCTCTGCACAAGCAAGGAAGAAGTTGATTCTCTTCAAAAGGTAGGACATTTTCAGATTTATACTTGAGTTGCTTTTTAATTTTGAAATCTGGGGGTGTGGATTTGCTGTGTTAATGTCTGGGGATTTTGGGGTGAATGTGAGGGAGTGTGTTTGCTGTGTGTGTTTTTGGACTTTAAGCTCCAAAAAATTACTTCTGTCTGATGGCGCATTCTTGCACAATAAAAGAAAAAGAAGAACAGCGAAGTGTTGTGTGCCCTCATTCTGAGGAGAAATGAAAGCAGCACATCATTATTGTGTGCAGAACTGGC
Source organism: Pelophylax lessonae (assembly GCF_965119305.1). NCBI lineage: Eukaryota > Metazoa > Chordata > Amphibia > Anura > Ranidae > Pelophylax > Pelophylax lessonae. Next base: position 185,225 of record NW_028120121.1, read on the forward strand.
CAGCGGAATGTGTTGGCTGAGCGACCAATGTCTCGGGCTTTAAGCTGTAAACTATGGGTCCCGTCTAAAGTGCATGCTCAACCTTGAAGACAGAAAGTGAGAAATGTGTTGCATGGACCTCTTCATCGGAGCCTGGAGGAGAAGGCGAGGAGTTCCCTCAGAAGAGCTAGATGAATCTCCTCTGCACAAGCAAGGAAGAAGTTGATTCTCTTCAAAAGGTAGGACATTTTCAGATTTATACTTGAGTTGCTTTTTAATTTTGAAATTTGGGGGTGTGGATTTGCTGTGTTAATGTCTGTGGATTTTGGGGTGAATGTGAGGGAGTGTGTTTGCTGTGTGTGTGTTTTTGGACTTTAAGCTCCAAAAAATTACTTCTGTCTGATGGCGCATTCTTGCACAATAAAAGAAAAAGAAGAACATTGAAGTGTTGTGTGCCCTCATTCTGAGGAGAAATGAAAGCAGCACATCATTAGTGTGTGCAGAACTGGCCAGCTGAATGTGTTGGCTGAGCGAAAAATGTCTCGGGCTTTAAGCTGGAAACTATGGGTCCCGTCTAAAGTGCATGCTCAAGCTTGAAGACAGAAAGTGAGAAATGTGTTGCACGGACCTCTTCATCGGAGCCTGGAGGAGAAGGCGAGGAGTTCCTTCAGAAGAGCTAGATTAATCTCCTCTGCACAAGCAAGGAAGAAGTTGATTCTCTTCAAAAGGTAGGACATTTTCAGATTTATACTTGAGTTGCTTTTTAATTTTGAAATCCGGGGGTGTGGATTTGCTGTGTTAATGTCTGTGGATTTTGGGGTGAATGTGAGGGAGTGTGTTTGCTGTGTGTGTGTTTTTGGACTTTAAGCTCCAAAAAATTACTTCTGTCTGATGGCGCATTCTTGCACAATAAAAGAAAAAGACGAACAGCGAAGTGTTGTGTGCCCTCATTCTGAGGAGAAATGAAAGCAGCACATCATTATTGTGTGCAGAACTGGCCAGCGGAATGTGTTGGCTGAGCGACCAATGTCTCCGGCTTTAAGCTGTAAACTATGGGTCCCGTCTGATGTGCATGCTCAAGCTTGAAGACAGAAAGTGAGAAATGTGTCGCATGGACCTCTTCATCGGAGCCTGGAGAAGAAGGCGAGGAGTTCCCTCAGAAGAGCTAGATGAATCTCCTCTGCACAAGCAAGGAAGAAGTTGATTCTCTTCAAAAGGTAGGACATTTTCAGATTTATACTTGAGTTGCTTTTTAATTTTGAAATCTGGGGGTGTGGATTTGCTGTGTTAATGTCTGCGGATTTTGGGGTGAATGTGAGGGAGTGTGTTTGCTGTGTGTGTGTTTTTGGACTTTAAGCTCCAAAAAATTACTTCTGTCTGATGGCGCATTCTTGCACCATAAAAGAAAAAGAAGAACAGCGAAGTATTGTGTGCCCTCATTCTGAGGAGAAATGAAAGCAGCACATCATTAGTGTGTGCAGAACTGGCCAGCTGAATGTGTTGGCTGAGCGAAAAATGTCTCGGGCTTTAAGCTATAAACTATGGTTACCGTCTGATGTGCATGCTCAAGCTTGAAGACAGAAATTGAGAAATGTGTTGCACGGACCTCTTCATCGGAGCCTGGAGGAGAAGGCGAGGAGTTCCCTCAGAAGAGCTAGATGAATCTCCTCTGCACAAGCAAGGAAGAAGTTGATTCTCTTCAAAAGGTAGGACATTTTCAGATTTATACTTGAGTTGCTTTTTAATTTTGAAATCTGGGGGTGTGGATTTGCTGTGTTAATGTCTGTGGATTTTGGGGTGAATGTGAGGGAGTGTGTTTGCTGTGTGTGTGTTTTTGGACTTTAAGCTCCAAAAAATTACTTCTGTCTGATGGCGCATTCTTGCACCATAAAAGAAAAAGAAGAACAGCAAAGTGTTGTGTGCCCTCATTCTGAGGAGAAATGAAAGCAGCACATCATTAGTGTGTGCAAAACTGGCCAGCTGAATGTGTTGGCTGAGCGACCAATGTCTCGGGCTTTAAGTTGTTAACTATGGTTACCGTCTGATGTGCATGCTCAAGCTTGAAGACAGAAATTGAGAAATGTGTTGCACGGACCTCTTCATCGGAGCCTGGAGGAGAAGGCGAGGAGTTCCCTCAGAAGAGCTAGATGAATCTCCTCTGCACAAGCAAGGAAGAAGTTAATTCTCTTCAAAAAGAAGGACATTTTTAGATTTATACTTGAGTTGCTTTTTAATTTTGAAATCTGGGGGTGTGGATTTGCTGTGTTAATGTCTGCGGATTTTGGGGTGAATGTGAGGGAGTGTGTTTGCTGTGTGTGTGTTTTTAGACTTTAAGCTCCAAAAAATTACTTCTGTCTGATGGCGCATTCTTGCACAATAAAAGAAAAAGAAGAACAGCGAAGTGTTGTGTGCCCTCATTCTGAGGAGAAATGAAAGCAGCACATCATTATTGTGTGCAGAACTGGCCAGCGGAATGTGTTGGCTGAGCGACCAATGTCTCAGGCTTTAAGCTGTAAACTATGGGTCCCGTCTGATGTGCATGCTCAACCTTGAAGACAGAAAGTGAGAAATGTGTTGCATGGACCTCTTCATCGGAGCCTAGAGGAGAAGGCGAGGAGTTCCCTCAGAAGAGCTAGATGAATCTCCTCTGCACAAGCAAGGAAGAAGTTGATTCTCTTCAAAAGGTAGGACATTTTCAGATTTATACTTGAGTTGCTTTTTAATTTTGAAATCTGGGGGTGTGGATTTGCTGTGTTAATGTCTGTGGATTTTGGGGTGATGGTGAGGGAGTGTGTTTGCTGTGTGTGTGTTTTTGGACTTTAAGCTCCAAAAAATTACTTCTGTCTGATGGCGCATTCTTGCACCATAAAAGAAAAAGAAGAACAGCGAAGTGTTGTGTGCCCTCATTCTGAGGAGAAATGAAAGCAGCACATCATTATTGTGTGCAGAACTGGCCAGCTGAATACGTTGGCTGAGCGACCAATGTCTCAGGCTTTAAGCTGTAAACTATGGGTCCCGTCTGATGTGCATGCTCAAGCTTGAAGACAGAAAGTGAGAAATGTGTTGCACAGACCTCTTCATCGGAGCCTGGAGGAGAAGGTGAGGAGTTCCCTCAGAAGAGCTAGATGAATCTCCTCTGCACAAGCAAGGAAGAAGTTGATTCTCTTCAAAGGGTAGGACATTTTCAGATTTATACTTGAGTTGCTTTTTAATTTTGAAATCTGGGGGTGTGGATTTGCTGTGTTAATGTCTGGGGATTTTGGGGTGAATGTGAGGGAGTGTGTTTGCTGTGTGTGTTTTTGGACTTTAAGCTCCAAAAAATTACTTCTGTCTGATGGCGCATTCTTGCACAATAAAAGAAAAAGAAGAACAGCGAAGTGTTGTGTGCCCTCATTCTGAGGAGAAATGAAAGCAGCACATCATTATTGTGTGCAGAACTGGCCAGCGGAATGTGTTGGTTGAGCGACCAATGTCTCAGGCTTTAAGCTGTAAACTATGGGCCCCGTCTGATGTGCATGCTCAAGCTTGAAGACAGAAAGTGAGAAATGTGTTGCACGGACCTCTTCATGGGAGCCTGGAGGAGAAGGCGAGGAGTTCCCTCAGAAGAGCTAGATGAATCTCCTCTGCACAAGCAAGGAAGAAGTTGATTCTCTTCAAAAGGAAGGACATTTTCAGATTAATACTTGAGTTGCTTTTTAATTTTGAAATCTGGGGGTGTGGATTTGCTGTGTTAATGTCTGTGGATTTTGGGGTGAATGTGAGGGAGTGTGTTTGCTGTGTGTGTGTTTTTGGACTTTAAACTCCAAAAAATTACTTCTGTCTGATGGCGCATTCTTGCACAATAAAAGAAAAAGAAGAACAGCGAAGTGTTGTGTGCCCTCATTCTGAGGAGAAATGAAAGCAGCACATCATTATTGTGTGCAGAACTGGCCAGCGGAATGTGTTGGCTGAGCGACCAATGTCTCGGGCTTTAAGCTGTAAACTATGGGTCCCGTCTAAAGTGCATGCTCAACCTTGAAGACAGAAAGTGAGAAATGTGTTGCATGGACCTCTTCATCGGAGCCTGGAGAAGAAGGCGAGGAGTTCCCTCAGAAGAGCTAGATGAATCTCCTCTGCACAAGCAAGGAAGAAGTTGATTCTCTTCAAAAGGTAGGACATTTTCAGATTTATACTTGAGTTGCTTTTTAATTTTGAAATTTAGGGGGTGTGGATTTGCTGTGTTAATGTCTATGGATTTTGGGTTGAATGTGAGGGAGTGTGTTTGCTGTGTGTGTGTTTTTGGACTTTAAGCTCCAAAAAATTACTTCTGTCTGATGGCGCATTCTTGCACAATAAAAGAAAAAGAACAGCGAAGTGTTGTGTGCCCTCATTCTGAGGAGAAATGAAAGGAGCACATCATTATTGTGTGCAGAGCTGGCCAGCGGAATGTGTTGGCTGAGCGACCAATGTCTCGGGCTTTAAGCTGTAAACTATGGGTCCCGTCTGATGTGCATGCTCAACCTTGAAGACAGAAAGTGAGAAATGTGTTGCATGGACCTCTTCATCGGAGCCTGGAGAAGAAGGCGAGGAGTTCCCTCAGAAGAGCTAGATGAATCTCCTCTGCACAAGCAAGGAAGAAGTTGATTCTCTTCAAAAGGTAGGACATTTTCAGATTTATACATGAGTTGCTTTTTAATTTTGAAATCCGGGGGTGTGGATTTGCTGTGTTAATGTCTGTGGATTTTGGGGTGAATGTGAGGGAGTGTGTTTGCTGTGTGTGTGTTTTTGGACTTTAAGCTCCAAAAAATTACTTCTGTCTGATGGCGCATTCTTGCACCATAAAAGAAAAAGAAGAACAGCAAAGTGTTGTGTGCCCTCATTCTGAGGAGAAATGAAAGCAGCACATCATTAGTGTGTGCAAAACTGGCCAGCTGAATGTGTTGGCTGAGCGACCAATGTCTCGGGCTTTAAGTTGTTAACTATGGTTACCGTCTGATGTGCATGCTCAAGCTTGAAGACAGAAATTGAGAAATGTGTTGCACGGACCTCTTCATCGGAGCCTGGAGGAGAAGGCGAGGAGTTCCCTCAGAAGAGCTAGATGAATCTCCTCTGCACAAGCAAGGAAGAAGTTGATTCTCTTCAAAAGGTAGGACATTTTCAGATTTATACTTGAGTTGCTTTTTAATTTTGAAATCTGGGGGTGTGGATTTGCTGTGTTAATGTCTGTGGATTTTGGGGTGAATGTGAGGGAGTGTGTTTGCTGTGTGTGTGTTTTTGGACTTTAAGCTCCAAAAAATTACTTCTGTCTGATGGCGCATTCTTGCACCACAAAAGAAAAAGAAGAACATTGAAGTGTTGTGTGCCCTCATTCTGAGGAGAAATGAAAGCAGCACATCATTAGTGTGTGCAGAACTGGCCAGCTGAATGTGTTGGCTGAGCGAAAAATGTCTCGGGCTTTAAGCTGTAAACTATGGTTACCGTCTGATGTGCATGCTCAAGCTTGAAGACAGAAAGTGAGAAATGTGTTGCACGGACCTCTTCATCGGAGCCTGGAGGAGAAGGCGAGGAGTTCCTTCAGAAGAGCTAGATGAATCTCCTCTGCACAAGCAAGGAAGAAGTTGATTCTCTTCAAAAGGTAGGACATTTTCAGATTAATACTTGAGTTGCTTTTTAATTTTGAAATCTGGGGGTGTGGATTTGCTGTGTTAATGTCTGTGGATTTTGGGGTGAATGTGAGGGAGTGTGTTTGCTGTGTGTGTGTTTTTGGACTTTAAACTCCAAAAAATTACTTCTGTCTGATGGCGCATTCTTGCACAATAAAAGAAAAAGAAGAACAGCGAAGTGTTGTGTGCCCTCATTCTGAGGAGAAATGAAAGCAGCACATCATTATTGTGTGCAGAACTGGCCAGCGGAATGTGTTGGCTGAGCGACCAATGTCTCGGGCTTTAAGCTGTAAACTATGGGTCCCGTCTAAAGTGCATGCTCAACCTTGAAGACAGAAAGTGAGAAATGTGTTGCACGGACCTCTTCATGGGAGCCTGGAGGAGAAGGCGAGGAGTTCCCTCAGAAGAGCTAGATGAATCTCCTCTGCACAAGCAAGGAAGAAGTTGATTCTCTTCAAAAGGTAGGACATTTTCAGATTAATACTTGAGTTGCTTTTTAATTTTGAAATCTGGGGGTGTGGATTTGCTGTGTTAATGTCTGTGGATTTTGGGGTGAATGTGAGGGAGTGTGTTTGCTGTGTGTGTGTTTTTGGACATTAAACTCCAAAAAATTACTTCTGTCTGATGGCGCATTCTTGCACAATAAAAGAAAAAGAAGAACAGCGAAGTGTTGTGTGCCCTCATTCTGAGGAGAAATGAAAGCAGCACATCATTATTGTGTGCAGAACTGGCCAGCGGAATGTGTTGGCTGAGCGACCAATGTCTCGGGCTTTAAGCTGTAAACTATGGGTCCCGTCTAAAGTGCATGCTCAACCTTGAAGACAGAAAGTGAGAAATGTGTTGCATGGACCTCTTCATCGGAGCCTGGAGAAGAAGGCGAGGAGTTCCCTCAGAAGAGCTAGATGAATCTCCTCTGCACAAGCAAGGAAGAAGTTGATTCTCTTCAAAAGGTAGGACATTTTCAGATTTATACTTGAGTTGCTTTTTAATTTTGAAATTTAGGGGGTGTGGATTTGCTGTGTTAATGTCTATGGATTTTGGGTTGAATGTGAGGGAGTGTGTTTGCTGTGTGTGTGTTTTTGGACTTTAAGCTCCAAAAAATTACTTCTGTCTGATGGCGCATTCTTGCACAATAAAAGAAAAAGAACAGCGAAGTGTTGTGTGCCCTCATTCTGAGGAGAAATGAAAGGAGCACATCATTATTGTGTGCAGAGCTGGCCAGCGGAATGTGTTGGCTGAGCGACCAATGTCTCGGGCTTTAAGCTGTAAACTATGGGTCCCGTCTGATGTGCATGCTCAACCTTGAAGACAGAAAGTGAGAAATGTGTTGCATGGACCTCTTCATCGGAGCCTGGAGAAGAAGGCGAGGAGTTCCCTCAGAAGAGCTAGATGAATCTCCTCTGCACAAGCAAGGAAGAAGTTGATTCTCTTCAAAAGGTAGGACATTTTCAGATTTATACATGAGTTGCTTTTTAATTTTGAAATCCGGGGGTGTGGATTTGCTGTGTTAATGTCTGTGGATTTTGGGGTGAATGTGAGGGAGTGTGTTTGCTGTGTGTGTGTTTTTGGACTTTAAGCTCCAAAAAATTACTTCTGTCTGATGGCGCATTCTTGCACCATAAAAGAAAAAGAAGAACAGCAAAGTGTTGTGTGCCCTCATTCTGAGGAGAAATGAAAGCAGCACATCATTAGTGTGTGCAAAACTGGCCAGCTGAATGTGTTGGCTGAGCGACCAATGTCTCGGGCTTTAAGTTGTTAACTATGGTTACCGTCTGATGTGCATGCTCAAGCTTGAAGACAGAAATTGAGAAATGTGTTGCACGGACCTCTTCATCGGAGCCTGGAGGAGAAGGCGAGGAGTTCCCTCAGAAGAGCTAGATGAATCTCCTCTGCACAAGCAAGGAAGAAGTTGATTCTCTTCAAAAGGTAGGACATTTTCAGATTTATACTTGAGTTGCTTTTTAATTTTGAAATCTGGGGGTGTGGATTTGCTGTGTTAATGTCTGTGGATTTTGGGGTGAATGTGAGGGAGTGTGTTTGCTGTGTGTGTGTTTTTGGACTTTAAGCTCCAAAAAATTACTTCTGTCTGATGGCGCATTCTTGCACCATAAAAGAAAAAGAAGAACATTGAAGTGTTGTGTGCCCTCATTCTGAGGAGAAATGAAAGCAGCACATCATTAGTGTGTGCAGAACTGGCCAGCTGAATGTGTTGGCTGAGCGAAAAATGTCTCGGGCTTTAAGCTGTAAACTATGGTTACCGTCTGATGTGCATGCTCAAGCTTGAAGACAGAAAGTGAGAAATGTGTTGCACGGACCTCTTCATCGGAGCCTGGAGGAGAAGGCGAGGAGTTCCTTCAGAAGAGCTAGATTAATCTCCTCTGCACAAGCAAGGAAGAAGTTGATTCTCTTCAAAAGGTAGGACATTTTCAGATTTATACTTGAGTTGCTTTTTAATTTTGAAATCCGGGGGTGTGGATTTGCTGTGTTAATGTCTGTGGATTTTGGGGTGAATGTGAGGGAGTGTGTTTGCTGTGTGTGTGTTTTTGGACTTTAAGCTCCAAAAAATTACTTCTGTCTGATGGCGCATTCTTGCACAATAAAAGAAAAAGACGAACAGCGAAGTGTTGTGTGCCCTCATTCTGAGGAGAAATGAAAGCAGCACATCATTATTGTGTGCAGAACTGGCCAGCGGAATGTGTTGGCTGAGCGACCAATGTCTCCGGCTTTAAGCTGTAAAATATGGGTCCCGTCTGATGTGCATGCTCAAGCTTGAAGACAGAAAGTGAGAAATGTGTTGCATGGACCTCTTCATCGGAGCCTGGAGAAGAAGGCGAGGAGTTCCCTCAGAAGAGCTAGATGAATCTCCTCTGCACAAGCAAGGAAGAAGTTGATTCTCTTCAAAAGGTAGGACATTTTCAGATTTATACATGAGTTGCTTTTTAATTTTGAAATCCGGGGGTGTGGATTTGCTGTGTTAATGTCTGTGGATTTTGGGGTGAATGTGAGGGAGTGTGTTTGCTGTGTGTGTGTTTTTGGACTTTAAGCTCCAAAAAATTACTTCTGTCTGATGGCGCATTCTTGCACAATAAAAGAAAAAGACGAACAGCGAAGTGTTGTGTGCCCTCATTCTGAGGAGAAATGAAAGCAGCACATCATTATTGTGTGCAAAACTGGCCAGCGGAATGTGTTGGCTGAGCGACCAATGTCTCCGGCTTTAAGCTGTAAACTATGGGTCCCGTCTGATGTGCATGCTCAAGCTTGAAGACAGAAAGTGAGAAATGTGTCGCATGGACCTCTTCATCGGAGCCTGGAGAAGAAGGCGAGGAGTTCCCTCAGAAGAGCTAGATGAATCTCCTCTGCACAAGCAAGGAAGAAGTTGATTCTCTTCAAAAGGTAGGACATTTTCAGATTTATACTTGAGTTGCTTTTTAATTTTGAAATCTGGGGGTGTGGATTTGCTGTGTTAATGTCTGTGGATTTTGGGGTGAATGTGAGGGAGTGTGTTTGCTGTGTGTGTGTTTTTGGACTTTAAGCTCCAAAAAATTACTTCTGTCTGATGGCGCATTCTTGCACCATAAAAGAAAAAGAAGAACAGCGAAGTGTTGTGTGCCCTCATTCTGAGGAGAAATGAAAGCAGCACATCATTAGTGTGTGCAGAACTGGCCAGCTGAATGTGTTGGCTGAGCGAAAAATGTCTCGGGCTTTAAGCTATAAACTATGGTTACCGTCTGATGTGCATGCTCAAGCTTGAAGACAGAAAGTGAGAAATGTGTTGACGGACCTCTTCATCGGAGCCTGGAGGAGAAGGCGAGGAGTTCCTTCAGAAGAGCTAGATGAATCTCCTCTGCACAAGCAAGGAAGAAGTTGATTCTCTTCAAAAGGTAGGACATTTTCAGATTTATACTTGAGTTGCTTTTTAATTTTGAAATCCTGGGGTGTGGATTTGCTGTGTTAATGTCTGTGGATTTTGGGGTGAATGTGAGGGAGTGTGTTTGCTGTGTGTGTGTTTTTGGACTTTAAGCTCCAAAAAATTACTTCTGTCTGATGGCGCATTCTTGCACAATAAAAGAAAAAGACGAACAGCGAAGTGTTGTGTGCCCTCATTCTGAGGAGAAATGAAAGCAGCACATCATTATTGTGTGCAGAACTGGCCAGCGGAATGTGTTGGCTGAGCGACCAATGTCTTGGGCTTTAAGCTGTAAACTATGGGTCCCGTCTGATGTGCATGCTCAAGCTTGAAGACAGAAAGTGAGAAATGTGTCGCATGGACCTCTTCATCGGAGCCTGGAGAAGAAGGCGAGGAGTTCCCTCAGAAGAGCTAGATGAATCTCCTCTGCACAAGCAAGGAAGAAGTTGATTCTCTTGAAAAGGTAGGACATTTTCAGATTTATACTTGAGTTGCTTTTTAATTTTGAAATCTGGGGGTGTGGATTTGCTGTGTTAATGTCTGTGGATTTTGGGGTGAATGTGAGGGAGTGTGTTTGCTGTGTGTGTGTTTTTGGACTTTAAGCTCCAAAAAATTACTTCTGTCTGATGGCGCATTCTTGCACCATAAAAGAAAAAGAAGAACAGCAAAGTGTTGTGTGCCCTCATTCTGAGGAGAAATGAAAGCAGCACATCATTAGTGTGTGCAAAACTGGCCAGCTGAATGTGTTGGCTGAGCGACCAATGTCTCGGGCTTTAAGTTGTTAACTATGGTTACCGTCTGATGTGCATGCTCAAGCTTGAAGACAGAAATTGAGAAATGTGTTGCACGGACCTCTTCATCGGAGCCTGGAGGAGAAGGCGAGGAGTTCCCTCAGAAGAGCTAGATGAATCTCCTCTGCACAAGCAAGGAAGAAGTTGATTCTCTTCAAAAGGTAGGACATTTTCAGATTTATACTTGAGTTGCTTTTTAATTTTGAAATCTGGGGGTGTGGATTTGCTGTGTTAATGTCTGTGGATTTTGGGGTGAATGTGAGGGAGTGTGTTTGCTGTGTGTGTGTTTTTGGACTTTAAGCTCCAAAAAATTACTTCTGTCTGATGGCGCATTCTTGCACCATAAAAGAAAAAGAAGAACATTGAAGTGTTGTGTGCCCTCATTCTGAGGAGAAATGAAAGCAGCACATCATTAGTGTGTGCAGAACTGGCCAGCTGAATGTGTTGGCTGAGCGAAAAATGTCTCGGGCTTTAAGCTGTAAACTATGGTTACCGTCTGATGTGCATGCTCAAGCTTGAAGACAGAAAGTGAGAAATGTGTTGCACGGACCTCTTCATCGGAGCCTGGAGGAGAAGGCGAGGAGTTCCTTCAGAAGAGCTAGATTAATCTCCTCTGCACAAGCAAGGAAGAAGTTGATTCTCTTCAAAAGGTAGGACATTTTCAGATTTATACTTGAGTTGCTTTTTAATTTTGAAATCCGGGGGTGTGGATTTGGTGTGTTAATGTCTGTGGATTTTGGGGTGAATGTGAGGGAGTGTGTTTGCTGTGTGTGTGTTTTTGGACTTTAAGCTCCAAAAAATTACTTCTGTCTGATGGCGCATTCTTGCACAATAAAAGAAAAAGACGAACAGCGAAGTGTTGTGTGCCCTCATTCTGAGGAGAAATGAAAGCAGCACATCATTATTATGTGCAGAACTGGCCAGCGGAATGTGTTGGCTGAGCGACCAATGTCTCCGGCTTTAAGCTGTAAACTATGGGTCCCGTCTGATGTGCATGCTCAAGCTTGAAGACAGAAAGTGAGAAATGTGTCGCATGGACCTCTTCATCGGAGCCTGGAGAAGAAGGCGAGGAGTTCCCTCAGAAGAGCTAGATGAATCTCCTCTGCACAAGCAAGGAAGAAGTTGATTCTCTTCAAAAGGTAGGACATTTTCAGATTTATACTTGAGTTGCTTTTTAATTTTGAAATCTGGGGGTGTGGATTTGCTGTGTTAATGTCTGTGGATTTTGGGGTGAATGTGAGGGAGTGTGTTTGCTGTGTGTGTGTTTTTGGACTTTAAGCTCCAAAAAATTACTTCTGTCTGATGGCGCATTCTTGCACCATAAAAGAAAAAGAAGAACAGCGAAGTATTGTGTGCCCTCATTCTGAGGAGAAATGAAAGCAGCACATCATTAGTGTGTGCAGAACTGGCCAGCTGAATGTGTTGGCTGAGCGAAAAATGTCTCGGGCTTTAAGCTATAAACTATGGTTACCGTCTGATGTGCATGCTCAAGCTTGAAGACAGAAATTGAGAAATGTGTCGCATGGACCTCTTCATCGGAGCCTGGAGAAGAAGGCGAGGAGTTCCCTCAGAAGAGCTAGATGAATCTCCTCTGCACAAGCAAGGAAGAAGTTGATTCTCTTCAAAAGGTAGGACATTTTCAGATTTATACTTGAGTTGCTTTTTAATTTTGAAATCTGGGGGTGTGGATTTGCTGTGTTAATGTCTGTGGATTTTGGGGTGAATGTGAGGGAGTGTGTTTGCTGTGTGTGTGTTTTTGGACTTTAAGCTCCAAAAAATTACTTCTGTCTGATGGCGCATTCTTGCACCATAAAAGAAAAAGAAGAACAGCGAAGTATTGTGTGCCCTCATTCTGAGGAGAAATGAAAGCAGCACATCATTAGTGTGTGCAGAACTGGCCAGCTGAATGTGTTGGCTGAGCGAAAAATGTCTCGGGCTTTAAGCTATAAACTATGGTTACCGTCTGATGTGCATGCTCAAGCTTGAAGACAGAAAGTGAGAAATGTGTTGACGGACCTCTTCATCGGAGCCTGGAGGAGAAGGCGAGGAGTTCCTTCAGAAGAGCTAGATGAATCTCCTCTGCACAAGCAAGGAAGAAGTTGATTCTCTTCAAAAGGTAGGACATTTTCAGATTTATACTTGAGTTGCTTTTTAATTTTGAAATCCTGGGGTGTGGATTTGCTGTGTTAATGTCTGTGGATTTTGGGGTGAATGTGAGGGAGTGTGTTTGCTGTGTGTGTGTTTTTGGACTTTAAGCTCCAAAAAATTACTTCTGTCTGATGGCGCATTCTTGCACAATAAAAGAAAAAGACGAACAGCGAAGTGTTGTGTGCCCTCATTCTGAGGAGAAATGAAAGCAGCACATCATTATTGTGTGCAGAACTGGCCAGCGGAATGTGTTGGCTGAGCGACCAATGTCTTGGGCTTTAAGCTGTAAACTATGGGTCCCGTCTGATGTGCATGCTCAAGCTTGAAGACAGAAAGTGAGAAATGTGTCGCATGGACCTCTTCATCGGAGCCTGGAGAAGAAGGCGAGGAGTTCCCTCAGAAGAGCTAGATGAATCTCCTCTGCACAAGCAAGGAAGAAGTTGATTCTCTTCAAAAGGTAGGACATTTTCAGATTTATACTTGAGTTGCTTTTTAATTTTGAAATCTGGGGGTGTGGATTTGCTGTGTTAATGTCTGTGGATTTTGGGGTGAATGTGAGGGAGTGTGTTTGCTGTGTGTGTGTTTTTGGACTTTAAGCTCCAAAAAATTACTTCTGTCTGATGGCGCATTCTTGCACCATAAAAGAAAAAGAAGAACAGCAAAGTGTTGTGTGCCCTCATTCTGAGGAGAAATGAAAGCAGCACATCATTAGTGTGTGCAAAACTGGCCAGCTGAATGTGTTGGCTGAGCGACCAATGTCTCGGGCTTTAAGTTGTTAACTATGGTTACCGTCTGATGTGCATGCTCAAGCTTGAAGACAGAAATTGAGAAATGTGTTGCACGGACCTCTTCATCGGAGCCTGGAGGAGAAGGCGAGGAGTTCCCTCAGAAGAGCTAGATGAATCTCCTCTGCACAAGCAAGGAAGAAGTTGATTCTCTTCAAAAGGTAGGACATTTTCAGATTTATACTTGAGTTGCTTTTTAATTTTGAAATCTGGGGGTGTGGATTTGCTGTGTTAATGTCTGTGGATTTTGGGGTGAATGTGAGGGAGTGTGTTTGCTGTGTGTGTGTTTTTGGACTTTAAGCTCCAAAAAATTACTTCTGTCTGATGGCGCATTCTTGCACCATAAAAGAAAAAGAAGAACATTGAAGTGTTGTGTGCCCTCATTCTGAGGAGAAATGAAAGCAGCACATCATTAGTGTGTGCAGAACTGGCCAGCTGAATGTGTTGGCTGAGCGAAAAATGTCTCGGGCTTTAAGCTGTAAACTATGGTTACCGTCTGATGTGCATGCTCAAGCTTGAAGACAGAAAGTGAGAAATGTGTTGCACGGACCTCTTCATCGGAGCCTGGAGGAGAAGGCGAGGAGTTCCTTCAGAAGAGCTAGATTAATCTCCTCTGCACAAGCAAGGAAGAAGTTGATTCTCTTCAAAAGGTAGGACATTTTCAGATTTATACTTGAGTTGCTTTTTAATTTTGAAATCCGGGGGTGTGGATTTGGTGTGTTAATGTCTGTGGATTTTGGGGTGAATGTGAGGGAGTGTGTTTGCTGTGTGTGTGTTTTTGGACTTTAAGCTCCAAAAAATTACTTCTGTCTGATGGCGCATTCTTGCACAATAAAAGAAAAAGACGAACAGCGAAGTGTTGTGTGCCCTCATTCTGAGGAGAAATGAAAGCAGCACATCATTATTATGTGCAGAACTGGCCAGCGGAATGTGTTGGCTGAGCGACCAATGTCTCCGGCTTTAAGCTGTAAACTATGGGTCCCGTCTGATGTGCATGCTCAAGCTTGAAGACAGAAAGTGAGAAATGTGTCGCATGGACCTCTTCATCGGAGCCTGGAGAAGAAGGCGAGGAGTTCCCTCAGAAGAGCTAGATGAATCTCCTCTGCACAAGCAAGGAAGAAGTTGATTCTCTTCAAAAGGTAGGACATTTTCAGATTTATACTTGAGTTGCTTTTTAATTTTGAAATCTGGGGGTGTGGATTTGCTGTGTTAATGTCTGTGGATTTTGGGGTGAATGTGAGGGAGTGTGTTTGCTGTGTGTGTGTTTTTGGACTTTAAGCTCCAAAAAATTACTTCTGTCTGATGGCGCATTCTTGCACCATAAAAGAAAAAGAAGAACAGCGAAGTATTGTGTGCCCTCATTCTGAGGAGAAATGAAAGCAGCACATCATTAGTGTGTGCAGAACTGGCCAGCTGAATGTGTTGGCTGAGCGAAAAATGTCTCGGGCTTTAAGCTATAAACTATGGTTACCGTCTGATGTGCATGCTCAAGCTTGAAGACAGAAATTGAGAAATGTGTTGCACGGACCTCTTCATCGGAGCCTGGAGGAGAAGGCGAGGAGTTCCCTCAGAAGAGCTAGATGAATCTCCTCTGCACAAGCAAGGAAGAAGTTGATTCTCTTCAAAAGGTAGGACATTTTCAGATTTATACTTGAGTTGCTTTTTAATTTTGAAATCCTGGGGTGTGGATTTGCTGTGTTAATGTCTGTGGATTTTGGGGTGAATGTGAGGGAGTGTGTTTGCTGTGTGTGTGTTTTTGGAATTTAAGCTCCAAAAAATTACTTCTGTCTGATGGCGCATTCTTGCACAATAAAAGAAAAAGACGAACAGCGAAGTGTTGTGTGCCCTCATTCTGAGGAGAAATGAAAGCAGCACATCATTATTGTGTGCAGAACTGGCCAGCGGAATGTGTTGGCTGAGCGACCAATGTCTTGGGCTTTAAGCTGTAAACTATGGGTCCCGTCTGATGTGCATGCTCAAGCTTGAAGACAGAAAGTGAGAAATGTGTCGCATGGACCTCTTCATCGGAGCCTGGAGAAGAAGGCGAGGAGTTCCCTCAGAAGAGCTAGATGAATCTCCTCTGCACAAGCAAGGAAGAAGTTGATTCTCTTCAAAAGGTAGGACATTTTCAGATTTATACTTGAGTTGCTTTTTAATTTTGAAATCTGGGGGTGTGGATTTGCTGTGTTAATGTCTGTGGATTTTGGGGTGAATGTGAGGGAGTGTGTTTGCTGTGTGTGTGTTTTTGGACTTTAAGCTCCAAAAAATTACTTCTGTCTGATGGCGCATTCTTGCACCATAAAAGAAAAAGAAGAACAGCAAAGTGTTGTGTGCCCTCATTCTGAGGAGAAATGAAAGCAGCACATCATTAGTGTGTGCAAAACTGGCCAGCTGAATGTGTTGGCTGAGCGACCAATGTCTCGGGCTTTAAGTTGTTAACTATGGTTACTGTCTGATGTGCATGCTCAAGCTTGAAGACAGAAATTGAGAAATGTGTTGCACGGACCTCTTCATCGGAGCCTGGAGGAGAAGGCGAGGAGTTCCCTCAGAAGAGCTAGATGAATCTCCTCTGCACAAGCAAGGAAGAAGTTAATTCTCTTCAAAAAGAAGGACATTTTTAGATTTATACTTGAGTTGCTTTTTAATTTTGAAATCTGGGGGTGTGGATTTGCTGTGTTAATGTCTGTGGATTTTGGGGTGAATGTGAGGGAGTGTGTTTGCTGTGTGTGTGTTTTTGGACTTTAAGCTCCAAAAAATTACTTCTGTCTGATGGCGCATTCTTGCACAATAAAAGAAAAAGAAGAACAGCGAAGTGTTGTGTGCCCTCATTCTGAGGAGAAATGAAAGCAGCACATCATTATTGTGTGCAGAACTGGCCAGCGGAATGTGTTGGCTGAGCGACCAATGTCTCGGGCTTTAAGCTGTAAACTAATGGTCCCGTCTGATGTGCATGCTCAACCTTGAAGACAGAAAGTGAGAAATGTGTTGCATGGACCTCTTCATCGGAGCCTAGAGGAGAAGGCGAGGAGTTCCCTCAGAAGAGCTAGATGAATCTCCTCTGCACAAGCAAGGAAGAAGTTGATTCTCTTCAAAAGGTAGGACATTTTCAGATTTATACTTGAGTTGCTTTTTAATTTTGAAATCTGGGGGTGTGGATTTGCTGTGTTAATGTCTGTGGATTTTGGGGTGATGGTGAGGGAGTGTGTTTGCTGTGTGTGTGTTTTTGGACTTTAAGCTCCAAAAAATTACTTCTGTCTGATGGCGCATTCTTGCACCATAAAAGAAAAAGAAGAACAGCGAAGTGTTGTGTGCCCTCATTCTGAGGAGAAATGAAAGCAGCACATCATTATTGTGTGCAGAACTGGCCAGCTGAATACGTTGGCTGAGCGACCAATGTCTCAGGCTTTAAGCTGTAAACTATGGGTCCCGTCTGATGTGCATGCTCAAGCTTGAAGACAGAAAGTGAGAAATGTGTTGCACAGACCTCTTCATCGGAGCCTGGAGGAGAAGGTGAGGAGTTCCCTCAGAAGAGCTAGATGAATCTCCTCTGCACAAGCAAGGAAGAAGTTGATTCTCTTCAAAAGGTAGGACATTTTCAGATTTATACTTGAGTTGCTTTTTAATTTTGAAATCTGGGGGTGTGGATTTGCTGTGTTAATGTCTGTGGATTTTGGGGTGAATGTGAGGGAGTGTGTTTGCTGTGTGTGTGTTTTTGGACTTTAAGCTCCAAAAAATTACTTCTGTCTGATGGCGCATTCTTGCACCATAAAAGAAAAAGAAGAACATTGAAGTGTTGTGTGCCCTCATTCTGAGGAGAAATGAAAGCAGCACATCATTAGTGTGTGCAGAACTGGCCAGCTGAATGTGTTGGCTGAGCGAAAAATGTCTCGGGCTTTAAGCTGTAAACTATGGTTACCGTCTGATGTGCATGCTCAAGCTTGAAGACAGAAAGTGAGAAATGTGTTGCACGGACCTCTTCATCGGAGCCTGGAGGAGAAGGCGAGGAGTTCCTTCAGAAGAGCTAGATTAATCTCCTCTGCACAAGCAAGGAAGAAGTTGATTCTCTTCAAAAGGTAGGACATTTTCAGATTTATACTTGAGTTGCTTTTTAATTTTGAAATCTGGGGGTGTGGATTTGCTGTGTTAATGTCTGTGGATTTTGGGGTGATGGTGAGGGAGTGTGTTTGCTGTGTGTGTGTTTTTGGACTTTAAGCTCCAAAAAATTACTTCTGTCTGATGGCGCATTCTTGCACCATAAAAGAAAAAGAAGAACAGCGAAGTGTTGTGTGCCCTCATTCTGAGGAGAAATGAAAGCAGCACATCATTATTGTGTGCAGAACTGGCCAGCTGAATACGTTGGCTGAGCGACCAATGTCTCAGGCTTTAAGCTGTAAACTATGGGTCCCGTCTGATGTGCATGCTCAAGCTTGAAGACAGAAAGTGAGAAATGTGTTGCACAGACCTCTTCATCGGAGCCTGGAGGAGAAGGTGAGGAGTTCCCTCAGAAGAGCTAGATGAATCTCCTCTGCACAAGCAAGGAAGAAGTTGATTCTCTTCAAAAGGTAGGACATTTTCAGATTTATACTTGAGTTGCTTTTTAATTTTGAAATCTGGGGGTGTGGATTTGCTGTGTTAATGTCTGTGGATTTTGGGGTGAATGTGAGGGAGTGTGTTTGCTGTGTGTGTGTTTTTGGACTTTAAGCTCCAAAAAATTACTTCTGTCTGATGGCGCATTCTTGCACCATAAAAGAAAAAGAAGAACATTGAAGTGTTGTGTGCCCTCATTCTGAGGAGAAATGAAAGCAGCACATCATTAGTGTGTGCAGAACTGGCCAGATGAATGTGTTGGCTGAGCGAAAAATGTCTCGGGCTTTAAGCTGTAAACTATGGTTACCGTCTGATGTGCATGCTCAAGCTTGAAGACAGAAAGTGAGAAATGTGTTGCACGGACCTCTTCATCGGAGCCTGGAGGAGAAGGCGAGGAGTTCCTTCAGAAGAGCTAGATTAATCTCCTCTGCACAAGCAAGGAAGAAGTTGATTCTCTTCAAAAGGTAGGACATTTTCAGATTTATACTTGAGTTGCTTTTTAATTTTGAAATCCGGGGGTGTGGATTTGCTGTGTTAATGTCTGTGGATTTTGGGGTGAATGTGAGGGAGTGTGTTTGCTGTGTGTGTGTTTTTGGACTTTAAGCTCCAAAAAATTACTTCTGTCTGATGGCGCATTCTTGCACAATAAAAGAAAAAGACGAACAGCGAAGTGTTGTGTGCCCTCATTCTGAGGAGAAATGAAAGCAGCACATCATTATTGTGTGCAGAACTGGCCAGCGGAATGTGTTGGCTGAGCGACCAATGTCTCCGGCTTTAAGCTGTAAACTATGGGTCCCGTCTGATGTGCATGCTCAAGCTTGAAGACAGAAAGTGAGAAATGTGTTGCATGGACCTCTTCATCGGAGCCTGGAGAAGAAGGCGAGGAGTTCCCTCAGAAGAGCTAGATGAATCTCCTCTGCACAAGCAAGGAAGAAGTTGATTCTCTTCAAAAGGTAGGACATTTTCAGATTTATACATGAGTTGCTTTTTAATTTTGAAATCCGGGGGTGTGGATTTGCTGTGTTAATGTCTGTGGATTTTGGGGTGAATGTGAGGGAGTGTGTTTGCTGTGTGTGTGTTTTTGGACTTTAAGCTCCAAAAAATTACTTCTGTCTGATGGCGCATTCTTGCACAATAAAAGAAAAAGACGAACAGCGAAGTGTTGTGTGCCCTCATTCTGAGGAGAAATGAAAGCAGCACATCATTATTGTGTGCAAAACTGGCCAGCGGAATGTGTTGGCTGAGCGACCAATGTCTCCGGCTTTAAGCTGTAAACTATGGGTCCCGTCTGATGTGCATGCTCAAGCTTGAAGACAGAAAGTGAGAAATGTGTCGCATGGACCTCTTCATCGGAGCCTGGAGAAGAAGGCGAGGAGTTCCCTCAGAAGAGCTAGATGAATCTCCTCTGCACAAGCAAGGAAGAAGTTGATTCTCTTCAAAAGGTAGGACATTTTCAGATTTATACTTGAGTTGCTTTTTAATTTTGAAATCTGGGGGTGTGGATTTGCTGTGTTAATGTCTGTGGATTTTGGGGTGAATGTGAGGGAGTGTGTTTGCTGTGTGTGTGTTTTTGGACTTTAAGCTCCAAAAAATTACTTCTGTCTGATGGCGCATTCTTGCACCATAAAAGAAAAAGAAGAACAGCGAAGTATTGTGTGCCCTCATTCTGAGGAGAAATGAAAGCAGCACATCATTAGTGTGTGCAGAACTGGCCAGCTGAATGTGTTGGCTGAGCGAAAAATATCTCGGGCTTTAAGCTATAAACTATGGTTACCGTCTGATGTGCATGCTCAAGCTTGAAGACAGAAAGTGAGAAATGTGTTGACGGACCTCTTCATCGGAGCCTGGAGGAGAAGGCGAGGAGTTCCTTCAGAAGAGCTAGATGAATCTCCTCTGCACAAGCAAGGAAGAAGTTGATTCTCTTCAAAAGGTAGGACATTTTCAGATTTATACTTGAGTTGCTTTTTAATTTTGAAATCCTGGGGTGTGGATTTGCTGTGTTAATGTCTGTGGATTTTGGGGTGAATGTGAGGGAGTGTGTTTGCTGTGTGTGTGTTTTTGGACTTTAAGCTCCAAAAAATTACTTCTGTCTGATGGCGCATTCTTGCACAATAAAAGAAAAAGACGAACAGCGAAGTGTTGTGTGCCCTCATTCTGAGGAGAAATGAAAGCAGCACATCATTATTGTGTGCAGAACTGGCCAGCGGAATGTGTTGGCTGAGCGACCAATGTCTTGGGCTTTAAGCTGTAAACTATGGGTCCCGTCTGATGTGCATGCTCAAGCTTGAAGACAGAAAGTGAGAAATGTGTCGCATGGACCTCTTCATCGGAGCCTGGAGAAGAAGGCGAGGAGTTCCCTCAGAAGAGCTAGATGAATCTCCTCTGCACAAGCAAGGAAGAAGTTGATTCTCTTCAAAAGGTAGGACATTTTCAGATTTATACTTGAGTTGCTTTTTAATTTTGAAATCTGGGGGTGTGGATTTGCTGTGTTAATGTCTGTGGATTTTGGGGTGAATGTGAGGGAGTGTGTTTGCTGTGTGTGTGTTTTTGGACTTTAAGCTCCAAAAAATTACTTCTGTCTGATGGCGCATTCTTGCACCATAAAAGAAAAAGAAGAACAGCAAAGTGTTGTGTGCCCTCATTCTGAGGAGAAATGAAAGCAGCACATCATTAGTGTGTGCAAAACTGGCCAGCTGAATGTGTTGGCTGAGCGACCAATGTCTCGGGCTTTAAGTTGTTAACTATGGTTACCGTCTGATGTGCATGCTCAAGCTTGAAGACAGAAATTGAGAAATGTGTTGCACGGACCTCTTCATCGGAGCCTGGAGGAGAAGGCGAGGAGTTCCCTCAGAAGAGCTAGATGAATCTCCTCTGCACAAGCAAGGAAGAAGTTGATTCTCTTCAAAAGGTAGGACATTTTCAGATTTATACTTGAGTTGCTTTTTAATTTTGAAATCTGGGGGTGTGGATTTGCTGTGTTAATGTCTGTGGATTTTGGGGTGAATGTGAGGGAGTATGTTTGCTGTGTGTGTGTTTTTGGACTTTAAGCTCCAAAAAATTACTTCTGTCTGATGGCGCATTCTTGCACCATAAAAGAAAAAGAAGAACATTGAAGTGTTGTGTGCCCTCATTCTGAGGAGAAATGAAAGCAGCACATCATTAGTGTGTGCAGAACTGGCCAGCTGAATGTGTTGGCTGAGCGAAAAATGTCTCGGGCTTTAAGCTGTAAACTATGGTTACCGTCTGATGTGCATGCTCAAGCTTGAAGACAGAAAGTGAGAAATGTGTTGCACGGACCTCTTCATCGGAGCCTGGAGGAGAAGGCGAGGAGTTCCTTCAGAAGAGCTAGATTAATCTCCTCTGCACAAGCAAGGAAGAAGTTGATTCTCTTCAAAAGGTAGGACATTTTCAGATTTATACTTGAGTTGCTTTTTAATTTTGAAATCCGGGGGTGTGGATTTGCTGTGTTAATGTCTGTGGATTTTGGGGTGAATGTGAGGGAGTGTGTTTGCTGTGTGTGTGTTTTTGGACTTTAAGCTCCAAAAAATTACTTCTGTCTGATGGCGCATTCTTGCACAATAAAAGAAAAAGACGAACAGCGAAGTGTTGTGTGCCCTCATTCTGAGGAGAAATGAAAGCAGCACATCATTATTATGTGCAGAACTGGCCAGCGGAATGTGTTGGCTGAGCGACCAATGTCTCCGGCTTTAAGCTGTAAACTATGGGTCCCGTCTGATGTGCATGCTCAAGCTTGAAGACAGAAAGTGAGAAATGTGTCGCATGGACCTCTTCATCGGAGCCTGGAGGAGAAGGCGAGGAGTTCCTTCAGAAGAGCTAGATTAATCTCCTCTGCACAAGCAAGGAAGAAGTTGATTCTCTTCAAAAGGTAGGACATTTTCAGATTTATACTTGAGTTGCTTTTTAATTTTGAAATCTGGGGGTGTGGATTTGCTGTGTTAATGTCTGTGGATTTTGGGGTGAATGTGAGGGAGTGTGTTTGCTGTGTGTGTGTTTTTGGACTTTAAGCTCCAAAAAATTACTTCTGTCTGATGGCGCATTCTTGCACCATAAAAGAAAAAGAAGAACAGCGAAGTATTGTGTGCCCTCATTCTGAGGAGAAATGAAAGCAGCACATCATTAGTGTGTGCAGAACTGGCCAGCTGAATGTGTTGGCTGAGCGAAAAATGTCTCGGGCTTTAAGCTATAAACTATGGTTACCGTCTGATGTGCATGCTCAAGCTTGAAGACAGAAATTGAGAAATGTGTTGCACGGACCTCTTCATCGGAGCCTGGAGGAGAAGGCGAGGAGTTCCCTCAGAAGAGCTAGATGAATCTCCTCTGCACAAGCAAGGAAGAAGTTGATTCTCTTCAAAAGGTAGGACATTTTCAGATTTATACTTGAGTTGCTTTTTAATTTTGAAATCCTGGGGTGTGGATTTGCTGTGTTAATGTCTGTGGATTTTGGGGTGAATGTGAGGGAGTGTGTTTGCTGTGTGTGTGTTTTTGGAATTTAAGCTCCAAAAAATTACTTCTGTCTGATGGCGCATTCTTGCACAATAAAAGAAAAAGACGAACAGCGAAGTGTTGTGTGCCCTCATTCTGAGGAGAAATGAAAGCAGCACATCATTATTGTGTGCAGAACTGGCCAGCGGAATGTGTTGGCTGAGCGACCAATGTCTTGGGCTTTAAGCTGTAAACTATGGGTCCCGTCTGATGTGCATGCTCAAGCTTGAAGACAGAAAGTGAGAAATGTGTCGCATGGACCTCTTCATCGGAGCCTGGAGAAGAAGGCGAGGAGTTCCCTCAGAAGAGCTAGATGAATCTCCTCTGCACAAGCAAGGAAGAAGTTGATTCTCTTCAAAAGGTAGGACATTTTCAGATTTATACTTGAGTTGCTTTTTAATTTTGAAATCTGGGGGTGTGGATTTGCTGTGTTAATGTCTGTGGATTTTGGGGTGAATGTGAGGGAGTGTGTTTGCTGTGTGTGTGTTTTTGGACTTTAAGCTCCAAAAAATTACTTCTGTCTGATGGCGCATTCTTGCACCATAAAAGAAAAAGAAGAACAGCAAAGTGTTGTGTGCCCTCATTCTGAGGAGAAATGAAAGCAGCACATCATTAGTGTGTGCAAAACTGGCCAGCTGAATGTGTTGGCTGAGCGACCAATGTCTCGGGCTTTAAGTTGTTAACTATGGTTACTGTCTGATGTGCATGCTCAAGCTTGAAGACAGAAATTGAGAAATGTGTTGCACGGACCTCTTCATCGGAGCCTGGAGGAGAAGGCGAGGAGTTCCCTCAGAAGAGCTAGATGAATCTCCTCTGCACAAGCAAGGAAGAAGTTAATTCTCTTCAAAAAGAAGGACATTTTTAGATTTATACTTGAGTTGCTTTTTAATTTTGAAATCTGGGGGTGTGGATTTGCTGTGTTAATGTCTGTGGATTTTGGGGTGAATGTGAGGGAGTGTGTTTGCTGTGTGTGTGTTTTTGGACTTTAAGCTCCAAAAAATTACTTCTGTCTGATGGCGCATTCTTGCACAATAAAAGAAAAAGAAGAACAGCGAAGTGTTGTGTGCCCTCATTCTGAGGAGAAATGAAAGCAGCACATCATTATTGTGTGCAGAACTGGCCAGCTGAATACGTTGGCTGAGCGACCAATGTCTCAGGCTTTAAGCTGTAAACTATGGGTCCCGTCTGATGTGCATGCTCAAGCTTGAAGACAGAAAGTGAGAAATGTGTTGCACAGACCTCTTCATCGGAGCCTGGAGGAGAAGGTGAGGAGTTCCCTCAGAAGAGCTAGATGAATCTCCTCTGCACAAGCAAGGAAGAAGTTGATTCTCTTCAAAAGGTAGGACATTTTCAGATTTATACTTGAGTTGCTTTTTAATTTTGAAATCTGGGGGTGTGGATTTGCTGTGTTAATGTCTGTGGATTTTGGGGTGAATGTGAGGGAGTGTGTTTGCTGTGTGTGTGTTTTTGGACTTTAAGCTCCAAAAAATTACTTCTGTCTGATGGCGCATTCTTGCACCATAAAAGAAAAAGAAGAACATTGAAGTGTTGTGTGCCCTCATTCTGAGGAGAAATGAAAGCAGCACATCATTAGTGTGTGCAGAACTGGCCAGCTGAATGTGTTGGCTGAGCGAAAAATGTCTCGGGCTTTAAGCTGTAAACTATGGTTACCGTCTGATGTGCATGCTCAAGCTTGAAGACAGAAAGTGAGAAATGTGTTGCACGGACCTCTTCATCGGAGCCTGGAGGAGAAGGCGAGGAGTTCCTTCAGAAGAGCTAGATTAATCTCCTCTGCACAAGCAAGGAAGAAGTTGATTCTCTTCAAAAGGTAGGACATTTTCAGATTTATACTTGAGTTGCTTTTTAATTTTGAAATCTGGGGGTGTGGATTTGCTGTGTTAATGTCTGTGGATTTTGGGGTGATGGTGAGGGAGTGTGTTTGCTGTGTGTGTGTTTTTGGACTTTAAGCTCCAAAAAATTACTTCTGTCTGATGGCGCATTCTTGCACCATAAAAGAAAAAGAAGAACAGCGAAGTGTTGTGTGCCCTCATTCTGAGGAGAAATGAAAGCAGCACATCATTATTGTGTGCAGAACTGGCCAGCTGAATACGTTGGCTGAGCGACCAATGTCTCAGGCTTTAAGCTGTAAACTATGGGTCCCGTCTGATGTGCATGCTCAAGCTTGAAGACAGAAAGTGAGAAATGTGTTGCACAGACCTCTTCATCGGAGCCTGGAGGAGAAGGTGAGGAGTTCCCTCAGAAGAGCTAGATGAATCTCCTCTGCACAAGCAAGGAAGAAGTTGATTCTCTTCAAAAGGTAGGACATTTTCAGATTTATACTTGAGTTGCTTTTTAATTTTGAAATCTGGGGGTGTGGATTTGCTGTGTTAATGTCTGCGGATTTTGGGGTGAATGTGAGGGAGTGTGTTTGCTGTGTGTGTGTTTTTGGACTTTAAGCTCCAAAAAATTACTTCTGTCTGATGGCGCATTCTTGCACCATAAAAGAAAAAGAAGAACATTGAAGTGTTGTGTGCCCTCATTCTGAGGAGAAATGAAAGCAGCACATCATTAGTGTGTGCAGAACTGGCCAGATGAATGTGTTGGCTGAGCGAAAAATGTCTCGGGCTTTAAGCTGTAAACTATGGTTACCGTCTGATGTGCATGCTCAAGCTTGAAGACAGAAAGTGAGAAATGTGTTGCACGGACCTCTTCATCGGAGCCTGGAGGAGAAGGCGAGGAGTTCCTTCAGAAGAGCTAGATTAATCTCCTCTGCACAAGCAAGGAAGAAGTTGATTCTCTTCAAAAGGTAGGACATTTTCAGATTTATACTTGAGTTGCTTTTTAATTTTGAAATCCGGGGGTGTGGATTTGCTGTGTTAATGTCTGTGGATTTTGGGGTGAATGTGAGGGAGTGTGTTTGCTGTGTGTGTGTTTTTGGACTTTAAGCTCCAAAAAATTACTTCTGTCTGATGGCGCATTCTTGCACAATAAAAGAAAAAGACGAACAGCGAAGTGTTGTGTGCCCTCATTCTGAGGAGAAATGAAAGCAGCACATCATTATTGTGTGCAGAACTGGCCAGCGGAATGTGTTGGCTGAGCGACCAATGTCTCCGGCTTTAAGCTGTAAACTATGGGTCCCGTCTGATGTGCATGCTCAAGCTTGAAGACAGAAAGTGAGAAATGTGTTGCATGGACCTCTTCATCGGAGCCTGGAGAAGAAGGCGAGGAGTTCCCTCAGAAGAGCTAGATGAATCTCCTCTGCACAAGCAAGGAAGAAGTTGATTCTCTTCAAAAGGTAGGACATTTTCAGATTTATACATGAGTTGCTTTTTAATTTTGAAATCCGGGGGTGTGGATTTGCTGTGTTAATGTCTGTGGATTTTGGGGTGAATGTGAGGGAGTGTGTTTGCTGTGTGTGTGTTTTTGGACTTTAAGCTCCAAAAAATTACTTCTGTCTGATGGCGCATTCTTGCACAATAAAAGAAAAAGACGAACAGCGAAGTGTTGTGTGCCCTCATTCTGAGGAGAAATGAAAGCAGCACATCATTATTGTGTGCAAAACTGGCCAGCGGAATGTGTTGGCTGAGCGACCAATGTCTCCGGCTTTAAGCTGTAAACTATGGGTCCCGTCTGATGTGCATGCTCAAGCTTGAAGACAGAAAGTGAGAAATGTGTCGCATGGACCTCTTCATCGGAGCCTGGAGAAGAAGGCGAGGAGTTCCCTCAGAAGAGCTAGATGAATCTCCTCTGCACAAGCAAGGAAGAAGTTGATTCTCTTCAAAAGGTAGGACATTTTCAGATTTATACTTGAGTTGCTTTTTAATTTTGAAATCTGGGGGTGTGGATTTGCTGTGTTAATGTCTGTGGATTTTGGGGTGAATGTGAGGGAGTGTGTTTGCTGTGTGTGTGTTTTTGGACTTTAAGCTCCAAAAAATTACTTCTGTCTGATGGCGCATTCTTGCACCATAAAAGAAAAAGAAGAACAGCGAAGTATTGTGTGCCCTCATTCTGAGGAGAAATGAAAGCAGCACATCATTAGTGTGTGCAGAACTGGCCAGCTGAATGTGTTGGCTGAGCGAAAAATATCTCGGGCTTTAAGCTATAAACTATGGTTACCGTCTGATGTGCATGCTCAAGCTTGAAGACAGAAAGTGAGAAATGTGTTGACGGACCTCTTCATCGGAGCCTGGAGGAGAAGGCGAGGAGTTCCTTCAGAAGAGCTAGATGAATCTCCTCTGCACAAGCAAGGAAGAAGTTGATTCTCTTCAAAAGGTAGGACATTTTCAGATTTATACTTGAGTTGCTTTTTAATTTTGAAATCCTGGGGTGTGGATTTGCTGTGTTAATGTCTGTGGATTTTGGGGTGAATGTGAGGGAGTGTGTTTGCTGTGTGTGTGTTTTTGGACTTTAAGCTCCAAAAAATTACTTCTGTCTGATGGCGCATTCTTGCACAATAAAAGAAAAAGACGAACAGCGAAGTGTTGTGTGCCCTCATTCTGAGGAGAAATGAAAGCAGCACATCATTATTGTGTGCAGAACTGGCCAGCGGAATGTGTTGGCTGAGCGACCAATGTCTTGGGCTTTAAGCTGTAAACTATGGGTCCCGTCTGATGTGCATGCTCAAGCTTGAAGACAGAAAGTGAGAAATGTGTCGCATGGACCTCTTCATCGGAGCCTGGAGAAGAAGGCGAGGAGTTCCCTCAGAAGAGCTAGATGAATCTCCTCTGCACAAGCAAGGAAGAAGTTGATTCTCTTCAAAAGGTAGGACATTTTCAGATTTATACTTGAGTTGCTTTTTAATTTTGAAATCTGGGGGTGTGGATTTGCTGTGTTAATGTCTGTGGATTTTGGGGTGAATGTGAGGGAGTGTGTTTGCTGTGTGTGTGTTTTTGGACTTTAAGCTCCAAAAAATTACTTCTGTCTGATGGCGCATTCTTGCACCATAAAAGAAAAAGAAGAACAGCAAAGTGTTGTGTGCCCTCATTCTGAGGAGAAATGAAAGCAGCACATCATTAGTGTGTGCAAAACTGGCCAGCTGAATGTGTTGGCTGAGCGACCAATGTCTCGGGCTTTAAGTTGTTAACTATGGTTACCGTCTGATGTGCATGCTCAAGCTTGAAGACAGAAATTGAGAAATGTGTTGCACGGACCTCTTCATCGGAGCCTGGAGGAGAAGGCGAGGAGTTCCCTCAGAAGAGCTAGATGAATCTCCTCTGCACAAGCAAGGAAGAAGTTGATTCTCTTCAAAAGGTAGGACATTTTCAGATTTATACTTGAGTTGCTTTTTAATTTTGAAATCTGGGGGTGTGGATTTGCTGTGTTAATGTCTGTGGATTTTGGGGTGAATGTGAGGGAGTATGTTTGCTGTGTGTGTGTTTTTGGACTTTAAGCTCCAAAAAATTACTTCTGTCTGATGGCGCATTCTTGCACCATAAAAGAAAAAGAAGAACATTGAAGTGTTGTGTGCCCTCATTCTGAGGAGAAATGAAAGCAGCACATCATTAGTGTGTGCAGAACTGGCCAGCTGAATGTGTTGGCTGAGCGAAAAATGTCTCGGGCTTTAAGCTGTAAACTATGGTTACCGTCTGATGTGCATGCTCAAGCTTGAAGACAGAAAGTGAGAAATGTGTTGCACGGACCTCTTCATCGGAGCCTGGAGGAGAAGGCGAGGAGTTCCTTCAGAAGAGCTAGATTAATCTCCTCTGCACAAGCAAGGAAGAAGTTGATTCTCTTCAAAAGGTAGGACATTTTCAGATTTATACTTGAGTTGCTTTTTAATTTTGAAATCCGGGGGTGTGGATTTGCTGTGTTAATGTCTGTGGATTTTGGGGTGAATGTGAGGGAGTGTGTTTGCTGTGTGTGTGTTTTTGGACTTTAAGCTCCAAAAAATTACTTCTGTCTGATGGCGCATTCTTGCACAATAAAAGAAAAAGACGAACAGCGAAGTGTTGTGTGCCCTCATTCTGAGGAGAAATGAAAGCAGCACATCATTATTATGTGCAGAACTGGCCAGCGGAATGTGTTGGCTGAGCGACCAATGTCTCCGGCTTTAAGCTGTAAACTATGGGTCCCGTCTGATGTGCATGCTCAAGCTTGAAGACAGAAAGTGAGAAATGTGTCGCATGGACCTCTTCATCGGAGCCTGGAGGAGAAGGCGAGGAGTTCCTTCAGAAGAGCTAGATTAATCTCCTCTGCACAAGCAAGGAAGAAGTTGATTCTCTTCAAAAGGTAGGACATTTTCAGATTTATACTTGAGTTGCTTTTTAATTTTGAAATCTGGGGGTGTGGATTTGCTGTGTTAATGTCTGTGGATTTTGGGGTGAATGTGAGGGAGTGTGTTTGCTGTGTGTGTGTTTTTGGACTTTAAGCTCCAAAAAATTACTTCTGTCTGATGGCGCATTCTTGCACCATAAAAGAAAAAGAAGAACAGCGAAGTATTGTGTGCCCTCATTCTGAGGAGAAATGAAAGCAGCACATCATTAGTGTGTGCAGAACTGGCCAGCTGAATGTGTTGGCTGAGCGAAAAATGTCTCGGGCTTTAAGCTATAAACTATGGTTACCGTCTGATGTGCATGCTCAAGCTTGAAGACAGAAATTGAGAAATGTGTTGCACGGACCTCTTCATCGGAGCCTGGAGGAGAAGGCGAGGAGTTCCCTCAGAAGAGCTAGATGAATCTCCTCTGCACAAGCAAGGAAGAAGTTGATTCTCTTCAAAAGGTAGGACATTTTCAGATTTATACTTGAGTTGCTTTTTAATTTTGAAATCCTGGGGTGTGGATTTGCTGTGTTAATGTCTGTGGATTTTGGGGTGAATGTGAGGGAGTGTGTTTGCTGTGTGTGTGTTTTTGGAATTTAAGCTCCAAAAAATTACTTCTGTCTGATGGCGCATTCTTGCACAATAAAAGAAAAAGACGAACAGCGAAGTGTTGTGTGCCCTCATTCTGAGGAGAAATGAAAGCAGCACATCATTATTGTGTGCAGAACTGGCCAGCGGAATGTGTTGGCTGAGCGACCAATGTCTTGGGCTTTAAGCTGTAAACTATGGGTCCCGTCTGATGTGCATGCTCAAGCTTGAAGACAGAAAGTGAGAAATGTGTCGCATGGACCTCTTCATCGGAGCCTGGAGAAGAAGGCGAGGAGTTCCCTCAGAAGAGCTAGATGAATCTCCTCTGCACAAGCAAGGAAGAAGTTGATTCTCTTCAAAAGGTAGGACATTTTCAGATTTATACTTGAGTTGCTTTTTAATTTTGAAATCTGGGGGTGTGGATTTGCTGTGTTAATGTCTGTGGATTTTGGGGTGAATGTGAGGGAGTGTGTTTGCTGTGTGTGTGTTTTTGGACTTTAAGCTCCAAAAAATTACTTCTGTCTGATGGCGCATTCTTGCACAATAAAAGAAAAAGAAGAACAGCGAAGTGTTGTGTGCCCTCATTCTGAGGAGAAATGAAAGCAGCACATCATTATTGTGTGCAGAACTGGCCAGCGGAATGTGTTGGCTGAGCGACCAATGTCTCGGGCTTTAAGCTGTAAACTATGGGTCCCGTCTGATGTGCATGCTCAACCTTGAAGACAGAAAGTGAGAAATGTGTTGCATGGACCTCTTCATCGGAGCCTAGAGGAGAAGGCGAGGAGTTCCCTCAGAAGAGCTAGATGAATCTCCTCTGCACAAGCAAGGAAGAAGTTGATTCTCTTCAAAAGGTAGGACATTTTCAGATTTATACTTGAGTTGCTTTTTAATTTTGAAATCTGGGGGTGTGGATTTGCTGTGTTAATGTCTGTGGATTTTGGGGTGATGGTGAGGGAGTGTGTTTGCTGTGTGTGTGTTTTTGGACTTTAAGCTCCAAAAAATTACTTCTGTCTGATGGCGCATTCTTGCACCATAAAAGAAAAAGAAGAACAGCGAAGTGTTGGTGGCCTCATTCTGAGGAGAAATGAAAGCAGCACATCATTATTGTGTGCAGAACTGGCCAGCTGAATACGTTGGCTGAGCGACCAATGTCTCAGGCTTTAAGCTGTAAACTATGGGTCCCGTCTGATGTGCATGCTCAAGCTTGAAGACAGAAAGTGAGAAATGTGTTGCACAGACCTCTTCATCGGAGCCTGGAGGAGAAGGTGAGGAGTTCCCTCAGAAGAGCTAGATGAATCTCCTCTGCACAAGCAAGGAAGAAGTTGATTCTCTTCAAAAGGTAGGACATTTTCAGATTTATACTTGAGTTGCTTTTTAATTTTGAAATCTGGGGGTGTGGATTTGCTGTGTTAATGTCTGGGGATTTTGGGGTGAATGTGAGGGAGTGTGTTTGCTGTGTGTGTTTTTGGACTTTAAGCTCCAAAAAATTACTTCTGTCTGATGGCGCATTCTTGCACAATAAAAGAAAAAGAAGAACAGCGAAGTGTTGTGTGCCCTCATTCTGAGGAGAAATGAAAGCAGCACATCATTATTGTGTGCAGAACTGGCCAGCGGAATGTGTTGGCTGAGCGACCAATGTCTCGGGCTTTAAGCTGTAAACTATGGGTCCCGTCTAAAGTGCATGCTCAACCTTGAAGACAGAAAGTGAGAAATGTGTTGCATGGACCTCTTCATCGGAGCCTGGAGGAGAAGGCGAGGAGTTCCCTCAGAAGAGCTAGATGAATCTCCTCTGCACAAGCAAGGAAGAAGTTGATTCTCTTCAAAAGGTAGGACATTTTCAGATTTATACTTGAGTTGCTTTTTAATTTTGAAATTTGGGGGTGTGGATTTGCTGTGTTAATGTCTGTGGATTTTGGGGTGAATGTGAGGGAGTGTGTTTGCTGTGTGTGTGTTTTTGGACTTTAAGCTCCAAAAAATTACTTCTGTCTGATGGCGCATTCTTGCACAATAAAAGAAAAAGAACAGCGAAGTGTTGTGAGCCCTCATTCTGAGAAGAAATGAAAGCAGCACATCATTATCGTGTGCAGAACTGGCCAGCTGAATGTGTTGGTTGAGCGACCAATGTCTCAGGCTTTAAGCTGTAAACTATGGGTCCCGTGTGATGTGCATGCTCAAGCTTGAAGACAGAAAGTGAGAAATGTGTTGCACGGACCTCTTCATGGGAGCCTGGAGGAGAAGGCGAGGAGTTCCCTCAGAAGAGCTAGATGAATCTCCTCTGCACAAGCAAGGAAGAAGTTGATTCTCTTCAAAAGGTAGGACATTTTCAGATTAATACTTGAGTTGCTTTTTAATTTTGAAATCTGGGGGTGTGGATTTGCTGTGTTAATGTCTGTGGATTTTGGGGTGAATGTGAGGGAGTGTGTTTGCTGTGTGTGTGTTTTTGGACTTTAAACTCCAAAAAATTACTTCTGTCTGATGGCGCATTCTTGCACAATAAAAGAAAAGAAGAACAGCGAAGTGTTGTGTGCCCTCATTCTGAGGAGAAATGAAAGCAGCACATCATTATTGTGTGCAGAACTGGCCAGCGGAATGTGTTGGCTGAGCGACCAATGTCTCGGGCTTTAAGCTGTAAACTATGGGTCCCGTCTAAAGTGCATGCTCAACCTTGAAGACAGAAAGTGAGAAATGTGTTGCATGGACCTCTTCATCGGAGCCTGGAGAAGAAGGCGAGGAGTTCCCTCAGAAGAGCTAGATGAATCTCCTCTGCACAAGCAAGGAAGAAGTTGATTCTCTTCAAAAGGTAGGACATTTTCAGATTTATACTTGAGTTGCTTTTTAATTTTGAAATTTGGGGGTGTGGATTTGCTGTGTTAATGTCTGTGGATTTTGGGGTGAATGTGAGGGAGTGTGTTTGCTGTGTGTGTGTTTTTGGACTTTAAGCTCCAAAAAATTACTTCTGTCTGATGGCGCATTCTTGCACAATAAAAGAAAAAGAACAGCGAAGTGTTGTGAGCCCTCATTCTGAGAAGAAATGAAAGCAGCACATCATTATTGTGTGCAGAACTGGCCAGCTGAATGTGTTGGTTGAGCGACCAATGTCTCAGGCTTTAAGCTGTAAACTATGGGTCCCGTCTGATGTGCATGCTCAAGCTTGAAGACAGAAAGTGAGAAATGTGTTGCACGGACCTCTTCATGGGAGCCTGGAGGAGAAGGCGAGGAGTTCCCTCAGAAGAGCTAGATGAATCTCCTCTGCACAAGCAAGGAAGAAGTTGATTCTCTTCAAAAGGTAGGACATTTTCAGATTAATACTTGAGTTGCTTTTTAATTTTGAAATCTGGGGGTGTGGATTTGCTGTGTTAATGTCTGTGGATTTTGGGGTGAATGTGAGGGAGTGTGTTTGCTGTGTGTGTGTTTTTGGACTTTAAACTCCAAAAAATTACTTCTGTCTGATGGCGCATTCTTGCACAATAAAAGAAAAAGAAGAACAGCGAAGTGTTGTGTGCCCTCATTCTGAGGAGAAATGAAAGCAGCACATCATTATTGTGTGCAGAACTGGCCAGCGGAATGTGTTGGCTGAGCGACCAATGTCTCGGGCTTTAAGCTGTAAACTATGGGTCCCGTCTAAAGTGCATGCTCAACCTTGAAGACAGAAAGTGAGAAATGTGTTGCATGGACCTCTTCATCGGAGCCTGGAGAAGAAGGCGAGGAGTTCCCTCAGAAGAGCTAGATGAATCTCCTCTGCACAAGCAAGGAAGAAGTTGATTCTCTTCAAAAGGTAGGACATTTTCAGATTTATACTTGAGTTGCTTTTTAATTTTGAAATTTGGGGGTGTGGATTTGCTGTGTTAATGTCTATGGATTTTGGGTTGAATGTGAGGGAGTGTGTTTGCTGTGTGTGTGTTTTTGGACTTTAAGCTCCAAAAAATTACTTCTGTCTGATGGCGCATTCTTGCACAATAAAAGAAAAAGAAGAACAGCGAAGTGTTGTGTGCCCTCATTCTGAGGAGAAATGAAAGGAGCACATCATTATTGTGTGCAGAGCTGGCCAGCGGAATGTGTTGGCTGAGCGACCAATGTCTCGGGCTTTAAGCTGTAAACCATGGGTCCCGTCTGATGTGCATGCTCAACCTTGAAGACAGAAAGTGAGAAATGTGTTGCATGGACCTCTTCATCGGAGCCTGGAGGAGAAGGCGAGGAGTTCCCGCAGAAGAGCTAGATTAATCTCCTCTACACATGCAAGGAAGAAGTTGATTCTCTTCAAAAGGTAGGACATTTTCAGATTTATACTTGAGTTGCTTTTTAATTTTGAAATCTGGGGGTGTGGATTTGCTGTGTTAATGTCTGTGGATTTTGGGGTGAATGTGAGGGAGTGTGTTTGCTGTGTGTGTGTTTTTGGACTTTAAGCTCCAAAAAATTACTTCTGTCTGATGGCGCATTCTTACACAATAAAAGAAAAAGAAGAACAGCGAAGTGTTGTGTGCCCTCATTCTGAGGAGAAATGAAAGCAGCACATCATTATTGTGTGCAGAACTGGCCAGCGGAATGTGTTGGCTGAGCGACCAATGTCTCGGGCTTTAAGCTGTAAACTAAGGGTCCCGTCTGATGTGCATGCTCAACCTTGAAGACAGAAAGTGAGAAATGTGTTGCATGGACCTCTTCATCGGAGCCTGGAGGAGAAGGCGAGGAGTTCCCTCAGAAGAGCTAGATGAATCTCCTCTGCACAAGCAAGGAAGAAGTTGATTCTCTTCAAAAGGTAGGACATTTTCAGATTTATACTTGAGTTGCTTTTTAATTTTGAAATCTGGGGGTGTGGATTTGCCGTGTTAATGTCTGTGGATTTTGGGGTGAATGTGAGGGAGTGTGTTTGCTGTGTGTGTGTTTTTGGACTTTAAGCTCCAAAAAATTACTTCTGTCTGATGGCGCATTCTTGCACCATAAAAGAAAAAGAACAGCGAAGTGTTGTGTGCCCTCATTCTGAGGAGAAATGAAAGCAGCACATCATTATTGTGTGCAAAGCTTGCCAGCGGAATGTGTTTGCTGAGCGACCAATGTCTCGGGCTTTAAGCTGTAAACTAAGGGTCCCGTCTGATGTGCATGCTCAACCTTGAAGAAAGAAAGTGAGAAATGTGTTGCATGGACCTCTTCATCGGAGCCTGGAGGAGAAGGCGAAGAGCTCCCTCAGAAGAGCTAGATGAATCTCCTCTGCACAAGCAAGGAAGAAGTTGATTCTCTTCAAAAGGTAGGACATTTTCAGATTTATACTTGAGTTGCTTTTTAATTTTGAAATCTGGGGGTGTGGATTTGCTGTGTTAATGTCTGTGGATTTTGGGGTGAATGTGAGGGAGTGTGTTTGCTGTGTGTGTGTTTTTGGACTTTAAGCTCCAAAAAATTACTTCTGTCTGATGGCGCATTCTTACACAATAAAAGAAAAAGAAGAACAGCGAAGTGTTGTGTGCCCTCATTCTGAGGAGAAATGAAAGCAGCACATCATTATTGTGTGCAGAACTGGCCAGCGGAATTTGTTGGCTGAGCGACCAATGTCTCGGGCTTTAAGCTGTAAACTATGGGTCCCGTCTGATGTGCATGCTCAAGCTTGAAGACAGAAAGTGAGAAATGTGTTGCATGGACCTCTTCATTGGAGCCTGGAGGAGAAGGCGAGGAGTTCCCTCAGAAGAGCTAGATGAATCTCCTCTGCACAAGCACGGAAGAAGTTGATTCTCTTCAAAAGGTAGGACATTTTCAGATTTATACTTGAGTTGCTTTTTAATTTTGAAATCTGGGGGTGTGGATTCGCTGTGTTAATGTCTGTGGATTTTGGGGTGAATGTGAGGAATGTGTTTGCTGTGTGTGTGTTTTTGGACTTTAAGCTCCAAAAAATTACTTCTGTCTGATGGCGCATTCTTGCACAATAAAAGAAAAAGAAGAACAGCGAAGTGTTGTGTGCCCTCATTCTGAGGAGAAATGAAAGCAGCACATCATTATTGTGTGCAAAGCTGGCCAGCGGAATGTGTTGGCTGAGCGACCAATGTCTCGGGCTTTAAGCTGTAAACTATGGGTCCCGTCTGATGTGCATGCTCAACCTTGAAGACAGAAAGTGAGAAATGTGTTGCATGGACCTCTTCATCGGAGCCTGGAGGAGAAGGCGAGCAGTTCCCTCAGAAGAGCTAGATTAATCTCCTCTGCACATGCAAGGAAGAAGTTGATTCTCTTCAAAAGGTAGGACATTTTCAGATTTATACTTGAGTTGCTTTTTAATTTTGAAATCTGGGGGTGTGGATTTGCTGTGTTAATGTCTGTGGATTTTGGGTTGAATGTGAGGGAGTGTGTTTGCTGTGTGTGTGTTTTTGGACTTTAAGCTCCAAAAAATTACTTCTGTCTGATGGCGCATTCTTGCACCATAAAAGAAAAAGAACAGCGAAGTGTTGCGTGCCCTCATTCTGAGGAGAAATGAAAGCAGCACATCATTATTGTGTGCAAAGCTGGCCAGCGGAATGTGTTGGCTGAGCGAAAAATGTCTCGGGCTTTAAGCTGTAAACTAAGGGTCCCGTCTGATGTGCATGCTCAACCTTGAAGACAGAAAGTGAGAAATGTGTTGCATGGACCTCTTCATCGGAGCCTGGAGGAGAAGGCGACGAGTTTCCTCAGAAGAGCTAGATGAATCTCCTCTGCACAAGCAAGGAAGAAGTTGATTCTCTTTAAAAGGTAGGACATTTTCAGATTTATACTTGAGTTGCTTTTTAATTTTGAAATCTGGGGGTGTGGATTTGCTGTGTTAATGTCTGTGGATTTTGGGGTGAAGGTGAGGGAGTGTGTTTGCTGTGTGTGTGTTTTTGGACTTTAAGCTCCAAAAAATTACTTCTGTCTGATGGCGCTTTCTTGCACCATAAAAGAAAAAAAAGAACAGCGAAGTGTTGTGTGCCCTCATTCTGAGGAGAAATGAAAGCAGCACATCATTATTGTGTGCAGAACTGGCCAGCTGAATATGTTGGCTGAGCGACCAATGTCTCAGGCTTTAAGCTGTAAACTATGGGTCCCGTCTGATGTGCATGCTCAAGCTTGAAGACAGAAAGTGAGAAATGTGTTGCACAGACCTCTTCATCGGAGCCTGGAGGAGAAGGTGAGGAGTTCCCTCAGAAGAGCTAGATGAATCTCCTCTGCACAAGCAAGGAAGAAGTTGATTCTCTTCAAAAGGTAGGACATTTTCAGATTTATACTTGAGTTGCTTTTTAATTTTGAAATCTGGGGGTGTGGATTTGCTGTGTTAATGTCTGTGGATTTTGGGGTGAATGTGAGGGAGTGTGTTTGCTGTGTGTGTGTTTTTGGACTTTAAGCTCCAAAAAATTACTTCTGTCTGATGGCGCATTCTTGCACAATAAAAGAAAAAGAAGAACAGCGAAGTGTTGTGTGCCCTCATTCTGAGGAGAAATGAAAGCAGCACATCATTATTGTGTGCAAAGCTGGCCAGCGGAATGTGTTGGCTGAGCGACCAATGTCTCGGGCTTTAAGCTGTAAACTATGGGTCCCGTCTGATGTGCATGCTCAACCTTGAAGACAGAAAGTGAGAAATGTGTTGCATGGACCTCTTCATCGGAGCCTGGAGGAGAAGGCGAGGAGTTCCCTCAGAAGAGCTAGATGAATCTCCTCTGCACAAGCAAGGAAGAAGTTGATTCTCTTCAAAAGGTAGGACATTTTCAAATGTATACTTGAGTTGCTTTTTAATTTTGAAATCTGGGGGTGTGGATTTGCTGTGTTAATGTCTGTGGATTTTGGGGTGAATGTAAGGGAGTGTGTTTGCTGTGTGTGTGTTTTTGGACTTTAAGCTCCAAAAAATTACTTCTGTCTGATGGCGCATTCTTGCACCATAAAAGAAAAAGAAGAACAGCGAAGTGTTGTGTGCCCTCATTCTGAGGAGAAATGAAAGCAGCACATCATTATTGTGTGCAGAACTGGCCAGCTGAATGTGTTGGCTGAGCGACCAATGTCTCGGGCTTTAAGCTGTAAACTATGGGTACCGTCTGATGTGCATGCTCAAGCTTGAAGACAGAAAGTGAGAAATGTGTTGCACGGACCTCTTCATCGGAGCCTGGAGGAGAAGGCGAGGAGTTCCCTCAGAAGAGCTAGATGAATCTCCTCTGCACAAGAAAGGAAGAAGTTGATTCTCTTCAAAAGGTAGGACATTTTCAGATTTATACTTGAGTTGCTTTTTAATTTTGAAATCTGGGGGTGTGGATTTGCTGTGTTAATGTCTGTGGATTTTGGGGTGAATGTGAGGGAGTGTGTTTGCTGTGTGTGTGTTTTTGGACTTTAAGCTCCAAAAAATTACTTCTGTCTGATGGCGCATTCTTACACCATAAAAGAAAAAGAAGAACAGCGAAGTGTTGTGTGCCCTCATTCTCAGGAGAAATGAAAGCAGCACATCATTATTGTGTGCAGAACTGGCCAGCGGAATGTGTTGGCTGAGCGACCAATGTCTCGGGCTTTAAGCTGTTAACTATGGGTCCCGTCTGATGTGCATGCTCAACCTTGAAGACAGAAAGTGAGAAAAGTGTTGCATGGACCTCTTCATCGGAGCCTGGAGGAGAAGGCGAGGAGTTCCCTCAGAAGAGCTAGATGAATCTCCTCTGCACAAGCAAGGAAGAAGTTGATTCTCTTCAAAAGGTAGGACATTTTCAAATGTATACTTGAGTTGCTTTTTAATTTTGAAATCTGGGGGTGTGGATTTGCTGTGTTAATGTCTGTGGATTTTGGGGTGAATGTAAGGGAGTGTGTTTGCTGTGTGTGTGTTTTTGGACTTTAAGCTCCAAAAAATTACTTCTGTCTGATGGCGCATTCTTGCACCATAAAAGAAAAAGAAGAACAGCGAAGTGTTGTGTGCCCTCATTCTGAGGAGAAATGAAAGCAGCACATCATTATTGTGTGCAGAACTGGCCAGCTGAATGTGTTGGCTGAGTGACCAATGTCTCAGGCTTTAAGCTGTAAACTATGGGTACCGTCTCATGTGCATGCTCAAGCTTGAAGACAGAAAGTGAGAAATGTGTTGCACGGACCTCTTTATCGGAGCCTGGAGAAGAAGGCGAGGAGTTCCCTCAGAAGAGCTAGATGAATCTCCTCTGCACAAGAAAGGAAGAAGTTGATTCTCTTCAAAAGGTAGGACATTTTCAGATTTATACTTGAGTTGCTTTTTAATTTTGAAATCTGGGGGTGTGGATTTGCTGTGTTAATGTCTGTGGATTTTGGGGTGAATGTGAGGGAGTGTGTTTGCTGTGTGTGTGTGTTTTTGGACTTTAAGCTCCAAAAAATTACTTCTGTCTGATGGCGCATTCTTACACCATAAAAGAAAAAGAAGAACAGCGAAGTGTTGTGTGCCCTCATTCTCAGGAGAAATGAAAGCAGCACATCATTATTGTGTGCAGAACTGGCCAGCGGAATGTGTTGGCTGAGCGACCAATGTCTCGGGCTTTAAGCTGTTAACTATGGGTCCCGTCTGATGTGAATGCTCAACCTTGAAGACAGAAAGTGAGAAATGTGTTGCATGGACCTCTTCATCGGAGCCTGGAGGAGAAGGCGAGGAGTTCCCTCAGAAGAGCTAGATGAATCTCCTCTGCACAAGCAAGGAATAAGTTGATTCTCTTCAAAAGGTAGGACATTTTCAGATTTATACTTGAGTTGCTTTTTAATTTTGAAATCTGGGGGTGTGGATTTGCTGTGTTAATGTCTGTGGATTTTGGGGTGAATGTGAGGAGTGTGTTTGCTGTGTGTGTGTTTTTGGACTTTAAGCTCCAAAAAATTACTTCTGTCTGATGGCGCATTCTTGCACAATAAAAGAAAAAGAAGAACAGGGAAGTGTTGTGTGCCCTCATTCTGAGGAGAATTGAAAGCAGCACATCATTATTGTGTGCAAAGCTGGCCAGCGGAATGTGTTGGCTGAGCGACCAATGTCTCGGGCTTTAAGCTGTAAACTATGGGTCCCGTCTGATGTGCATGCTCAACCTTGAAGAAAGAAAGTGAGAAATGTGTTGCATGGACCTCTTCATCGGAGCCTGGAGGAGAAGGCGAAGAGCTCCCTCAGAAGAGCTAGATGAATCTCCTCTGCACAAGCAAGGAAGAAGTTGATTCTCTTCAAAAGGTAGGACATTTTCAGATTTATACTTGAGTTGCTTTTTAATTTTGAAATCTGGGGGTGTGGATTTGCTGTGTTAATGTCTGTGGATTTTGGGGTGAATGTGAGGGAGTGTGTTTGCTGTGTGTGTGTTTTTGGACTTTAAGCTCCAAAAAATTACTTCTGTCTGATGGCGCATTCTTACACAATAAAAGAAAAAGAAGAACAGCGAAGTGTTGTGTGCCCTCATTCTGAGGAGAAATGAAAGCAGCACATCATTATTGTGTGCAGAACTGGCCAGCGGAATTTGTTGGCTGAGCGACCAATGTCTCGGGCTTTAAGCTGTAAACTATGGGTCCCGTCTGATGTGCATGCTCAAGCTTGAAGACAGAAAGTGAGAAATGTGTTGCATGGACCTCTTCATTGGAGCCTGGAGGAGAAGGCGAGGAGTTCCCTCAGAAGAGCTAGATTAATCTCCTCTGCACAAGCACGGAAGAAGTTGATTCTCTTCAAAAGGTAGGACATTTTCAGATTTATACTTGAGTTGCTTTTTAATTTTGAAATCTGGGGGTGTGGATTTGCTGTGTTAATGTCTGTGGATTTTGGGGTGAATGTGAGGAATGTGTTTGCTGTGTGTGTGTTTTTGGACTTTAAGCTCCAAAAAATTACTTCTGTCTGATGGCGCATTCTTGCACAATAAAAGAAAAAGAAGAACAGCGAAGTGTTGTGTGCCCTCATTCTGAGGAGAAATGAAAGCAGCACATCATTATTGTGTGCAAAGCTGGCCAGCGGAATGTGTTGGCTGAGCGACCAATGTCTCGGGCTTTAAGCTGTAAACTATGGGTCCCGTCTGATGTGCATGCTCAACCTTGAAGACAGAAAGTGAGAAATGTGTTGCATGGACCTCTTCATCGGAGCCTGGAGGAGAAGGCGAGCAGTTCCCTCAGAAGAGCTAGATTAATCTCCTCTGCACATGCAAGGAAGAAGTTGATTCTCTTCAAAAGGTAGGACATTTTCAGATTTATACTTGAGTTGCTTTTTAATTTTGAAATCTGGGGGTGTGGATTTGCTGTGTTAATGTCTGTGGATTTTGGGTTGAATGTGAGGGAGTGTGTTTGCTGTGTGTGTGTTTTTGGACTTTAAGCTCCAAAAAATTACTTCTGTCTGATGGCGCATTCTTGCACCATAAAAGAAAAAGAACAGCGAAGTGTTGCGTGCCCTCATTCTGAGGAGAAATGAAAGCAGCACATCATTATTGTGTGCAAAGCTGGCCAGCGGAATGTGTTGGCTGAGCGAAAAATGTCTCGGGCTTTAAGCTGTAAACTAAGGGTCCCGTCTGATGTGCATGCTCAACCTTGAAGACAGAAAGTGAGAAATGTGTTGCATGGACCTCTTCATCGGAGCCTGGAGGAGAAGGCGACGAGTTTCCTCAGAAGAGCTAGATGAATCTCCTCTGCACAAGCAAGGAAGAAGTTGATTCTCTTTAAAAGGTAGGACATTTTCAGATTTATACTTGAGTTGCTTTTTAATTTTGAAATCTGGGGGTGTGGATTTGCTGTGTTAATGTCTGTGGATTTTGGGGTGAAGGTGAGGGAGTGTGTTTGCTGTGTGTGTGTTTTTGGACTTTAAGCTCCAAAAAATTACTTCTGTCTGATGGCGCTTTCTTGCACCATAAAAGAAAAAAAAGAACAGCGAAGTGTTGTGTGCCCTCATTCTGAGGAGAAATGAAAGCAGCACATCATTATTGTGTGCAGAACTGGCCAGCTGAATATGTTGGCTGAGCGACCAATGTCTCAGGCTTTAAGCTGTAAACTATGGGTCCCGTCTGATGTGCATGCTCAAGCTTGAAGACAGAAAGTGAGAAATGTGTTGCACAGACCTCTTCATCGGAGCCTGGAGGAGAAGGTGAGGAGTTCCCTCAGAAGAGCTAGATGAATCTCCTCTGCACAAGCAAGGAAGAAGTTGATTCTCTTCAAAAGGTAGGACATTTTCAGATTTATACTTGAGTTGCTTTTTAATTTTGAAATCTGGGGGTGTGGATTTGCTGTGTTAATGTCTGTGGATTTTGGGGTGAATGTGAGGGAGTGTGTTTGCTGTGTGTGTGTTTTTGGACTTTAAGCTCCAAAAAATTACTTCTGTCTGATGGCGCATTCTTGCACAATAAAAGAAAAAGAAGAACAGCGAAGTGTTGTGTGCCCTCATTCTGAGGAGAAATGAAAGCAGCACATCATTATTGTGTGCAAAGCTGGCCAGCGGAATGTGTTGGCTGAGCGACCAATGTCTCGGGCTTTAAGCTGTAAACTATGGGTCCCGTCTGATGTGCATGCTCAACCTTGAAGACAGAAAGTGAGAAATGTGTTGCATGGACCTCTTCATCGGAGCCTGGAGGAGAAGGCGAGGAGTTCCCTCAGAAGAGCTAGATGAATCTCCTCTGCACAAGCAAGGAAGAAGTTGATTCTCTTCAAAAGGTAGGACATTTTCAAATGTATACTTGAGTTGCTTTTTAATTTTGAAATCTGGGGGTGTGGATTTGCTGTGTTAATGTCTGTGGATTTTGGGGTGAATGTAAGGGAGTGTGTTTGCTGTGTGTGTGTTTTTGGACTTTAAGCTCCAAAAAATTACTTCTGTCTGATGGCGCATTCTTGCACCATAAAAGAAAAAGAAGAACAGCGAAGTGTTGTGTGCCCTCATTCTGAGGAGAAATGAAAGCAGCACATCATTATTGTGTGCAGAACTGGCCAGCTGAATGTGTTGGCTGAGCGACCAATGTCTCGGGCTTTAAGCTGTAAACTATGGGTACCGTCTGATGTGCATGCTCAAGCTTGAAGACAGAAAGTGAGAAATGTGTTGCACGGACCTCTTCATCGGAGCCTGGAGGAGAAGGCGAGGAGTTCCCTCAGAAGAGCTAGATGAATCTACTCTGCACAAGAAAGGAAGAAGTTGATTCTCTTCAAAAGGTAGGACATTTTCAGATTTATACTTGAGTTGCTTTTTAATTTTGAAATCTGGGGGTGTGGATTTGCTGTGTTAATGTCTGTGGATTTTGGGGTGAATGTGAGGGAGTGTGTTTGCTGTGTGTGTGTTTTTGGACTTTAAGCTCCAAAAAATTACTTCTGTCTGATGGCGCATTCTTACACCATAAAAGAAAAAGAAGAACAGCGAAGTGTTGTGTGCCCTCATTCTCAGGAGAAATGAAAGCAGCACATCATTATTGTGTGCAGAACTGGCCAGCGGAATGTGTTGGCTGAGCGACCAATGTCTCGGGCTTTAAGCTGTTAACTATGGGTCCCGTCTGATGTGCATGCTCAACCTTGAAGACAGAAAGTGAGAAAAGTGTTGCATGGACCTCTTCATCGGAGCCTGGAGGAGAAGGCGAGGAGTTCCCTCAGAAGAGCTAGATGAATCTCCTCTGCACAAGCAAGGAAGAAGTTGATTCTCTTCAAAAGGTAGGACATTTTCAAATGTATACTTGAGTTGCTTTTTAATTTTGAAATCTGGGGGTGTGGATTTGCTGTGTTAATGTCTGTGGATTTTGGGGTGAATGTAAGGGAGTGTGTTTGCTGTGTGTGTGTTTTTGGACTTTAAGCTCCAAAAAATTACTTCTGTCTGATGGCGCATTCTTGCACCATAAAAGAAAAAGAAGAACAGCGAAGTGTTGTGTGCCCTCATTCTGAGGAGAAATGAAAGCAGCACATCATTATTGTGTGCAGAACTGGCCAGCTGAATGTGTTGGCTGAGTGACCAATGTCTCAGGCTTTAAGCTGTAAACTATGGGTACCGTCTCATGTGCATGCTCAAGCTTGAAGACAGAAAGTGAGAAATGTGTTGCACGGACCTCTTTATCGGAGCCTGGAGAAGAAGGCGAGGAGTTCCCTCAGAAGAGCTAGATGAATCTCCTCTGCACAAGAAAGGAAGAAGTTGATTCTCTTCAAAAGGTAGGACATTTTCAGATTTATACTTGAGTTGCTTTTTAATTTTGAAATCTGGGGGTGTGGATTTGCTGTGTTAATGTCTGTGGATTTTGGGGTGAATGTGAGGGAGTGTGTTTGCTGTGTGTGTGTGTTTTTGGACTTTAAGCTCCAAAAAATTACTTCTGTCTGATGGCGCATTCTTACACCATAAAAGAAAAAGAAGAACAGCGAAGTGTTGTGTGCCCTCATTCTCAGGAGAAATGAAAGCAGCACATCATTATTGTGTGCAGAACTGGCCAGCGGAATGTGTTGGCTGAGCGACCAATGTCTCGGGCTTTAAGCTGTTAACTATGGGTCCCGTCTGATGTGAATGCTCAACCTTGAAGACAGAAAGTGAGAAATGTGTTGCATGGACCTCTTCATCGGAGCCTGGAGGAGAAGGCGAGGAGTTCCCTCAGAAGAGCTAGATGAATCTCCTCTGCACAAGCAAGGAATAAGTTGATTCTCTTCAAAAGGTAGGACATTTTCAGATTTATACTTGAGTTGCTTTTTAATTTTGAAATCTGGGGGTGTGGATTTGCTGTGTTAATGTCTGTGGATTTTGGGGTGAATGTGAGGAGTGTGTTTGCTGTGTGTGTGTTTTTGGACTTTAAGCTCCAAAAAATTACTTCTGTCTGATGGCGCATTCTTGCACAATAAAAGAAAAAGAAGAACAGGGAAGTGTTGTGTGCCCTCATTCTGAGGAGAATTGAAAGCAGCACATCATTATTGTGTGCA
This sequence comes from Pelophylax lessonae, assembly GCF_965119305.1. Taxonomy (NCBI): domain Eukaryota; kingdom Metazoa; phylum Chordata; class Amphibia; order Anura; family Ranidae; genus Pelophylax; species Pelophylax lessonae. The sequence goes on from NW_028120121.1 coordinate 229,198, forward strand.
AAGCTGGCCAGCGGAATGTGTTGGCTGAGCGACCAATGTCTCGGGCTTTAAGCTGTAAACTATGGGTCCCGTCTGATGTGCATGCTCAACCTTGAAAACAGAAAGTGAGAAATGTGTTGCATGGACCTCTTCATCGGAGCCTGGAGGAGAAGGCGAGGAGTTCCCTCAGAAGAGCTAGATTAATCTCCTCTGCACATGCAAGGAAGAAGTTGATTCTCTTCAAAAGGTAGGACATTTTCAGATTTATACTTGAGTTGCTTTTTAATTTTGAAATTTTGGGGTGTGGATTTGCTGTGTTAATGTCTGTGGATTTTGGGTTGAATGTGAGGGAGTGTGTTTGCTGTGTGTGTGTTTTTGGACTTTAAGCTCCAAAAAATTACTTCTGTCTGATGGCGAATTCTTGCACAATAAAACAAAAAGAAGAACAACGAAGTGTTGTGTGCCCTCATTCTGAGGAGAAATGAAAGCAGCACATCATTATTGTGTGCAGAACTGGCCAACGGAATGTGTTGGCTGAGCGACCAATGTCTCGGGATTAAGCTGTAAACTATGGGTCCCGTCTTATGTGCATGCTCAAGCTTGAAGACAGAAAGTGAAAAATGTGTTGCACGGACCTCTTCATCGGAACCTGGAGGAAAAGGCGAGGAGTTCCCTCAGAAGAGCTAGATGAATCTCCTCTGCACAAGCAAGGAAGAAGTTGATTATCTTCAAAAGGTAGGACATTTTCAGATTTATACTTGAGTTGCTTTTTAATTTTGAAATCTGGGGGTGTGGATTTGCTGTGTTAATGTCTGTGGATTTTGGGGTGAATGTTAGGAGTGTGTTTGCTGTGTGTGTGTTTTTGGACTTTAAGCTCCAAAAAATTACTTCTGTCTGATGGCGCATTCTTGCACCATAAAAGAAAAAGAACAGCGAAGTGTTGTGTGCCCTCATTCTGAGGAGAAATGAAAGCAGCACATCATTATTGTGTGCAAAGCTGGCCAGCGGAATGTGTTGGCTGAGCGACCAATGTCTCGGGCTTTAAGCTGTAAACTATGGGTCCCGTCTGATGTGCATGCTCAACCTTGAAGACAGAAAGTGAGAAATGTGTTGCATGGACCTCTTCAACGGAGCCTGGAGGAGAAGGCGAGGAGTTCCCTCAGAAGAGCTAGATGAATCTCCTCTGCCCAAGCAAGGAAGAAGTTGATTCTCTTCAAAAGGTAGGACATTTTCAAATGTATACTTGAGTTGCTTTTTAATTTTGAAATCTGGGGGTGTGGATTTGCTGTGTTAATGTCTGTGGATTTTGGGGTGAATGTAAGGGAGTGTGTTTGCTGTGTGTGTGTTTTTGGACTTTAAGCTCCAAAAAATTACTTCTGTCTGATGGCGCATTCTTGCACCATAAAAGAAAAAGAAGAACAGCGAAGTGTTGTGTGCCCTCATTCTGAGGAGAAATGAAAGCAGCACATCATTATTGTGTGCAAAGCTGGCCAGCGGAATGTGTTGGCTGAGCGACCAATGTCTCGGGCTTTAAGCTGTAAACTATGGGTACCGTCTGATGTGCATGCTCAAGCTTGAAGACAGAAAGTGAGAAATGTGTTGCACGGACCTCTTCATCGGAGCCTGGAGGAGAAGGCGAGGAGTTCCCTCAGAAGAGCTAGATGAATCTCCTCTGCACAAGCAAGGAAGAAGTTGATTCTCTTCAAAAGGTAGGACATTTTCAAATGTATACTTGAGTTGCTTTTTAATTTTGAAATCTGGGGGTGTGGATTTGCTGTGTTAATGTCTGTGGATTTTGGGGTGAATGTAAGGGAGTGTGTTTGCTGTGTGTGTGTTTTTGGACTTTAAGCTCCAAAAAATTACTTCTGTCTGATGGCGCATTCTTGCACCATAAAAGAAAAAGAAGAACAGCGAAGTGTTGTGTGCCCTCATTCTGAGGAGAAATGAAAGCAGCACATCATTATTGTGTGCAGAACTGGCCAGCTGAATGTGTTGGCTGAGTGACCAATGTCTCGGGCTTAAAGCTTTAAACTATGGGTACTGTCTCATGTGCATGCTCAAGCTTGAAGACAGAAAGTGAGAAATGTGTTGCACGGACCTCTTCATCGGAGCCTGGAGGAGAAGGCGAGGAGTTCCCTCAGAAGAGCTAGATGAATCTCCTCTGCACAAGAAAGGAAGAAGTTGATTCTCTTCAAAAGGTAGGACATTTTCAGATTTATACTTGAGTTGCTTTTTAATTTTGAAATCTGGGGGTGTGGATTTGCTGTGTTAATGTCTGTGGATTTTGGGGTGAATGTGAGGGAGTGTGTTTGCTGTGTGTGTGTTTTTGGACTTTAAGCTCCAAAAAATTACTTCTGTCTGATGGCGCATTGTTACACCATAAAAGAAAAAGAAGAACAGCGAAGTGTTGTGTGCCCTCATTCTCAGGAGAAATGAAAGCAGCACATCATTATTGTGTGCAGAACTGGCCAGTGGAATGTGTTGGCTGAGCGACCAATGTCTCGGGCTTTAAGCTGTTAACTATGGGTCCCGTCTGATGTGCATGCTCAACCTTGAAGACAGAAAGTGAGAAATGTGTTGCATGGACCTCTTCATCGGAGCCTGGAGGAGAAGGCGAGGAGTTCCCTCAGAAGAGCTAGATGAATCTCCTCTGCACAAGCAAGGAATAAGTTGATTCTCTTCAAAAGGTAGGACATTTTCAGATTTATACTTGAGTTGCTTTTTAATTTTGAAATCTGGGGGTGTGGATTTGCTGTGTTAATGTCTGTGGATTTTGGGGTGAATGTGAGGAGTGTGTTTGCTGTGTGTGTGTTTTTGGACTTTAAGCTCCAAAAAATTACTTCTTTTTGATGTTGCATTCTTGCACAATAAAAGAAAAAGAAGAACAGCGAAGTGTTGTGTGCCCTCATTCTGAGGAGAATTGAAAGCAGCACATCATTATTGTGTGCAAAGCTGGCCAGCGGAATGTGTTGGCTGAGCGACCAATGTCTCGGGCTTTAAGCTGTAAACTATGGGTCCCGTCTGATGTGCATGCTCAACCTTGAAAACAGAAAGTGAGAAATGTGTTGCATGGACCTCTTCATCGGAGCCTGGAGGAGAAGGCGAGGAGTTCCCTCAGAAGAGCTAGATTAATCTCCTCTGCACATGCAAGGAAGAAGTTGATTCTCTTCAAAAGGTAGGACATTTTCAGATTTATACTTGAGTTGCTTTTTAATTTTGAAATTTTGGGGTGTGGATTTGCTGTGTTAATGTCTGTGGATTTTGGGTTGAATGTGAGGGAGTGTGTTTGCTGTGTGTGTGTTTTTGGACTTTAAGCTCCAAAAAATTACTTCTGTCTGATGGCGCATTCTTGCACAATAAAACAAAAAGAAGAACAGCGAAGTGTTGTGTGCCCTCATTCTGAGGAGAAATGAAAGCAGCACATCATTATTGTGTGCAGAACTGGCCAACGGAATGTGTTGGCTGAGCGACCAATGTCTCGGGATTAAGCTGTAAACTATGGGTCCCGTCTTATGTGCATGCTCAAGCTTGAAGACAGAAAGTGAAAAATGTGTTGCACGGACCTCTTCATCGGAACCTGGAGGAAAAGGCGAGGAGTTCCCTCAGAAGAGCTAGATGAATCTCCTCTGCACAAGCAAGGAAGAAGTTGATTATCTTCAAAAGGTAGGACATTTTCAGATTTATACTTGAGTTGCTTTTTAATTTTGAAATCTGGGGGTGTGGATTTGCTGTGTTAATGTCTGTGGATTTTGGGGTGAATGTGAGGAGTGTGTTTGCTGTGTGTGTGTTTTTGGACTTTAAGCTCCAAAAAATTACTTCTGTCTGATGGCGCATTCTTGCACAATAAAAGAAAAAGAAGAACAGCGAAGTGTTGTGTGCCCTCATTCTGAGGAGAAATGAAAGCAGCACATCATTATTGTGTGCAAAGCTGGCCAGCGGAATGTGTTGGCTGAGCGACCAATGTCTCGGGCTTTAAGCTGTAAACTATGGGTCCCGTCTGATGTGCATGCTCAACCTTGAAGACAGAAAGTGAGAAATGTGTTGCATGGACCTCTTCAACGGAGCCTGGAGGAGAAGGCGAGGAGTTCCCTCAGAAGAGCTAGATGAATCTCCTCTGCACAAGCAAGGAAGAAGTTGATTCTCTTCAAAAGGTAGGACATTTTCAAATGTATACTTGAGTTGCTTTTTAATTTTGAAATCTGGGGGTGTGGATTTGCTGTGTTAATGTCTGTGGATTTTGGGGTGAATGTGAGGGAGTGTGTTTGCTGTGTGTGTGTTTTTGGACTTTAAGCTCCAAAAAATTACTTCTGTCTGATGGCGCATTCTTGCACAATAAAAGAAAAAGAAGAACAGCAAAGTATTGTGTGCCCTCATTCTGAGGAGAAATGAAAGCAGCACGTCATCATTGTGTGCAGAACTGGCCAGCGGAATGTGTTGGCTGAGCGACCAATGTCTTGGGCTTTAAGCTGTAAACTATGGGTCCCATCTAAAGTGCATGCTCAACCTTGAAGACAGAAAGTGAGAAATGTGTTGCATGGACCTCTTCATCGGAGCCTGGAGGAGAAGGCGAGGAGTTACCTCAGAAGAGCTAGATGAATCTCCTCTGCACAAGCAAGGAAGAAGTTGATTCTCTTCAAAAGGTAGGACATTTTCAGATTCATACTTGAGTTGCTTTTTAATTTTGAAATCTGGGGGTGTGGATTTGCTGTGTTAATGTCTGTGGATTTTGGGGTGAATGTGAGGGAGTGTGTTTGCTGTGTGTGTTTTTTGACTTTAAGCTCCAAAAAATTACTTCTGTCTGATGGCGCATTCTTGCACAATAAAAAAAAAGAAGAACAGCGAAGTGTTGTGTGCCCTCATTCTGAGGAGAAATGAAAGCAGCACATCATTATTGTGTGCAAAGCTGGCCAGCGGAATGTGTTGGCTGAGCGACCAATGTCTCGGGCTTTAAGCTGTAAACTATGGGTCCCGTCTGATGTGCATGCTCAAGCTTGAAGACAGAAAGTGAGAAATGTGTTGCATGGACCTCTTCATCGGAGCCTGGAGGAGAAGGCGAGGAGTTCCCTCAGAAGAGCTAGATGAATCTCCTCTGCACAAGCAAGGAAGAAGTTGATTCTCTTCAAAAGGTAGGACATTTTCAGATTTATACTTGAGTTGCTTTTTAATTTTGAAATCTGGGGGTGTGGATTTGCTGTGTTAATGTCTGTGGATTTTGGGGTGAATGTGAGGAGTGTGTTTGCTGTGTGTGTGTTTTTGGACTTTAAGCTCCAAAAAATTACTTCTGTCTGATGGCGCATTCTTGCACAATAAAAGAAAAAGAAGAACAGCGAAGTGTTGTGTGCCCTCATTCTGAGGAGAATTGAAAGCAGCACCTCATTATTGTGTGCAAAGCTGGCCAGCGGAATGTGTTGGCTGAGCGACCAATGTCTCGGGCTTTAAGCTGTAAACTATGGGTCCCGTCTGATGTGCATGCTCAACCTTGAAAACAGAAAGTGAGAAATGTGTTGCATGGACCTCTTCATCGGAGCCTGGAGGAGAAGGCGAGGAGTTCCCTCAGAAGAGCTAGATTAATCTCCTCTGCACATGCAAGGAAGAAGTTGATTCTCTTCAAAAGGTAGGACATTTTCAGATTTATACTTGAGTTGCTTTTTAATTTTGAAATTTTGGGGTGTGGATTTGCTGTGTTAATGTCTGTGGATTTTGGGTTGAATGTGAGGGAGTGTGTTTGCTGTGTGTGTGTTTTTGGACTTTAAGCTCCAAAAAATTACTTCTGTCTGATGGCGCATTCTTGCACAATAAAACAAAAAGAAGAACAACGAAGTGTTGTGTGCCCTCATTCTGAGGAGAAATGAAAGCAGCACATCATTATTGTGTGCATAACTGGCCAACGGAATGTGTTGGCTGAGCGACCAATGTCTCGGGATTAAGCTGTAAACTATGGGTCCCGTCTTATGTGCATGCTCAAGCTTGAAGACAGAAAGTGAAAAATGTGTTGCACGGACCTCTTCATCGGAACCTGGAGGAAAAGGCGAGGAGTTCCCTCAGAAGAGCTAGATGAATCTCCTCTGCACAAGCAAGGAAGAAGTTGATTCTCTGCAAAAGGTAGGACATTTTCAAATGTATACTTGAGTTGCTTTTTAATTTTGAAATCTGGGGGTGTGGATTTGCTGTGTTAATGTCTGTGGATTTTGGGGTGAATGTAAGGGAGTGTGTTTGCTGTGTGTGTGTTTTTGGACTTTAAGCTCCAAAAAATTACTTCTGTCTGATGGCGCATTCTTGCACCATAAAAGAAAAAGAAGAACAGCGAAGTGTTGTGTGCCCTCATTCTGAGGAGAAATGAAAGCAGCACATCATTATTGTGTGCAAAGCTGGCCAGCGGAATGTGTTGGCTGAGCGACCAATGTCTCGGGCTTTAAGCTGTAAACTATGGGTACCGTCTGATGTGCATGCTCAAGCTTGAAGACAGAAACTGAGAAATGTGTTGCACGGACCTCTTCATCGGAGCCTGGAGGAGAAGGCGAGGAGTTCCCTCAGAAGAGCTAGATGAATCTCCTCTGCACAAGCAAGGAAGAAGTTGATTCTCTTCAAAAGGTAGGACATTTTCAAATGTATACTTGAGTTGCTTTTTAATTTTGAAATCTGGGGGTGTGGATTTGCTGTGTTAATGTCTGTGGATTTTGGGGTGAATGTAAGGGAGTGTGTTTGCTGTGTGTGAGTTTTTGGACTTTAAGCTCCAAAAAATTACTTCTGTCTGATGGCGCATTCTTGCACCATAAAAGAAAAAGAAGAACAGCGAAGTGTTGTGTGCCCTCATTCTGAGGAGAAATGAAAGCAGCACATCATTATTGTGTGCAGAACTGGCCAGCTGAATGTGTTGGCTGAGTGACCAATGTCTCGGGCTTAAAGCTGTAAACTATGGGTACTGTCTCATGTGCATGCTCAAGCTTGAAGACAGAAAGTGAGAAATGTGTTGCACGGACCTCTTCATCGGAGCCTGGAGGAGAAGGCGAGGAGTTCCCTCAGAAGAGCTAGATGAATCTCCTCTGCACAAGAAAGGAAGAAGTTGATTCTCTTCAAAAGGTAGGACATTTTCAGATTTATACTTGAGTTGCTTTTTAATTTTGAAATCTGGGGGTGTGGATTTGCTGTGTTAATGTCTGTGGATTTTGGGGTGAATGTGAGGGAGTGTGTTTGCTGTGTGTGTGTGTTTTTGGACTTTAAGCTCCAAAAAATTACTTCTGTCTGATGGCGAATTCTTACACCATAAAAGAAAAAGAAGAACAGCGAAGTGTTGTGTGCCCTCATTCTGAGGAGAAATGAAAGCAGCACATCATTATTGTGTGCAGAACTGGCCAGCGGAATGTGTTGGCTGAGCGACCAATGTCTCGGGCTTTAAGCTGTAAACTATGGGTCCCGTCTAAAGTGCATGCTCAACCTTGAAGACAGAAAGTGAGAAATGTGTTGCATGGGCCTCTTCATCGGAGCCAGGAGGAGAAGGCGAGGAGTTCCCTCAGAAGAGCTAGATGAATCTCATCTGCACAAGAAAGGAAGAAGTTGATTCTCTTCAAAAGGTAGGACATTTTCAGATTTATACTTGAGTTGCTTTTTAATTTTGAAATCTGGGGGTGTGGATTTGCTGTGTTAATGTCTGTGGATTTTGGGGTGAATGTGAGGGAGTGTGTTTGCTGTGTGTGTGTTTTTGGACTTTAAGCTCCAAAAAATTACTTCTGTCTGATGGCGCATTCTTACACCATAAAAGAAAAAGAAGAACAGCGAAGTGTTGTGTGCCCTCATTCTCAGGAGAAATGAAAGCAGCACATCATTATTGTGTGCAGAACTGGCCAGTGGAATGTGTTGGCTGAGCGACCAATGTCTCGGGCTTTAAGCTGTTAACTATGGGTCCCGTCTGATGTGCATGCTTAACCTTGAAGACAGAAAGTGAGAAATGTGTTGCATGGACCTCTTCATCGGAGCCTGGAGGAGAAGGCGAGGAGTTCCCTCAGAAGAGCTAGATGAATCTCCTCTGCACAAGCAAGGAATAAGTTGATTCTCTTCAAAAGGTAGGACATTTTCAGATTTATACTTGAGTTGCTTTTTAATTTTGAAATCTGGGGGTGTGGATTTGCTGTGTTAATGTCTGTGGATTTTGGGGTGAATGTGAGGAGTGTGTTTGCTGTGTGTGTGTTTTTGGACTTTAAGCTCCAAAAAAATTACTTCTGGCGCATTCTTGCACAATAAAAGAAAAAGAAGAACAGCGAAGTGTTGTGTGCCCTCATTCTGAGGAGAATTGAAAGCAGCACATCATTATTGTGTGCAAAGCTGGCCAGCGGAATGTGTTGGCTGAGCGACCAATGTCTCGGGCTTTAAGCTGTAAACTATGGGTCCCGTCTGATGTGCATGCTCAACCTTGAAAACAGAAAGTGAGAAATGTGTTGCATGGACCTCTTCATCGGAGCCTGGAGGAGAAGGCGAGGAGTTCCCTCAGAAGAGCTAGATTAATCTCCTCTGCACATGCAAGGAAGAAGTTGATTCTCTTCAAAAGGTAGGACATTTTCAGATTTATACTTGAGTTGCTTTTTAATTTTGAAATTTTGGGGTGTGGATTTGCTGTGTTAATGTCTGTGGATTTTGGGTTGAATGTGAGGGAGTGTGTTTGCTGTGTGTGTGTTTTTGGACTTTAAGCTCCAAAAAATTACTTCTGTCTGATGGCGCATTCTTGCACAATAAAACAAAAAGAAGAACAGCGAAGTGTTGTGTGCCCTCATTCTGAGGAGAAATGAAAGCAGCACATCATTATTGTGTGCAGAACTGGCCAACGGAATGTGTTGGCTGAGCGACCAATGTCTCGGGATTAAGCTGTAATCTATGGGTCCCGTCTTATGTGCATGCTCAAGCTTGAAGACAGAAAGTGAAAAATGTGTTGCACGGACCTCTTCATCGGAACCTGGAGGAAAAGGCGAGGAGTTCCCTCAGAAGAGCTAGATGAATCTCCTCTGCACAAGCAAGGAAGAAGTTGATTATCTTCAAAAGGTAGGACATTTTCAGATTTATACTTGAGTTGCTTTTTAATTTTGAAATCTGGGGGTGTGGATTTGCTGTGTTAATGTCTGTGGATTTTGGGGTGAATGTGAGGAGTGTGTTTGCTGTGTGTGTGTTTTTGGACTTTAAGCTCCAAAAAATTACTTCTGTCTGATGGCGCATTCTTGCACAATAAAAGAAAAAGAAGAACAGCGAAGTGTTGTGTGCCCTCATTCTGAGGAGAAATGAAAGCAGCACATCATTATTGTGTGCAAAGCTGGCCAGCGGAATGTGTTGGCTGAGCGACCAATGTCTCGGGCTTTAAGCTGTAAACTATGGGTACCGTCTGATGTGCATGCTCAAGCTTGAAGACAGAAACTGAGAAATGTGTTGCACGGACCTCTTCATCGGAGCCTGGAGGAGAAGGCGAGGAGTTCCCTCAGAAGAGCTAGATGAATCTCCTCTGCACAAGCAAGGAAGAAGTTGATTCTCTTCAAAAGGTAGGACATTTTCAAATGTATACTTGAGTTGCTTTTTAATTTTGAAATCTGGGGGTGTGGATTTGCTGTGTTAATGTCTGTGGATTTTGGGGTGAATGTAAGGGAGTGTGTTTGCTGTGTGTGAGTTTTTGGACTTTAAGCTCCAAAAAATTACTTCTGTCTGATGGCGCATTCTTGCACCATAAAAGAAAAAGAAGAACAGCGAAGTGTTGTGTGCCCTCATTCTGAGGAGAAATGAAAGCAGCACATCATTATTGTGTGCAGAACTGGCCAGCTGAATGTGTTGGCTGAGTGACCAATGTCTCGGGCTTAAAGCTGTAAACTATGGGTACTGTCTCATGTGCATGCTCAAGCTTGAAGACAGAAAGTGAGAAATGTGTTGCACGGACCTCTTCATCGGAGCCTGGAGGAGAAGGCGAGGAGTTCCCTCAGAAGAGCTAGATGAATCTCCTCTGCACAAGAAAGGAAGAAGTTGATTCTCTTCAAAAGGTAGGACATTTTCAGATTTATACTTGAGTTGCTTTTTAATTTTGAAATCTGGGGGTGTGGATTTGCTGTGTTAATGTCTGTGGATTTTGGGGTGAATGTGAGGGAGTGTGTTTGCTGTGTGTGTGTGTTTTTGGACTTTAAGCTCCAAAAAATTACTTCTGTCTGATGGCGAATTCTTACACCATAAAAGAAAAAGAAGAACAGCGAAGTGTTGTGTGCCCTCATTCTGAGGAGAAATGAAAGCAGCACATCATTATTGTGTGCAGAACTGGCCAGCGGAATGTGTTGGCTGAGCGACCAATGTCTCGGGCTTTAAGCTGTAAACTATGGGTCCCGTCTAAAGTGCATGCTCAACCTTGAAGACAGAAAGTGAGAAATGTGTTGCATGGGCCTCTTCATCGGAGCCAGGAGGAGAAGGCGAGGAGTTCCCTCAGAAGAGCTAGATGAATCTCATCTGCACAAGAAAGGAAGAAGTTGATTCTCTTCAAAAGGTAGGACATTTTCAGATTTATACTTGAGTTGCTTTTTAATTTTGAAATCTGGGGGTGTGGATTTGCTGTGTTATTGTCTGTGGATTTTGGGGTGAATGTGAGGGAGTGTGTTTGCTGTGTGTGTGTTTTTGGACTTTAAGCTCCAAAAAATTACTTCTGTCTGATGGCGCATTCTTACACCATAAAAGAAAAAGAAGAACAGCGAAGTGTTGTGTGCCCTCATTCTCAGGAGAAATGAAAGCAGCACATCATTATTGTGTGCAGAACTGGCCAGTGGAATGTGTTGGCTGAGCGACCAATGTCTCGGGCTTTAAGCTGTTAACTATGGGTCCCGTCTGATGTGCATGCTCAACCTTGAAGACAGAAAGTGAGAAATGTGTTGCATGGACCTCTTCATCGGAGCCTGGAGGAGAAGGCGAGGAGTTCCCTCAGAAGAGCTAGATGAATCTCCTCTGCACAAGCAAGGAATAAGTTGATTCTCTTCAAAAGGTAGGACATTTTCAGATTTATACTTGAGTTGCTTTTTAATTTTGAAATCTGGGGGTGTGGATTTGCTGTGTTAATGTCTGTGGATTTTGGGGTGAATGTGAGGAGTGTGTTTGCTGTGTGTGTGTTTTTGGACTTTAAGCTCCAAAAAAATTACTTCTGGCGCATTCTTGCACAATAAAAGAAAAAGAAGAACAGCGAAGTGTTGTGTGCCCTCATTCTGAGGAGAATTGAAAGCAGCACATCATTATTGTGTGCAAAGCTGGCCAGCGGAATGTGTTGGCTGAGCGACCAATGTCTCGGGCTTTAAGCTGTAAACTATGGGTCCCGTCTGATGTGCATGCTCAACCTTGAAAACAGAAAGTGAGAAATGTGTTGCATGGACCTCTTCATCGGAGCCTGGAGGAGAAGGCGAGGAGTTCCCTCAGAAGAGCTAGATTAATCTCCTCTGCACATGCAAGGAAGAAGTTGATTCTCTTCAAAAGGTAGGACATTTTCAGATTTATACTTGAGTTGCTTTTTAATTTTGAAATTTTGGGGTGTGGATTTGCTGTGTTAATGTCTGTGGATTTTGGGTTGAATGTGAGGGAGTGTGTTTGCTGTGTGTGTGTTTTTGGACTTTAAGCTCCAAAAAATTACTTCTGTCTGATGGCGCATTCTTGCACAATAAAACAAAAAGAAGAACAGCGAAGTGTTGTGTGCCCTCATTCTGAGGAGAAATGAAAGCAGCACATCATTATTGTGTGCAGAACTGGCCAACGGAATGTGTTGGCTGAGCGACCAATGTCTCGGGATTAAGCTGTAATCTATGGGTCCCGTCTTATGTGCATGCTCAAGCTTGAAGACAGAAAGTGAAAAATGTGTTGCACGGACCTCTTCATCGGAACCTGGAGGAAAAGGCGAGGAGTTCCCTCAGAAGAGCTAGATGAATCTCCTCTGCACAAGCAAGGAAGAAGTTGATTATCTTCAAAAGGTAGGACATTTTCAGATTCATACTTGAGTTGCTTTTTAATTTTGAAATCTGGGGGTGTGGATTTGCTGTGTTAATGTCTGTGGATTTTGGGGTGAATGTGAGGAGTGTGTTTGCTGTGTGTGTGTTTTTGGACTTTAAGCTCCAAAAAATTACTTCTGTCTGATGGCGCATTCTTGCACAATAAAAGAAAAAGAAGAACAGCGAAGTGTTGTGTGCCCTCATTCTGAGGAGAAATGAAAGCAGCACATCATTATTGTGTGCAAAGCTGGCCAGCGGAATGTGTTGGCTGAGCGACCAATGTCTCGGGCTTTAAGCTGTAAACTATGGGTCCCGTCTGATGTGCATGCTCAACCTTGAAGACAGAAAGTGAGAAATGTGTTGCATGGACCTCTTCAACGGAGCCTGGAGGAGAAGGCGAGGAGTTCCCTCAGAAGAGCTAGATGAATCTCCTCTGCACAAGCAAGGAAGAAGTTGATTCTCTTCAAAAGGTAGGACATTTTCAAATGTATACTTGAGTTGCTTTTTAATTTTGAAATCTGGGGGTGTGGATTTGCTGTGTTAATGTCTGTGGATTTTGGGGTGAATATAAGGGAGTGTGTTTGCTGTGTGTGTGTTTTTGGACTTTAAGCTCCAAAAATTACTTCTGTCTGATGGCGCATTCTTGCACCATAAAAGAAATAGAAGAACAGCGAAGTGTTGTGTGCCCTCATTCTGAGGAGAAATGAAAGCAGCACATCATTATTGTGTGCAAAGCTGGCCAGCGGAATGTGTTGGCTGAGCGACCAATGTCTCGGGCTTTAAGCTGTAAACTATGGGTACCGTCTGATGTGCATGCTCAAGCTTGAAGACAGAAAGTGAGAAATGTGTTGCACGGACCTCTTCATCGGAGCCTGGAGGAGAAGGTGAGGAGTTCCCTCAGAAGAGCTAGATGAATCTCCTCTGCACAAGAAAGGAAGAAGTTGATTCTCTTCAAAAGGTAGGACATTTTCAGATTTATACTTGAGTTGCTTTTTAATTTTGAAATCTGGGGGTGTGGATTTGCTGTGTTAATGTCTGTGGATTTTGGGGTGAATGTGAGGGAGTGTGTTTGCTGTGTGTGTGTTTTTGGACTTTAAGCTCCAAAAAATTACTTCTGTCTGATGGCGCATTCTTGCACAATAAAAGAAAAAGAAGAACAGCAAAGTATTGTGTGCCCTCATTCTGAGGAGAAATGAAAGCAGCACATCATTATTGTGTGCAAAGCTGGCCAGCGGAATGTGTTGGCTGAGCGACCAATGTCTCGGGCTTTAAGCTGTAAACTATGGGTACCGTCTGATGTGCATGCTCAAGCTTGAAGACAGAAACTGAGAAATGTGTTGCACGGACCTCTTCATCGGAGCCTGGAGGAGAAGGCGAGGAGTTCCCTCAGAAGAGCTAGATGAATCTCCTCTGCACAAGCAAGGAAGAAGTTGATTCTCTTCAAAAGGTAGGACATTTTCAAATGTATACTTGAGTTGCTTTTTAATTTTGAAATCTGGGGGTGTGGATTTGCTGTGTTAATGTCTGTGGATTTTGGGGTGAATGTAAGGGAGTGTGTTTGCTGTGTGTGAGTTTTTGGACTTTAAGCTCCAAAAAATTACTTCTGTCTGATGGCGCATTCTTGCACCATAAAAGAAAAAGAAGAACAGCGAAGTGTTGTGTGCCCTCATTCTGAGGAGAAATGAAAGCAGCACATCATTATTGTGTGCAGAACTGGCCAGCTGAATGTGTTGGCTGAGTGACCAATGTCTCGGGCTTAAAGCTGTAAACTATGGGTACTGTCTCATGTGCATGCTCAAGCTTGAAGACAGAAAGTGAGAAATGTGTTGCACGGACCTCTTCATCGGAGCCTGGAGGAGAAGGCGAGGAGTTCCCTCAGAAGAGCTAGATGAATCTCCTCTGCACAAGAAAGGAAGAAGTTGATTCTCTTCAAAAGGTAGGACATTTTCAAATGTATACTTGAGTTGCTTTTTAATTTTGAAATCTGGGGGTGTGGATTTGCTGTGTTAATGTCTGTGGATTTTGGGGTGAATGTGAGGGAGTGTGTTTGCTGTGTGTGTGTGTGTTTTTGGACTTTAAGCTCCAAAAAATTACTTCTGTCTGATGGCGAATTCTTACACCATAAAAGAAAAAGAAGAACAGCGAAGTGTTGTGTGCCCTCATTCTGAGGAGAAATGAAAGCAGCACATCATTATTGTGTGCAGAACTGGCCAGCGGAATGTGTTGGCTGAGCGACCAATGTCTCGGGCTTTAAGCTGTAAACTATGGGTCCCGTCTAAAGTGCATGCTCAACCTTGAAGACAGAAAGTGAGAAATGTGTTGCATGGGCCTCTTCATCGGAGCCAGGAGGAGAAGGCGAGGAGTTCCCTCAGAAGAGCTAGATGAATCTCATCTGCACAAGAAAGGAAGAAGTTGATTCTCTTCAAAAGGTAGGACATTTTCAGATTTATACTTGAGTTGCTTTTTAATTTTGAAATCTGGGGGTGTGGATTTGCTGTGTTAATGTCTGTGGATTTTGGGGTGAATGTGAGGGAGTGTGTTTGCTGTGTGTGTGTTTTTGGACTTTAAGCTCCAAAAAATTACTTCTGTCTGATGGCGCATTCTTACACCATAAAAGAAAAAGAAGAACAGCGAAGTGTTGTGTGCCCTCATTCTCAGGAGAAATGAAAGCAGCACATCATTATTGTGTGCAGAACTGGCCAGTGGAATGTGTTGGCTGAGCGACCAATGTCTCGGGCTTTAAGCTGTTAACTATGGGTCCCGTCTGATGTGCATGCTCAACCTTGAAGACAGAAAGTGAGAAATGTGTTGCATGGACCTCTTCATCGGAGCCTGGAGGAGAAGGTGAGGAGTTCCCTCAGAAGAGCTAGATGAATCTCCTCTGCACAAGCAAGGAATAAGTTGATTCTCTTCAAAAGGTAGGACATTTTCAGATTTATACTTGAGTTGCTTTTTAATTTTGAAATCTGGGGGTGTGGATTTGCTGTGTTAATGTCTGTGGATTTTGGGGTGAATGTGAGGAGTGTGTTTGCTGTGTGTGTGTTTTTGGACTTTAAGCTCCAAAAAATTACTTCTGGCGCATTCTTGCACAATAAAAGAAAAAGAAGAACAGCGAAGTGTTGTGTGCCCTCATTCTGAGGAGAATTGAAAGCAGCACATCATTATTGTGTGCAAAGCTGGCCAGCGGAATGTGTTGGCTGAGCGACCAATGTCTCGGGCTTTAAGCTGTAAACTATGGGTCCCGTCTGATGTGCATGCTCAACCTTGAAAACAGAAAGTGAGAAATGTGTTGCATGGACCTCTTCATCGGAGCCTGGAGGAGAAGGCGAGGAGTTCCCTCAGAAGAGCTAGATTAATCTCCTCTGCACATGCAAGGAAGAAGTTGATTCTCTTCAAAAGGTAGGACATTTTCAGATTTATACTTGAGTTGCTTTTTAATTTTGAAATTTTGGGGTGTGGATTTGCTGTGTTAATGTCTGTGGATTTTGGGTTGAATGTGAGGGAGTGTGTTTGCTGTGTGTGTGTTTTTGGACTTTAAGCTCCAAAAAATTACTTCTGTCTGATGGCGCATTCTTGCACAATAAAACAAAAAGAAGAACAGCGAAGTGTTGTGTGCCCTCATTCTGAGGAGAAATGAAAGCAGCACATCATTATTGTGTGCAGAACTGGCCAACGGAATGTGTTGGCTGAGCGACCAATGTCTCGGGATTAAGCTGTAATCTATGGGTCCCGTCTTATGTGCATGCTCAAGCTTGAAGACAGAAAGTGAAAAATGTGTTGCACGGACCTCTTCATCGGAACCTGGAGGAAAAGGCGAGGAGTTCCCTCAGAAGAGCTAGATGAATCTCCTCTGCACAAGCAAGGAAGAAGTTGATTATCTTCAAAAGGTAGGACATTTTCAGATTTATACTTGAGTTGCTTTTTAATTTTGAAATCTGGGGGTGTGGATTTGCTGTGTTAATGTCTGTGGATTTTGGGGTGAATGTGAGGAGTGTGTTTGCTGTGTGTGTGTTTTTGGACTTTAAGCTCCAAAAAATTACTTCTGTCTGATGGCGCATTCTTGCACAATAAAAGAAAAAGAAGAACAGCGAAGTGTTGTGTGCCCTCATTCTGAGGAGAAATGAAAGCAGCACATCATTATTGTGTGCAAAGCTGGCCAGCGGAATGTGTTGGCTGAGCGACCAATGTCTCGGGCTTTAAGCTGTAAACTATGGGTCCCGTCTGATGTGCATGCTCAACCTTGAAGACAGAAAGTGAGAAATGTGTTGCATGGACCTCTTCAACGGAGCCTGGAGGAGAAGGCGAGGAGTTCCCTCAGAAGAGCTAGATGAATCTCCTCTGCACAAGCAAGGAAGAAGTTGATTCTCTTCAAAAGGTAGGACATTTTCAAATGTATACTTGAGTTGCTTTTTAATTTTGAAATCTGGGGGTGTGGATTTGCTGTGTTAATGTCTGTGGATTTTGGGGTGAATATAAGGGAGTGTGTTTGCTGTGTGTGTGTTTTTGGACTTTAAGCTCCAAAAATTACTTCTGTCTGATGGCGCATTCTTGCACCATAAAAGAAATAGAAGAACAGCGAAGTGTTGTGTGCCCTCATTCTGAGGAGAAATGAAAGCAGCACATCATTATTGTGTGCAAAGCTGGCCAGCGGAATGTGTTGGCTGAGCGACCAATGTCTCGGGCTTTAAGCTGTAAACTATGGGTACCGTCTGATGTGCATGCTCAAGCTTGAAGACAGAAAGTGAGAAATGTGTTGCACGGACCTCTTCATCGGAGCCTGGAGGAGAAGGTGAGGAGTTCCCTCAGAAGAGCTAGATGAATCTCCTCTGCACAAGAAAGGAAGAAGTTGATTCTCTTCAAAAGGTAGGACATTTTCAGATTTATACTTGAGTTGCTTTTTAATTTTGAAATCTGGGGGTGTGGATTTGCTGTGTTAATGTCTGTGGATTTTGGGGTGAATGTGAGGGAGTGTGTTTGCTGTGTGTGTGTTTTTGGACTTTAAGCTCCAAAAAATTACTTCTGTCTGATGGCGCATTCTTGCACAATAAAAGAAAAAGTAGAACAGCAAAGTATTGTGTGCCCTCATTCTGAGGAGAAATGAAAGCAGCACGTCATCATTGTGTGCAGAACTGGCCAGCGGAATGTGTTGGCTGAGCGACCAATGTCTTGGGCTTTAAGCTGTAAACTATGGGTCCCGTCTAAAGTGCATGCTCAACCTTGAAGACAGAAAGTGATAAATGTGTTGCATGGACCTCTTCATCGGAGCCTGGAGGAGAAGGCGAGGAGTTACCTCAGAAGAGCTAGATGAATCTCCTCTGCACAAACAAGGAAGAAGTTGATTCTCTTCAAAAGGTAGGACATTTTCAGATTTATACTTGAGTTGCTTTTTAATTTTGGAATCTGGGGGTGTGGATTTTCTGTGTTAATGTCTGTGGATTTTGGGTTGAATGTGAGGGAGTGTGTTTGCTGTGTGTGTGTTTTTGGACTTTAAGCTCCAAAAAATTACTTCTATCTGATGGCGCATTCTTGCACCATAAAAGAAAAAGAACAGCGAAGTGTTGTGTGCCCTCATTCTGAGGAGAAATGAAAGCAGCACATCATTATTGTGTGCAGAACTGGCCAGCGGAATGTGTTGGCTGAGCGACCAATGTTTCGGGCTTTAAGCTGTAAACTATGGGTCCCGTCTGATGTGCATGCTCAAGCTTGAAGACAGAAAGTGAGAAATGTGTTGCACAGACCTCTTCATCGGAGCCTGGAGGAGAAGGCGAGGAGTTCCCTCAGAAGAGCTAGATGAATCTCCTCTGCACAAGCAAGGAAGAAGTTGATTCTCTTCAAAAGGTAGGACATTTTCAGATTCATACTTGAGTTGCTTTTTAATTTTGAAATCTGGGGGTGTGGATTTGCTGTGTTAATGTCTGTGGATTTTGGGGTGAATGTGAGGGAGTGTGTTTGCTGTGTGTGTTTTTTGACTTTAAGCTCCAAAAAATTACTTCTGTCTGATGGCGCATTCTTGCACAATAAAAAAAAAGAAGAACAGCGAAGTGTTGTGTGCCCTCATTCTGAGGAGAAATGAAAGCAGCACATCATTATTGTGTGCAAAGCTGGCCAGCGGAATGTGTTGGCTGAGCGACCAATGTCTCGGGCTTTAAGCTGTAAACTATGGGTCCCGTCTGATGTGCATGCTCAACCTTGAAGACAGAAAGTGAGAAATGTGTTGCATGGACCTCTTCATCGGAGCCTGGAGGAGAAGGCGAGGAGTTCCCTCAGAAGAGCTAGATGAATCTCCTCTGCACAAGAAAGGAAGAAGTTGATTCTCTTCAAAAGGTAGGACATTTTCAGATTTATACTTGAGTTGCTTTTTAATTTTGAAATCTGGGGGTGTGGATTTGCTGTGATAATGTCTGTGGATTTTGGGGTGAATGTGAGGGAGTGTGTTTGCTGTGTGTGTGTTTTTGGACTTTAAGCTCCAAAAAATTACTTCTGTCTGATGGCGCATTCTTGCACCATAAAAGAAAAAGAACAGCGAAGTGTTGTGTGCCCTCATTCTGAGGAGAAATGAAAGCAGCACATCATTATTGTGTGCAGAACTGGCCAGCTGAATGTGTTGGCTGAGCGACCAATGTCTCAGGCTTTAAGCTGTAAACTATGGGTCCCGTCTGATGTGCATGCTCAAGCTTGAAGACAGAAAGTGAGAAATGTGTTGCATGGACCTCTTCATCGGAGCCTGGAGAAGAAGGCGAGGAGTTCCCTCAGAAGAGCTAGATGAATCTCCTCTGCACATGCAAGGAAGAAGTTGATTCTCTTCAAAAGGTAGGACATTTTCAGATTTATACTTGAGTTGCTTTTTAATTTTGAAATTTTGGGGTGTGGATTTGCTGTGTTAATGTCTGTGGATTTTGGGTTGAATGTGAGGGAGTGTGTTTGCTGTGTGTGTGTTTTTGGACTTTAAGCTCCAAAAAATTACTTCTGTCTGATGGCGCATTCTTGCACAATAAAACAAAAAGAAGAACAACGAAGTGTTGTGTGCCCTCATTCTGAGGAGAAATGAAAGCAGCACATCATTATTGTGTGCATAACTGGCCAACGGAATGTGTTGGCTGAGCGACCAATGTCTCGGGATTAAGCTGTAAACTATGGGTCCCGTCTTATGTGCATGCTCAAGCTTGAAGACAGAAAGTGAAAAATGTGTTGCACGGACCTCTTCATCGGAACCTGGAGGAAAAGACGAGGAGTTCCCTCAGAAGAGCTAGATGAATCTCCTCTGCACAAGCAAGGAAGAAGTTGATTATCTTCAAAAAGTAGGACATTTTCAGATTTATACTTGAGTTGCTTTTTAATTTTGAAATCTGGGGGTGTGGATTTGCTGTGTTAATGTCTGTGGATTTTGGGGTGAATGTGAGGGAGTGTGTTTGCTGTGTGTGTGTTTTTGGACTTTAAGCTCCAAAAAATTACTTCTGTCTGATGGCGCATTCTTGCACAATAAAAGAAAAAGAAGAACAGCGAAGTGTTGTGTGCCCTCATTCTGAGGAGAAATGAAAGCAGCACATCATTATTGTGTGCAAAGCTGGCCAGCGGAATGTGTTGGCTGAGCGACCAATGTCTCGGGCTTTAAGCTGTAAACTATGGGTCCCGTCTGATGTGCATGCTCAACCTTGAAGACAGAAAGTGAGAAATGTGTTGCATGGACCTCTTCAACGGAGCCTGGAGGAGAAGGCGAGGAGTTCCCTCAGAAGAGCTAGATGAATCTCCTCTGCACAAGCAAGGAAGAAGTTGATTCTCTTCAAAAGGTAGGACATTTTCAAATGTATACTTGAGTTGCTTTTTAATTTTGAAATCTGGGGGTGTGGATTTGCTGTGTTAATGTCTGTGGATTTTGGGGTGAATGTAAGGGAGTGTGTTTGCTGTGTGTGTGTTTTTGGACTTTAAGCTCCAAAAAATTACTTCTGTCTGATGGCGCATTCTTGCACCATAAAAGAAAAAGAACAGCGAAGTGTTGTGTGCCCTCATTCTGAGGAGAAATGAAAGCAGCACATCATTATTGTGTGCAGAACTGGCCAGCTGAATGTGTTGGCTGAGCGACCAATGTCTCAGGCTTTAAGCTGTAAACTTTGGGTCCCGTCTGATGTGCATGCTCAAGCTTGAAGACAGAAAGTGAGAAATGTGTTGCATGGACCTCTTCATCGGAGCCTGGAGAAGAAGGCGAGGAGTTCCCTCAGAAGAGCTAGATGAATCTCCTCTGCACAAGCAAGGAAGAAGTTGATTCTCTTCAAAAGGTAGGATATTTTCAGATTTATACTTGAGTTGCTTTTTAATTTTGAAATCTGGGGGTGTGGATTTGCTGTGTTAATGTCTGTGGATTTTGGGGTGAATGTGAGGAGTGTGTTTGCTGTGTGTGTGTTTTTGGACTTTAAGCTCCAAAAAATTACTTCTATCTGATGGCGCATTCTTGCACAATAAAAGAAAAAGAAGAACAGCGAAGTGTTGTGTGCCCTCATTCTGAGGAGAATTGAAAGCAGCACCTCATTATTGTGTGCAAAGCTGGCCAGCGGAATGTGTTGGCTGAGCGACCAATGTCTCGGGCTTTAAGCTGTAAACTATGGGTCCCGTCTGATGTGCATGCTCAACCTTGAAAACAGAAAGTGAGAAATGTGTTGCATGGACCTCTTCATCGGAGCCTGGAGGAGAAGGCGAGGAGTTCCCTCAGAAGAGCTAGATTAATCTCCTCTGCACATGCAAGGAAGAAGTTGATTCTCTTCAAAAGGTAGGACATTTTCAGATTTATACTTGAGTTGCTTTTTAATTTTGAAATCTGGGGGTGTGGATTTGCTGTGTTAATGTCTGTGGATTTTGGGTTGAATGTGAGGGAGTGTGTTTGCTGTGTGTGTGTTTTTGGACTTTAAGCTCCAAAAAATTACTTCTGTCTGATGGCGCATTCTTGCACAATAAAACAAAAAGAAGAACAACGAAGTGTTGTGTGCCCTCATTCTGAGGAGAAATGAAAGCAGCACATCATTATTGTGTGCATAACTGGCCAACGGAATGTGTTGGCTGAGCGACCAATGTCTCGGTATTAAGCTGTAAACTATGGGTCCCGTCTTATGTGCATGCTCAAGCTTGAAGACAGAAAGTGAAAAATGTGTTGCACGGACCTCTTCATCGGAACCTGGAGGAAAAGGCGAGGAGTTCCCTCAGAAGAGCTAGATGAATCTCCTCTGCACAAGCAAGGAAGAAGTTGATTATCTTCAAAAGGTAGGACATTTTCAGATTTATACTTGAGTTGCTTTTTAATTTTGAAATCTGGGGGTGTGGATTTGCTGTGTTAATGTCTGTGGATTTTGGGGTGAATGTGAGGGAGTGTGTTTGCTGTGTGTGTGTTTTTGGACTTTAAGCTCCAAAAAATGACTTCTGTCTGATGGCGCATTCTTGCACAATAAAAGAAAAAGAAGAACAGCGAAGTGTTGTGTGCCCTCATTCTGAGGAGAAATGAAAGCAGCACATCATTATTGTGTGCAAAGCTGGCCAGCGGAATGTGTTGGCTGAGCGACCAATGTCTCGGGATTTAAGCTGTAAACTATGGGTCCCGTCTGATGTGCATGCTCAACCTTGAAGACAGAAAGTGAGAAATGTGTTGCATGGACCTCTTCAACGGAGCCTGGAGGAGAAGGCGAGGAGTTCCCTCAGAAGAGCTAGATGAATCTCCTTTGCACAAGCAAGGAAGAAGTTGATTCTCTTCAAAAGGTAGGACATTTTCAAATGTATACTTGAGTTGCTTTTTAATTTTGAAATCTGGGGGTGTGGATTTGCTGTGTTAATGTCTGTGGATTTTGGGGTGAATGTAAGGGAGTGTGTTTGCTGTGTGTGTGTTTTTGGACTTTAAGCTCCAAAAAATTACTTCTGTCTGATGGTGCATTCTTGCACCATAAAAGAAAAAGAAGAACAGCGAAGTGTTGTGTGCCCTCATTCTGAGGAGAAATGAAAGCAGCACATCATTATTGTGTGCAAAGCTGGCCAGCGGAAAGTGTTGGCTGAGCGACCAATGTCTCGGGCTTTAAGTTGTAAACTATGGGTACCGTCTGATGTGAATGCTCAACCTTAAAGACAGAAAGTGAGAAATGTGTTGCATGGACCTCTTCATCGGAGCCTGGAGGAGAAGGCGAGGAGTTCCCTCACAAGAGCTAGATTAATCTCCTCTGCACATGCAAGGAAGAAGTTGATTCTCTTCAAAAGGTAGGACATTTTCAGATTTATACTTGAGTTGCTTTTTAATTTTGAAATTTGGGGGTGTGGATTTGCTGTGTTAATGTCTGTGGATTTTGGGTTGAATGTGAGGGAGTGTGTTTGCTGTGTGTGTGTTTTTGGACTTTAAGCTCCAAAAAATTACTTCTGTCTGATGGCGCATTCTTGCACCATAAAAGAAAAAGAAGAACAGCGAAGTGTTGTGTGCCCTCATTCTGAGAAGAAATGAAAGCAGCACATCATTATTGTGTGCAGAACTGGCCAGCTGAATGTGTTGGCTGAGCGACCAATGTCTCGGGCTTTAAGCTGTAAACTATGGGTCCCGTCTTATGTGCATGCTCATGCTTGAAGACAGAAAGTGAGAAATGTGTTGCATGGACCTCTTCATCGGAGCCTGGAGGAGAAGACGAGGAGTTCCCTCAGAAGAGCTAGATTAATCTCCTCTGCACATGCAAGGAAGAAGTTGATTCTCTTCAAAAGGAACGACATTTTCAGATTTATACTTGAGTTGCTTTTTAATTTTGAAATCTGGGGGTGTGGATTTGCTGTGTTAATTTCTGTGGATTTTGGGTTGAATGTGAGGGAGTGTGTTTGCTATGTGTGTGTTTTTGGACTTTAAGCTCCAAAAAATTACTTCTGTCTGATGGCGCATTCTTGCACCATAAAAGAAAAAGAACAGCGAAGTGTTGTGTGCCCTCATTCTGAGGAGAAATGAAAGCAGCACATCATTATTGTGTGCAAAGCTGGCCAGCGGAATGTGTTGGCTGAGCGACCAATGTCTCGGGCTTTAAGCTGTAAACTATGGGTACCGTCTGATGTGCATGCTCAAGCTTGAAGACAGAAAGTGAGAAATGTGTTGCACGGACCTCTTCATCGGAGCCTGGAGGAGAAGGCGAGGAGTTCCCTCAGAAGAGCTAGATGAATCTCCTCTGCACAAGAAAGGAAGAAGTTGATTCTCTTCAAAAGGTAGGACATTTTAAGATTTATACTTGAGTTGCTTTTTAATTTTGAAATCTGGGGGTGTGGATTTGCTGTGTTAATGTCTGTGGATTTTGGGGTGAATGTGAGGGAGTGTGTTTGCTGTGTGTGTGTTTTTGGACTTTAAGCTCCAAAAAATTACTTCTGTCTGATGGCGCATTCTTGCACAATAAAAGAAAAAGAAGAACAGCGAAGTGTTGTGTGCCCTCATTCTGAGGAGAAATGAAAGCAGCACATCATTATTGTGTGCAAAGCTGGCCAGCAGAATGTGTTGGCTGAGCGACCAATGTCTCGGGCTTTAAGCTGTAAACTATGGGTCACGTCTGATGTGCATGCTCAACCTTGAAAACAGAAAGTGAGAAATGTGTTGCATGGACCTCTTCATCGGAGCCTGGAGGAGAAGGCGAGGAGTTCCCTCAGAAGAGCTAGATTAATCTCCTCTGCACAAGCAAGGAAGAAGTTGATTCTCTTCAAGAGGTAGGACATTTTCAAATGTATACTTGAGTTGCTTTTTAATTTTGAAATCTGGGGGTTAGGATTTGCTGTGTTAATGTCTGTGGATTTTGGGGTGAATGTGAGGGAGTGTGTTTGCTGTGTGTGTGTTTTTGGACTTTAAGCTCCAAAAAATTACTTCTGTCTGATGGCGCATTCCTGCACCATAAAAGAAAAAGAAGAACAGCAAAGTGTTGTGTGCCCTCATTCTGAGTAGAAATGAAAGTAGCACATCGTTATTGTGTGCAGAACTGGCCAGCTGAATGTGTTGGCTGAGCGACCAATGTCTCGGGCTTTAAGCTGTAAACTATGGGTACCGTCTGATGTGCATGCTCAACCTTGAAGACAGAAAGTGAGAAATGTGTTGCATGGACCTCTTCATCGGAGCCTGGAGGAGAAGGCGAGGAGTTCCCTCAGAAGAGCTAGATGAATCTCCTCTGCACAAGCAAGGAAGAAGTTGATTCTCTTCAAAAGGTAGGGCATTTTCAGATTTATACTTGAGTTGCATTTTAATTTTGAAATCTGGGGGTGTGGATTTGCTGTGTTAATGTCTGTGGATTTTGGGGTGAATGTGAGGGAGTGTGTTTGCTGTGTGTGTGTTTTTGGACTTTAAGCTCCAAAAAATTACTTCTGTCTGATGGCGCATTCTTGCACAATAAAAGAAAAAGAAGAACAGCGAAGTATTGTGTGCCCTCATTCTGAGGAGAAATGAAAGCAGCACATCATCATTGTGTGCAGAACTGGCCAGCGGAATGTGTTGGCTGAGCGACCAATGTCTTGGGCTTTAAGCTGTAAACTATGGGTCCCGTCTAAAGTGCATGCTCAACCTTGAAGACAGAAAGTGAGAAATGTGTTGCATGGACCTCTTCATCAGAGCCTGGAGGAGAAGGCGAGGAGTTCCCTCAGAAGAGCTAGATGAATCTCCTCTGCACAAGCAAGGAAGAAGTTGATTCTCTTCAAAAGGTAGGACATTTTCAGATTCATACTTGAGTTGCTTTTTAATTTTGAAATCTGGGGGTGTGGATTTGCTGTGTTAATGTCTGTGGATTTTGGGGTGAATGTGAGGGAGTGTGTTTGCTGTGTGTGTTTTTTGACTTTAAGCTCCAAAAAATTACTTCTGTCTGATGGCGCATTCTTGCACAATAAAAGAAAAAGAACAGCGAAGTGTTGTGTGCCCTCATTATGAGGAGAAATGAAAGCAGCACATCATTATTGTGTGCAGAACTGGCCAGCGGAATGTGTTGGCTGAGCGACCAATGTCTCGGGCTTTAAGCTGTAAACTATGGGTCCCGTCTGATGTGCATGCTCAAGCTTGAAGACAGAAAGTGAGAAATGTGTTGCATGGACCTCTTCATCGGAGCCTGGAGAAGAAGGCGAGGAGTTCCCTCAGAAGAGCTAGATGAATCTCCTCTGCACAAGCAAGGAAGAAGTTGATTCTCTTCAAAAGGTAGGACATTTTCAGATTTATATTTGAGTTGCTTTTTAATTTTGAAATCTGGGGGTGTGGATTTGCTGTGTTAATGTCTGTGGATTTTGGGGTGAATGTGAGGGAGTGTGTTTGCTGTGTGTGTGTTTTTGGACTTTAAGCTCCAAAAAATTACTTCTGTCTGATGGCGCATTCTTGCACAATAAAAGAAAAAGAACAGCGAAGTGTTGTGAGCCCTCATTCTGAGAAGAAATGAAAGCAGCACATCATTATTGTGTGTAGAACTGGCCAGCTGAATGTGTTGGCTGAGCGACCAATGTCTCAGGCTTTAAGCTGTAAACTATGGGTCCCGTCTAAAGTGCATGCTCAACCTTGAAGACAGAAAGTGAGAAATGTGTTGCATGGACCTCTTCATCGGAGCCAGGAGGAGAAGGCGAGGAGTTTCCTCAGAAGAGCTAGATGAATCTCCTCTGCACAAGCAAGGAGGAAGTTGATTCTCTTCAAAAGGTAGGACATTTTCAGATTTATACTTGAGTTGCTTTTTAATTTTGAAATCTGGGGGTGTGGATTTGCTGTGTTAATGTCTGTGGATTTTGGGGTGAATGTGAGGGAGTGTGTTTGCTGTGTGTGTGTTTTTGGACTTTAAGCTCCAAAAAATTACTTCTGTCTGATGGCGCATTCTTGCACAATAAAAGAAAAAGAAGAACAGCGAAGTGTTGTGTGCCCTCATTCTGAGGAGAAACGAAAGCAGCACATCATTATTGTGTGCAGAACTGGCCAGCGGAATGTGTTGGCTGAGCGACCAATGTCTCAGGCTTTAAGCTGTAAACTATGGGTCCCGTCTGATGTGCATGCTCAAGCTTGAAGACGGAAAGTGAGAAATGTGTTGCACGGACCTCTTCATCGGAACCTGGAGGAAAAGGTGAGGAGTTCCCTTAGAAGAGCTAGATGAATCTCCTCTGCACAAGCAAGGAAGAAGTTGATTCTCTTCAAAAGGTAGGACATTTTCAAATGTATACTTGAGTTGCTTTTTAATTTTGAAATCTGGGGGTGTGGATTTGCCGTGTTAATGTCTGTGGATTTTGGGGTGAATGTGAGGGAGTGTGTTTGCTGTGTGTGTGTTTTTGGACTATAAGCTCCAAAAATTACTTCTGTCTGATGGCGCATTCTTGCACCATAAAAGAAAAAGAACAGCGAAGTGTTGTGTGCCCTCATTCTGAGGAGAAATGAAAGCAGCACATCATTATTGTGTGCAGAACTGGCCAGCTGAATGTGTTGGCTGAGTGACCAATGTCTCAGGCTTTAAGCTGTAAACTATGGGTCCCGTCTGATGTGCATGCTCAAGCTTGAAGACAGAAAGTGAGAAATGTGTTGCATGGACCTCTTCATCGGAGGCTGGAGAAGAAGGCGAGGAGTACCCTCAGAAGAGCTAGATGAATCTCCTCTGCACAAGCAAGAAGAAGTTGATTCTCTTCAAAAGGTAGGACATTTTCAGATTTATACTTGAGTTGCTTTTTAATTTTGATATCTGGGGGTGTGGATTTGCTGTGTTAATGTCTGTGGATTTTGGGGTGAATGTGAGGGAGTGTGTTTGCTGTGTGTGTGTTTTTGGACTTTAAGCTCCAAAAAATTACTTCTGTCTGATGGCGCATTCCTGCACCATAAAAGAAAAAGAAGAACAGCAAAGTGTTGTGTGCCCTCATTCTGAGTAGAAATGAAAGTAGCACATCGTTATTGTGTGCAGAACTGGCCAGCTGAATGTGTTGGCTGAGCGACCAATGTCTCGGGCTTTAAGCTGTAAACTATGGGTACCGTCTGATGTGCATGCTCAACCTTGAAGACAGAAAGTGAGAAATGTGTTGCATGGACCTCTTCATCGGAGCCTGGAGGAGAAGGCGAGGAGTTCCCTCAGAAGAGCTAGATGAATCTCCTCTGCACAAGCAAGGAAGAAGTTGATTCTCTTCAAAAGGTAGGGCATTTTCAGATTTATACTTGAGTTGCATTTTAATTTTGAAATCTGGGGGTGTGGATTTGCTGTGTTAATGTCTGTGGATTTTGGGGTGAATGTGAGGGAGTGTGTTTGCTGTGTGTGTGTTTTTGGACTTTAAGCTCCAAAAAATTACTTCTGTCTGATGGCGCATTCTTGCACAATAAAAGAAAAAGAAGAACAGCGAAGTATTGTGTGCCCTCATTCTGAGGAGAAATGAAAGCAGCACATCATCATTGTGTGCAGAACTGGCCAGCGGAATGTGTTGGCTAAGCGACCAATGTCTTGGGCTTTAAGCTGTAAACTATGGGTCCCGTTTAAAGTGCATGCTCAACCTTGAAGACAGAAAGTGAGAAATGTGTTGCATGGACCTCTTCATCAGAGCCTGGAGGAGAAGGCGAGGAGTTCCCTCAGAAGAGCTAGATGAATCTCCTCTGCACAAGCAAGGAAGAAGTTGATTCTCTTCAAAAGGTAGGACATTTTCAGATTCATACTTGAGTTGCTTTTTAATTTTGAAATCTGGGGGTGTGGATTTGCTGTGTTAATGTCTGTGGATTTTGGGGTGAATGTGAGGGAGTGTGTTTGCTGTGTGTGTTTTTTGACTTTAAGCTCCAAAAAATTACTTCTGTCTGATGGCGCATTCTTGCACAATAAAAGAAAAAGAACAGCGAAGTGTTGTGTGCCCTCATTATGAGGAGAAATGAAAGCAGCACATCATTATTGTGTGCAGAACTGGCCAGCGGAATGTGTTGGCTGAGCGACCAATGTCTCGGGCTTTAAGCTGTAAACTATGGGTCCCGTCTGATGTGCATGCTCAAGCTTGAAGACAGAAAGTGAGAAATGTGTTGCATGGACCTCTTCATCGGAGCCTGGAGAAGAAGGCGAGGAGTTCCCTCAGAAGAGCTAGATGAATCTCCTCTGCACAAGCAAGGAAGAAGTTGATTCTCTTCAAAAGGTAGGACATTTTCAGATTTATATTTGAGTTGTTTTTTAATTTTGAAATCTGGGGGTGTGGATTTGCTGTGTTAATGTCTGTGGATTTTGGGGTGAATGTGAGGGAGTGTGTTTGCTGTGTGTGTGTTTTTGGACTTTAAGCTCCAAAAAATTACTTCTGTCTGATGGCGCATTCTTGCACAATAAAAGAAAAAGAACAGCGAAGTGTTGTGAGCCCTCATTCTGAGAAGAAATGAAAGCAGCACATCATTATTGTGTGTAGAACTGGCCAGCTGAATGTGTTGGCTGAGCGACCAATGTCTCAGGCTTTAAGCTGTAAACTATGGGTCCCATCTAAAGTGCATGCTCAACCTTGAAGACAGAAAGTGAGAAATGTGTTGCATGGACCTCTTCATCGGAGCCAGGAGGAGAAGGCGAGGAGTTTCCTCAGAAGAGCTAGATGAATCTCCTCTGCACAAGCAAGGAGGAAGTTGATTCTCTTCAAAAGGTAGGACATTTTCAGATTTATACTTGAGTTGCTTTTTAATTTTGAAATCTGGGGGTGTGGATTTGCTGTGTTAATGTCTGTGGATTTTGGGGTGAATGTGAGGGAGTGTGTTTGCTGTGTGTGTGTTTTTGGACTTTAAGCTCCAAAAAATTACTTCTGTCTGATGGCGCATTCTTGCACAATAAAAGAAAAAGAAGAACAGCGAAGTGTTGTGTGCCCTCATTCTGAGGAGAAACGAAAGCAGCACATCATTATTGTGTGCAGAACTGGCCAGCGGAATGTGTTGGCTGAGCGACCAATGTCTCAGGCTTTAAGCTGTAAACTATGGGTCCCGTCTGATGTGCATGCTCAAGCTTGAAGACAGAAAGTGAGAAATGTGTTGCACGGACCTCTTCATCGGAACCTGGAGGAAAAGGCGAGGAGTTCCCTTAGAAGAGCTAGATGAATCTCCTCTGCACAAGCAAGGAAGAAGTTGATTCTCTTCAAAAGGTAGGACATTTTCAAATGTATACTTGAGTTGCTTTTTAATTTTGAAATCTGGGGGTGTGGATTTGCCGTGTTAATGTCTGTGGATTTTGGGGTGAATGTGAGGGAGTGTGTTTGCTGTGTGTGTGTTTTTGGACTTTAAGCTCCAAAAATTACTTCTGTCTGATGGCGCATTCTTGCACCATAAAAGAAAAAGAACAGCGAAGTGTTGTGTGCCCTCATTCTGAGGAGAAATGAAAGCAGCACATCATTATTGTGTGCAGAACTGGCCAGCTGAATGTGTTGGCTGAGCGACCAATGTCTCAGGCTTTAAGCTGTAAACTATGGGTCCCGTCTGATGTGCATGCTCAAGCTTGAAGACAGAAAGTGAGAAATGTGTTGCATGGACCTCTTCATCGGAGGCTGGAGAAGAAGGCGAGGAGTACCCTCAGAAGAGCTAGATGAATCTCCTCTGCACAAGCAAGAAGAAGTTGATTCTCTTCAAAAGGTAGGACATTTTCAGATTTATACTTGAGTTGCTTTTTAATTTTGATATCTGGGGGTGTGGATTTGCTGTGTTAATGTCTGTGGATTTTGGGGTGAATGTGAGGGAGTGTGTTTGCTGTGTGTGTGTTTTTGCACTTAAAGCTCCAAAAAATTACTTCTGTATGATGGCGCATTCTTGCACAATAAAAGAAAAAGAAGAACAGCGAAGTGTTGTGTGCCCTCATTCTGAGGAGAAATGAAAGCAGCACATCATTATTGTGTGCAAAGCTGGCCAGCGGAAAGTGTTGGCTGAGCGACCAATGTCTCGGGCTTTAGGCTGTAAACTATGGGTACCGTCTGATGTGCATGCTCAACCTTAAAGACAGAAAGTGAGAAATGTGTTGCATGGACCTCTTCATTGGAGCCTGGAGGAGAAGGCGAGGAGTTCCCTCAGAAGAGCTAGATTAATCTCCTCTGCACATGCAAGGAAGAAGTTGATTCTCTTCAAAAGGTAGGACATTTTCAGATTTATACTTGAGTTGCTTTTTAATTTTGAAATTTGGGGGTGTGGATTTGCTGTGTTAATGTCTGTGGATTTTGGGTTGAATGTGAGGGAGTGTGTTTGCTGTGTGTGTGTTTTTGGACTTTAAGCTCCAAAAAATTACTTCTGTCTGATGGCGCATTCTTGCACCATAAAAGAAAAAGAAGAACAGCGAAGTGTTGTGTGCCCTCATTCTGAGAAGAAATGAAAGCAGCACATCATTATTGTGTGCAGAACTGGCCAGCTGAATGTGTTGGCTGAGCGACCAATGTCTCGGGCTTTAAGCTGTAAACTATGGGTACCGTCTGATGTGCATGCTCAAGCTTGAAGACAGAAAGTGAGAAATGTGTTGCACGGACCTCTTCATCGAAGCCTGGAGGAGAAGGCGAGGAGTTCCCTCAGAAGAGCTAGATGAATCTCCTCTGCACAAGAAAGGAAGAAGTTTATTCTCTTCAAAAGGTAGGACATTTTCAGATTTATACTTGAGTTGCTTTTTAATTTTGAAATCTGGGGGTGTGGATTTGCTGTGTTAATGTCTGTGGATTTTGGGGTGAATGTGAGGGAGTGTGTTTGCTGTGTTTGTGTTTTTGGACTTTAAGCTCCAAAAAATTACTTCTGTCTGATGGCGCATTCTTGCACAATAAAAGAAAAAGAAGAACAGCGAAGTATTGTGTGCCCTCATTCTGAGGAGAAATGAAAGCAGCACATCATCATTGTGTGCAGAACTGGCCAGCGGAATGTGTTGGCTGAGCGACCAATGTCTTGGGCTTTAAGCTGTAAACTATGGGTCCCGTCTAAAGTGCATGCTCAACCTTGAAGACAGAAAGTGAGAAATGTGTTGCATGGACCTCTTCATCGGAGCCTGGAGGAGAAGGCGAGGAGTTCCCTCAGAAGAGCTAGATGAATCTCCTCTGCACAAGCAAGGAAGAAGTTGATTCTCTTCAAAAGGTAGGACATTTTCAGATTCATACTTGAGTTGCTTTTTAATTTTGAAATCTGGGGGTGTGGATTTGCTGTGTTAATGTCTGTGGATTTTGGGGTGAATGTGAGGGAGTGTGTTTGCTGTGTGTGTTTTTGGACTTTAAGCTCCAAAAAATTACTTCTGTCTGATGGCGCATTCTTGCACAATAAAAGAAAAAGAAGAACAGCGAAGTGTTGTGTGCCCTCATTCTGAGGAGAAATGAAAGCAGCACATCATTATTGTGTGCAGAACTGGCCAGCGGAATGTGTTGGCTGAGCGACCAATGTCTCGGGCTTTAAGCTGTAAACTATGGGTCCCGTCTAAAGTGCATGCTCAACCTTGAAGACAGAAAGTGAGAAATGTGTTGCATGGACCTCCTCATCAGAGCCAGGAGGAGAAGGCGAGGAGTTCCCTCAGAAGAGCTAGATGAATCTCCTCTGCACAAGCAAGGAAGAAGTTGATTCTCTTCAAAAGGTAGGACATTTTCAGATTTATACTTGAGTTGCTTTTTAATTTTGAAATCTGGGGGTGTGGATTTGCTGTGGTAATGTCTGTGGATTTTGGGGTGAATGTGAGGGAGTGTGTTTGCTGTGTGTGTGTTTTTGGACTTTAAGCTCCAAAAAATTACTTCTGTCTGATGGCGCATTCTTGCACAATAAAAGAAAAAGAAGAACAGCGAAGTGTTGTGTGCCCTCATTCTGAGGAGAAATGAAAGCAGCACATCATTATTGTGTGCAGAACTGGCCAGCGGAATGTGTTGGCTGAGCGACCAATGTCTCAGGCTTTAAGCTGTAAACTATGGGTCCCGTCTGATGTGCATGCTCAAGCTTGAAGACAGAAAGTGAGAAATGTGTTGCACGGACCTCTTCATCGGAACCTGGAGGAAAAGGCGAGGAGTTCCCTCAGAAGAGCTAGATGAATCTCCTCTGCACAAGCAAGGAAGAAGTTGATTCTCTTCAAAAGGTAGGACATTTTCAGATTTATACTTGAGTTGCTTTTTAATTTTGAAATCTGGGGGTGTGGATTTGCTGTGTTAATGTCTGTGGATTTTGGGGTGAATGTGAGGGAGTGTGTTTGCTGTGTGTGTGTTTTTGGACTTTAAGCTCCAAAAAATTACTTCTGTCTGATGGCGCATTCTTACACAATAAAAGAAAAAGAAGAACAGCGAAGTGTTGTGTGCCCTCATTCTGAGGAGAAATGAAAGCAGCACATCATTATTGTGTGCAGAACTGGCCAGCGGAATGTGTTGGCTGAGCGACCAATGTCTCGGGCTTTAAGCTGTTTAACTATGGGTCCTGTCTGATGTGCATGCTCAAGCTTGAAGACAGAAAGTGAGAAATGTGTTGCATTGACCTCTTCATCGGAGCCTGGAGGAGAAGGTGAGGAGTTCCCTCAGAAGAGCTAGATGAATCTCCTCTGCACAAGCAAGGAAGAAGTTGATTCTCTTCAAAAGGTAGGACATTTTCAGATTTATACTTGAGTTGCTTTTTAATTTTGAAATCTGGGGGTGTGGATTTGCTGTGTTAATGTCTGTGGATTTTGGGGTGAATGTGAGGGAGTGTGTTTGCTGTGTGTGTGTTTTTGGACTTTAAGCTCCAAAAAATTACTTCTGTCTGATGGATCATTCTTGCACAAAATAAGAAAAAGAAGAACAGCGAAGTGTTGTGTGCCCTCATTCTGAGGAGAAATAAAAGCAGCACATCATTATTGTGTGCAGAACTGGCCAGCGGAATGTGTTGGCTGAGCGACCAATGTCTCGGGCTTTAAGCCGTAAACTATGGGTCCCGTCTGATGTGTATGCTCAACCTTGAAGACAGAAAGTGAGAAATGTGTTGCATGGACCTCTTCATCGGAGCCTGGAGGAGAAGGCGAGGAGTTCCCTCAGAAGAGCTAGATGAATCTCCTCTGCACAAGCAAGGAAGAAGTTGATTCTCTTCAAAAGGTAGGACATTTTCAGATTCATACTTGAGTTGCTTTTTAATTTTGAAATCTGGGGGTGTGGATTTGCTGTGTTAATGTCTGTGGATTTTGGGGTGAATGTGAGGGAGTGTGTTTGCTGTGTGTGTTTTTGGACTTTAAGCTCCAAAAAATTACTTCTGTCTGATGGCGCATTCTTGCACAATAAAAGAAAAAGAAGAACAGCGAAGTGTTGTGTGCCCTCATTCTGAGGAGAAATGAAAGCAGCACATCATTATTGTGTGCAGAACTGGCCAGCGGAATGTGTTGGCTGAGCGACCAATGTCTCGGGCTTTAAGCTGTAAACTATGGGTCCCGTCTAAAGTGCATGCTCAACCTTGAAGACAGAAAGTGAGAAATGTGTTGCATGGACCTCCTCATCAGAGCCAGGAGGAGAAGGCGAGGAGTTCCCTCAGAAGAGCTAGATGAATCTCCTCTGCACAAGCAAGGAAGAAGTTGATTCTCTTCAAAAGGTAGGACATTTTCAGATTTATACTTGAGTTGCTTTTTAATTTTGAAATCTGGGGGTGTGGATTTGCTGTGGTAATGTCTGTGGATTTTGGGGTGAATGTGAGGGAGTGTGTTTGCTGTGTGTGTGTTTTTGGACTTTAAGCTCCAAAAAATTACTTCTGTCTGATGGCGCATTCTTGCACAATAAAAGAAAAAGAAGAACAGCGAAGTGTTGTGTGCCCTCATTCTGAGGAGAAATGAAAGCAGCACATCATTATTGTGTGCAGAACTGGCCAGCGGAATGTGTTGGCTGAGCGACCAATGTCTCAGGCTTTAAGCTGTAAACTATGGGTCCCGTCTGATGTGCATGCTCAAGCTTGAAGACAGAAAGTGAGAAATGTGTTGCACGGACCTCTTCATCGGAACCTGGAGGAAAAGGCGAGGAGTTCCCTCAGAAGAGCTAGATGAATCTCCTCTGCACAAGCAAGGAAGAAGTTGATTCTCTTCAAAAGGTAGGACATTTTCAGATTTATACTTGAGTTGCTTTTTAATTTTGAAATCTGGGGGTGTGGATTTGCTGTGTTAATGTCTGTGGATTTTGGGGTGAATGTGAGGGAGTGTGTTTGCTGTGTGTGTGTTTTTGGACTTTAAGCTCCAAAAAATTACTTCTGTCTGATGGCGCATTCTTACACAATAAAAGAAAAAGAAGAACAGCGAAGTGTTGTGTGCCCTCATTCTGAGG
Source organism: Pelophylax lessonae (assembly GCF_965119305.1). Classification (NCBI taxonomy): domain Eukaryota; kingdom Metazoa; phylum Chordata; class Amphibia; order Anura; family Ranidae; genus Pelophylax; species Pelophylax lessonae. The sequence continues at coordinate 263,313 of NW_028120121.1, forward strand.
AGAAATGAAAGCAGCACATCATTATTGTGTGCAGAACTGGCCAGCGGAATGTGTTGGCTGAGCGACCAATGTCTCGGGCTTTAAGCTGTTTAACTATGGGTCCTGTCTGATGTGCATGCTCAAGCTTGAAGACAGAAAGTGAGAAATGTGTTGCATTGACCTCTTCATCGGAGCCTGGAGGAGAAGGTGAGGAGTTCCCTCAGAAGAGCTAGATGAATCTCCTCTGCACAAGCAAGGAAGAAGTTGATTCTCTTCAAAAGGTAGGACATTTTCAGATTTATACTTGAGTTGCTTTTTAATTTTGAAATCTGGGGGTGTGGATTTGCTGTGTTAATGTCTGTGGATTTTGGGGTGAATGTGAGGGAGTGTGTTTGCTGTGTGTGTGTTTTTGGACTTTAAGCTCCAAAAAATTACTTCTGTCTGATGGATCATTCTTGCACAAAATAAGAAAAAGAAGAACAGCGAAGTGTTGTGTGCCCTCATTCTGAGGAGAAATAAAAGCAGCACATCATTATTGTGTGCAGAACTGGCCAGCGGAATGTGTTGGCTGAGCGACCAATGTCTCGGGCTTTAAGCCGTAAACTATGGGTCCCGTCTGATGTGTATGCTCAACCTTGAAGACAGAAAGTGAGAAATGTGTTGCATGGACCTCTTCATCGGAGCCTGGAGGAGAAGGCGAGGAGTTCCCTCAGAAGAGCTAGATGAATCTCCTCTGCACAAGGAAGGAAGAATTTGATTCTCTTCAAAAGGTAGGACATTTTCAGATTCATACTTGAGTTGCTTTTTAATTTTGAAATCTGGGGGTGTGGATTTGCTCTGTTAATGTCTGTGGATTTTGGGGTGAATGTGAGGGAGGGTGTTTGCTGTGTGTGTTTTTGGACTTTAAGCTCCAAAAAATTACTTCTGTCTGATGGCGCATTCTTGCACAATAAAAGAAAAAGAAGAACAGCGAAGTGTTGTGTGCCCTCATTCTGAGGAGAAATGAAAGCAGCACATCATTATTGTGTGCAGAACTGGCCAGCGGAATGTGTTGGCTGAGCGACCAATGTCTCGGGCTTTAAGCTGTAAACTATGGGTCCCGTCTAAAGTGCATGCTCAACCTTGAAGACAGAAAGTGAGAAATGTGTTGCATGGACCTCTTCATCGGAGCCAGGAGGAGAAGGCGAGGAGTTCCCTCAGAAGAGCTAGATGAATCTCCTCTGCACAAGCAAGGAAGAAGTTAATTCTCTTCAAAAGGTAGGACATTTTCAGATTTATACTTGAGTTGCTTTTTAATTTTGAAATCTGGGGGTGTGGATTTGCTGTGTTAATGTCTGTGGATTTTGGGGTGAATGTGAGTGAGTGTGTTTGCTGTGTGTGTGTTTTTGGACTTTAAGCTCCAAAAAATTACTTTTGTCTGATGGCGCATTCTTGCACAATAAAAGAAAAAGAAGAACAGCGAAGTGTTGTGTGCCCTCATTCTGAGGAGAAATGAAAGCAGCACATCATTATTGTGTGCAGAACTGGCCAGCGGAATGTGTTGGCTGAGCGACCAATGTCTCAGGCTTTAAGCTGTAAACTATGGGTCCCGTCTGATGTGCATGCTCAAGCTTGAAGACAGAAAGTGAGAAATGTGTTGCACGGACCTCTTCATGGGAGCTTGGAGGAGAAGGCGAGGAGTTCCCTCAGAAGAGCTAGATGAATCTCCTCTGCACAAGCAAGGAAGAAGTTGATTCTCTTCAAAAGGTAGGACATTTTCAGATTTATACTTGAGTTACTTTTTAATTTTGAAATCTGGGGGTGTGGATTTGCTGTGGTAATGTCTGTGGATTTTGGGGTGAATGTGAGGGAGTGTGTTTGCTGTGTGTGTGTTTTTGGACTTTAAACTCCAAAAAATTACTTCTGTCTGATGGCGCATTCTTGCACAATAAAAGAAAAAGAAGAACAGCGAAGTGTTGTGTGCCCTCATTCTGAGGAGAAATGAAAGCAGCACATCATTATTGTGTGCAGAACTGGCCAGCGGAATGTGTTGGCTGAGCGACCAATGTCTCGGGCTTTAAGCTGTAAACTATGGGTCCCGTCTAAAGTGCATGCTCAACCTTGAAGACAGAAAGTGAGAAATGTGTTGCATGGACCTCTTCATCGGAGCCAGGAGGAGAAGGCGAGGAGTTCCCTCAGAAGAGCTAGATGAATCTCCTCTGCACAAGCAAGGAGGAAGTTGATTCTCTTCAAAAGGTAGGACATTTTCAGATTTATACTTGAGTTGCTTTTTAATTTTGAAATCTGGGGGTGTGGATTTGCTGTGTTAATGTCTGTGGATTTTGGGGTGAATGTGAGGGAGTGTGTTTGCTGTGTGTGTGTTTTTGGACTTTAAGCTCCAAAAAATTACTTCTGTCTGATGGCGCATTCTTGCACAATAAAAGAAAAAGAAGAACAGCGAAGTGTTGTGTGCCCTCATTCTGAGGAGAAATGAAAGCAGCACATCATTATTGTGTGCAGAACTGGCCAGCTGAATGTGTTGGTTGAGCGACCAATGTCTCAGGCTTTAAGCTGTAAACTATGGGTCCCGTCTGATGTGCATGCTCAAGCTTGAAAACAGAAAGTGAGAAATGTATTGCACGGACCTCTTCATGGGAGCCTGGAGGAGAAGGCGAGGAGTTCCCTCAGAAGAGCTAGATGAATCTCCTCTGCACAAGCAAGGAAGAAGTTGATTCTCTTCAAAAGGTAGGACATTTTCAGATTTATACTTGAGTTGCTTTTTAATTTTGAAATCTGGGGGTGTGGATTTGCTGTGGTAATGTCTGTGGATTTTGGGGTGAATGTGAGGGAGTGTGTTTGCTGTGTGTGTGTTTTTGGACTTTAAACTCCAAAAAATTACTTCTGTCTGATGGCGCATTCTTGCACAATAAAAGAAAAAGAAGAACAGCGAAGTGTTGTGTGCCCTCATTCTGAGGAGAAATGAAAGCAGCACATCATTATTGTGTGCAGAACTGGCCAGCGGAATGTGTTGGCTGAGCGACCAATGTCTCTGGCTTTAAGCTGTAAACTATGGGTCCCGTCTAAAGTGCATGCTCAACCTTGAAGACAGAAAGTGAGAAATGTGTTGCATGGACCTCTTCATCGGAGCCAGGAGGAGAAGGCGAGGAGTTCCCTCAGAAGAGCTAGATGAATCTCCTCTGCACAAGCAAGGAAGAAGTTGATTCTCTTCAAAAGGTAGGACATTTTCAGATTTATACTTGAGTTGCTTTTTAATTTTGAAATCTGGGGGTGTGGATTTGCTGTGTTAATGTCTGTGGATTTTGGGGTGAATGTGAGGGAGTGTGTTTGCTGTGTGTGTGTTTTTGGACTTTAAGCTCCAAAAAATTACTTCTGTCTGATGGCGCATTCTTGCACAATAAAAGAAAAAGAAGAACAGGGAAGTGTTGTGTGCCCTCATTCTGAGGAGAAATGAAAGCAGCACATCATTATTGTGTGCAGAACTGGCCAGCGGAATGTGTTGGCTGAGCGACCAATGTCTCGGGCTTTAAGCTGTAAACTATGGGTCCCGTCTAAAGTGCATGCTCAACCTTGAAGACAGAAAGTGAGAAATGTGTTGCATGGACCTCTTCATCGGAGCCAGGAGGAGAAGGCGAGGAGTTCCCTCAGAAGAGCTAGATGAATCTCCTCTGCACAAGCAAGGAAGAAGTTGATTCTCTTCAAAAGGTAGGACATTTTCAGATTTATACTTGAGTTGCTTTTTAATTTTGAAATCTGGGGGTGTGGATTTGCTGTGTTAATGTCTGTGGATTTTGGGGTGAATGTGAGGGAGTGTGTTTGCTGTGTGTGTGTTTTTGGACTTTAAGCTCCAAAAAATTACTTCTGTCTGATGGCGCATTCTTGCACAATAAAAGAAAAAGAAGAACATTGAAGTGTTGTGTGCCCTCATTCTGAGGAGAAATGAAAGCAGCACATCATTATTGTGTGCAGAACTGGCCAGCGGAATGTGTTGGCTGAGCAACCAATGTCTCAGGCTTTAAGCTGTAAACTATGGGTCCCGTCTAAAGTGCATGCTCAACCTTGAAGACAGAAAGTGAGAAATGTGTTGCATGGACCTCTTCATCGGAGCCAGGAGGAGAAGGCGAGGAGTTCCCTCAGAAGAGCTAGATGAATCTCCTCTGCACAAGCAAGGAGGAAGTTGATTTTCTTCAAAAGGTAGGACATTTTCAGATTTATACTTGAGTTGCTTTTTAATTTTGAAATCTGGGGGTGTGGATTTGCTGTGTTAATGTCTGTGGATTTTGGGGTGAATGTGAGGGAGTGTGTTTGCTGTGTGTGTGTTTTTGGACTTTAAGCTCCAAAAAATTACTTCTGTCTGATGGCGCATTCTTGCACAATAAAAGAAAAAGAAGAACAGCGAAGTGTTGTGTGCCCTCATTCTGAGGAGAAATGAAAGCAGCACATCATTATTGTGTGCAGAACTGGCCAGCGGAATGTGTTGGCTGAGTGACCAATGTCTCAGGCTTTAAGCTGTAAACTATGGGTCCCGTCTGATGTGCATGCTCAAGCTTGAAGACAGAAAGTGAGAAATGTGTTGCACGGACCTCTTCATCGGAACCTGGAGGAAAAGGCGAGGAGTTCCCTCAGAAGAGCTAGATGAATCTCCTCTGCACAAGCAAGGAAGAAGTTGATTCTCTTCAAAAGGTAGGACATTTTCAAATGTATACTTGAGTTGCTTTTTAATTTTGAAATCTGGGGGTGTGGATTTGCTGTGTTAATGTCTGTGGATTTTGGGGTGAATGTGAGGGAGTGTGTTTGCTGTGTGTGTGTTTTTGGACTTTAAGCTCCAAAAAATTACTTCTGTCTGATGGCGCATTCTTGCACCATAAAAGAAAAAGAAGAACAGCGAAGTGTTGTGTGCCCTCATTCTGAGGAGAAATGAAAGCAGCACATCATTATTGTGTGCAAACCTGGCCAGCGGAATGTGTTGGCTGAGCGACCAATGTCTCTGGCTTTAAGCTGTAAACTAAGGGTCCCGTCTGATGTGCATGCTCAACCTTGAAGACAGAAAGTGAGAAATGTGTTGCATGGACCTCTTCATCGGAGCCTGGAGGAGAAGGTGAGGAGTTCCCTCAGAAGAGCTAGATGAATCTCCTCTGCACAAGCAAGGAAGAAGTTGATTCTCTTCAAGAGGTAGGACATTTTCAAATGTATACTTGAGTTGCTTTTTAATTTTGAAATCTGGGGGTGTGGATTTGCTGTGTTAATGTCTGTGGATTTTGGGGTGAATGTGAGGGAGTGTGTTTGCTGTGTGTGTGTGTTTTTGGACTTTAAGCTCCAAAAAATTACTTCTGTCTGATGGCGCATTCTTGCACCATAAAAGAAAAAGAAGAACAGCGAAGTGTTGTGTGCCCTCATTCTGAGTAGAAATCAAAGCAGCACATCATTATTGTGTGTAGAACTGGCCAGCTGAATGTGTTGGCTGAGCGACCAATGTCTCGGGCTTTAAGCTGTAAACTATGGGTACCGTCTGATGTGCATGCTCAAGCTTGAAGACAGAAAGTGAGAAATGTGTTGCACGGACCTCTTCATCGGAGCCTGGAGGAGAAGGCGAGGAGTTCCCTCAGAAGAGCTAGATGAATCTCCTCTGCACAAGAAAGGAAAAAGTTGATTCTCTTCAAAAGGTAGGACATTTTCAGATTTATACTTGAGTTGCTTTTTAATTTTGAAATCTGGGGGTGTGGATTTGCTGTGTTAATGTCTGTGGATTTTGGGGTGAATGTGAGGGAGTGTGTTTGCTGTGTGTGTGTTTTTGGACTTTAAGCTCCAAAAAATTACTTCTGTCTGATGGCGCATTCTTGCACAATAAAAGAAAAAGAACAACGAAGTGTTGTGTGCCCTCATTCTGAGGAGAAATGAAAGCAGCACATCATCATTGTGTGCAGAACTGGCCAGCGGAATGTGTTGGCTGAGCGACCAATGTCTTGGGCTTTAAGCTGTAAACTATGGGTCCCGTCTAAAGTGCATGCTCAACCTTGAAGACAGAAAGTGAGAAATGTGTTGCATGGACCTCTTCATCGGAGCCTGGAGGAGAAGGCGAGGAGTTCCCTCAGAAGAGCTAGATGAATCTCCTCTGCACAAGCAAGGAAGAAGTTGAATCTCTTCAAAAGGTAGGACATTTTCAGATTTATACTTGAGTTGCTTTTTAATTTTGAAATCTGGGGGTGTGGATTTGCTGTGTTAATGTCTGTGGATTTTGGGTTGAATGTGAGGGAGTGTGTTTGCTGTGTGTGTGTTTTTGGACTTCAAGCTCCAAAAAAATACTTCTGTCTGATGGCGCATTCTTGCACGATAAAAGAAAAAGAACAGCGAAGTGTTGAGTGCCCTCATTCTAAAGAGAAATGAAAGCAGCACATCATTATTGTGTGCAAACCTGGCCAGCGGAATGTGTTGGCTGAGCGACCAATGTCTCTGGCTTTAAGCTGTAAACTAAGGGTCCCGTCTGATGTGCATGCTCAACCTTGAAGACAGAAAGTGAGAAATGTGTTGCATGGACCTCTTCATCGGAGCCTGGAGGAGAAGGCGAGGAGTTCCCTCAGAAGAGCTAGATGAATCTCCTCTGCACAAGCAAGGAAGAAGTTGATTCTCTTCAAAAGGTAGGACATTTTCAGATTTATACTTGAGTTGCTTTTTAATTTTGAAATCTGGGGGTTTGATTTGCTGTGTTAATGTCTGTGGATTTTGGGGTGAATGTGAGGGAGTGTGTTTGCTGTGTGTGTGTTTTTGGACTTTAAGCTCCAAAAAATTACTTCTGTCTGATGGCACATTCTTGCACCATAAAAGAAAAAGAAGAACAGCGAAGTGTTGTGTGCCCTCATTCTGAGGAGAAATGAAAGCAGCACATCATTATTGTGTGCAGAACTGGCCAGCTGAATGTGTTGGCTGAGCGACCAATGTCTCGGGCTTTAAGTTGTAAACTAAGGGTACCGTCTGATGTGCATGCTCAAGCTTGAAGACAGAAAGTGAGAAATGTGTTGCACGGACCTCTTCATCGGAGCCTGGAGGAGAAGGCGAGGAGTTCCCTCAGAAGAGCTAGATGAATCTCCTCTGCACAAGAAAGGAAAAAGTTGATTCTCTTCAAAAGGTAGGACATTTTCAGATTTATACTTGAGTTGCTTTTTAATTTTGAAATCTGGGGGTGTGGATTTGCTGTGTTAATGTCTGTGGATTTTGGGGTGAATGTGAGGGAGTGTGTTTGCTGTGTGTGTGTTTTTGGACTTTAAGCTCCAAAAAATTACTTCTGTCTGATGGCGCATTCTTGCACAATAAAAGAAAAAGAACAACGAAGTGTTGTGTGCCCTCATTCTGAGGAGAAATGAAAGCAGCACATCATCATTGTGTGCAGAACTGGCCAGCGGAATGTGTTGGCTGAGCGACCAATGTCTTGGGCTTTAAGCTGTAAACTATGGGTCCCGTCTAAAGTGCATGCTCAACCTTGAAGACAGAAAGTGAGAAATGTGTTGCATGGACCTCTTCATCGGAGCCTGGAGGAGAAGGCGAGGAGTTCCCTCAGAAGAGCTAGATGAATCTCCTCTGCACAAGCAAGGAAGAAGTTGATTCTCTTCAAAAGGTAGGACATTTTCAGATTTATACTTGAGTTGCTTTTTAATTTTGAAATCTGGGGGTGTGGATTTGCTGTGTTAATGTCTGTGGATTTTGGGTTGAATGTGAGGGAGTGTGTTTGCTGTGTGTGTGTTTTTGGACTTCAAGCTCCAAAAAAATACTTCTGTCTGATGGCGCATTCTTGCACCATAAAAGAAAAAGAACAGCGAAGTGTTGTGTGCCCTCATTCTAAAGAGAAATGAAAGCAGCACATCATTATTGTGTGCAAACCTGGCCAGCGGAATGTGTTGGCTGAGCGACCAATGTCTCTGGCTTTAAGCTGTAAACTAAGGGTCCCGTCTGATGTGCATGCTCAACCTTGAAGACAGAAAGTGAGAAATGTGTTGCATGGACCTCTTCATCGGAGCCTGGAGGAGAAGGCGAGGAGTTCCCTCAGAAGAGCTAGATGAATCTCCTCTGCACAAGCAAGGAAGAAGTTGATTCTCTTCAAAAGGTAGGACATTTTCAGATTTATACTTGAGTTGCTTTTTAATTTTGAAATCTGGGGGTTTGATTTGCTGTGTTAATGTCTGTGGATTTTGGGGTGAATGTGAGGGAGTGTGTTTGCTGTGTGTGTGTTTTTGGACTTTAAGCTCCAAAAAATTACTTCTGTCTGATGGCACATTCTTGCACCATAAAAGAAAAAGAAGAACAGCGAAGTGTTGTGTGCCCTCATTCTGAGGAGAAATGAAAGCAGCACATCATTATTGTGTGCAGAACTGGCCAGCTGAATGTGTTGGCTGAGCGACCAATGTCTCGGGCTTTAAGCTGTAAACTAAGGGTACCGTCTGATGTGCATGCTCAAGCTTGAAGACAGAAAGTGAGAAATGTGTTGCACGGACCTCTTCATCGGAGCCTGGAGGAGAAGGCGAGGAGTTCCCTCAGAAGAGCTAGATGAATCTCCTCTGCACAAGAAAGGAAAAAGTTGATTCTCTTCAAAAGGTAGGACATTTTCAGATTTATACTTGAGTTGCTTTTTAATTTTGAAATCTGGGGGTGTGGATTTGCTGTGTTAATGTCTGTGGATTTTGGGGTGAATGTGAGGGAGTGTGTTTGCTGTGTGTGTTTTTTGACTTTAAGCTCCAAAAAATTACTTCTGTCTGATGGCGCATTCTTGCACAATAAAAAAAAAGAAGAACAGCGAAGTGTTGTGTGCCCTCATTCTGAGGAGAAATGAAAGCAGCACATCATTATTGTGTGCAAAGCTGGCCAGCGGAATGTGTTGGCTGAGCGACCAATGTCTCGGGCTTTAAGCTGTAAACTATGGGTCCCGTCTGATGTGCATGCTCAACCTTGAAGACAGAAAGTGAGAAATGTGTTGCATGGACCTCTTCATCGGAGCCTGGAGGAGAAGGCGAGGAGTTCCCTCAGAAGAGCTAGATGAATCTCCTCTGCACAAGCAAGGAAGAAGTTGATTATCTTCAAAAGGTAGGACATTTTCAGATTCATACTTGAGTTGCTTTTTAATTTTGAAATCTGGGGGTGTGGATTTGCTGTGTTAATGTCTGTGGATTTTGGGGTGAATGTGAGGGAGTGTGTTTGCTGTGTGTGTTTTTTGACTTTAAGCTCCAAAAAATTACTTCTGTCTGATGGCGCATTCTTGCACAATAAAAGAAAAAGAACAGCGAAGTGTTGTGTGCCCTCATTCTGAGGAGAAATGAAAGCAGCACATCATTATTGTGTGCAGAACTGGCCAGCTGAATGTGTTGGCTGAGCGACCAATGTCTCGGGCTTTAAGTTGTAAACTAAGGGTACCGTCTGATGTGCATGCTCAAGCTTGAAGACAGAAAGTGAGAAATGTGTTGCACGGACCTCTTCATCGGAGCCTGGAGGAGAAGGCGAGGAGTTCCCTCAGAAGAGCTAGATGAATCTCCTCTGCACAAGAAAGGAAAAAGTTGATTCTCTTCAAAAGGTAGGACATTTTCAGATTTATACTTGAGTTGCTTTTTAATTTTGAAATCTGGGGGTGTGGATTTGCTGTGTTAATGTCTGTGGATTTTGGGGTGAATGTGAGGGAGTGTGTTTGCTGTGTGTGTGTTTTTGGACTTTAAGCTCCAAAAAATTACTTCTGTCTGATGGCGCATTCTTGCACAATAAAAGAAAAAGAACAACGAAGTGTTGTGTGCCCTCATTCTGAGGAGAAATGAAAGCAGCACATCATCATTGTGTGCAGAACTGGCCAGCGGAATGTGTTGGCTGAGCGACCAATGTCTTGGGCTTTAAGCTGTAAACTATGGGTCCCGTCTAAAGTGCATGCTCAACCTTGAAGACAGAAAGTGAGAAATGTGTTGCATGGACCTCTTCATCGGAGCCTGGAGGAGAAGGCGAGGAGTTCCCTCAGAAGAGCTAGATGAATCTCCTCTGCACAAGCAAGGAAGAAGTTGATTCTCTTCAAAAGGTAGGACATTTTCAGATTTATACTTGAGTTGCTTTTTAATTTTGAAATCTGGGGGTGTGGATTTGCTGTGTTAATGTCTGTGGATTTTGGGTTGAATGTGAGGGAGTGTGTTTGCTGTGTGTGTGTTTTTGGACTTCAAGCTCCAAAAAAATACTTCTGTCTGATGGCGCATTCTTGCACCATAAAAGAAAAAGAACAGCGAAGTGTTGTGTGCCCTCATTCTAAAGAGAAATGAAAGCAGCACATCATTATTGTGTGCAAACCTGGCCAGCGGAATGTGTTGGCTGAGCGACCAATGTCTCTGGCTTTAAGCTGTAAACTAAGGGTCCCGTCTGATGTGCATGCTCAACCTTGAAGACAGAAAGTGAGAAATGTGTTGCATGGACCTCTTCATCGGAGCCTGGAGGAGAAGGCGAGGAGTTCCCTCAGAAGAGCTAGATGAATCTCCTCTGCACAAGCAAGGAAGAAGTTGATTCTCTTCAAAAGGTAGGACATTTTCAGATTTATACTTGAGTTGCTTTTTAATTTTGAAATCTGGGGGTTTGATTTGCTGTGTTAATGTCTGTGGATTTTGGGGTGAATGTGAGGGAGTGTGTTTGCTGTGTGTGTGTTTTTGGACTTTAAGCTCCAAAAAATTACTTCTGTCTGATGGCACATTCTTGCACCATAAAAGAAAAAGAAGAACAGCGAAGTGTTGTGTGCCCTCATTCTGAGGAGAAATGAAAGCAGCACATCATTATTGTGTGCAGAACTGGCCAGCTGAATGTGTTGGCTGAGCGACCAATGTCTCGGGCTTTAAGCTGTAAACTAAGGGTACCGTCTGATGTGCATGCTCAAGCTTGAAGACAGAAAGTGAGAAATGTGTTGCACGGACCTCTTCATCGGAGCCTGGAGGAGAAGGCGAGGAGTTCCCTCAGAAGAGCTAGATGAATCTCCTCTGCACAAGAAAGGAAAAAGTTGATTCTCTTCAAAAGGTAGGACATTTTCAGATTTATACTTGAGTTGCTTTTTAATTTTGAAATCTGGGGGTGTGGATTTGCTGTGTTAATGTCTGTGGATTTTGGGGTGAATGTGAGGGAGTGTGTTTGCTGTGTGTGTTTTTTGACTTTAAGCTCCAAAAAATTACTTCTGTCTGATGGCGCATTCTTGCACAATAAAAAAAAAGAAGAACAGCGAAGTGTTGTGTGCCCTCATTCTGAGGAGAAATGAAAGCAGCACATCATTATTGTGTGCAAAGCTGGCCAGCGGAATGTGTTGGCTGAGCGACCAATGTCTCGGGCTTTAAGCTGTAAACTATGGGTCCCGTCTGATGTGCATGCTCAACCTTGAAGACAGAAAGTGAGAAATGTGTTGCATGGACCTCTTCATCGGAGCCTGGAGGAGAAGGCGAGGAGTTCCCTCAGAAGAGCTAGATGAATCTCCTCTGCACAAGCAAGGAAGAAGTTGATTATCTTCAAAAGGTAGGACATTTTCAGATTCATACTTGAGTTGCTTTTTAATTTTGAAATCTGGGGGTGTGGATTTGCTGTGTTAATGTCTGTGGATTTTGGGGTGAATGTGAGGGAGTGTGTTTGCTGTGTGTGTTTTTTGACTTTAAGCTCCAAAAAATTACTTCTGTCTGATGGCGCATTCTTGCACAATAAAAGAAAAAGAACAGCGAAGTGTTGTGTGCCCTCATTCTGAGGAGAAATGAAAGCAGCACATCATTATTGTGTGCAGAACTGGCCAGCGGAATGTGTTGGCTGAGCGACCAATGTCTCGGGCTTTAAGCTGTAAACTATGGGTCCCGTCTGATGTGCATGCTCAAGCTTGAAGACAGAAAGTGAGAAATGTGTTGCATGGACCTCTTCATCGGAGCCTGGAGAAGAAGGCGAGGAGTTCCCTCAGAAGAGCTAGATGAATCTCCTCTGCACAAGAAAGGAAGAAGTTGATTCTCTTCAAAAGGTAGGACATTTTCAGATTTATACTTGAGTTGCTTTTTAATTTTGAAATCTGGGGGTGTGGATTTGCTGTGTTAACGTCTGTGGATTTTGGGGTGAATGTGAGGGAGTGTGTTTGCTGTGTGTGTGTTTTTGGACTTTAAGCTCCAAAAAATTACTTCTGTCTGATGGCGCATTCTTGCACAATAAAAGAAAAAGAACAGCGAAGTATTGTGAGCCCTCATTCTGAGAAGAAATGAAAGCAGCACATCATTATTGTGTGCAGAACTGGCCAGCTGAATGTGTTGGCTGAGCGACCAATGTCTCAGGCTTTAAGCTGTAAACTATGGGTCCCGTCTGATGTGCATGCTCAAGCTTGAAGACAGAAAGTGAGAAATGTGTTGCATGGACCTCTTCGTGGGAGCCTGGAGGAGAAGGCGAGGAGTTCCCTCTGAAGAGCTAGATGAATCTCCTCTGCACAAGCAAGGAAGAAGTTGATTCTCTTCAAAAGGTAGGACATTTTCAGATTTATACTTGAGTTGCTTTTTAATTTTGAAATCTGGGGGTGTGGATTTGCTGTGGTAATGTCTGTGGATTTTGGGGTGAATGTGAGGGAGTGTGTTTGCTGTGTGTGTGTTTTTGGACTTTAAACTCCAAAAAAATTACTTCTGTCTGATGGCGCATTCTTGCACAATAAAAGAAAAAGAAGAACAGCGAAGTGTTGTGTGCCCTCATTCTGAGGAGAAATGAAAGCAGCACATCATTATTGTGTGCAGAACTGGCCAGCGGAATGTGTTGGCTGAGCGACCAATTTCTCGGGCTTTAAGCTGTAAACTATGGGTCCCGTCTAAAGTGCATGCTCAACCTTGAAGACAGAAAGTGAGAAATGTGTTGCATGGACCTCTTCATCGGAGCCAGGAGGAGAAGGCGAGGAGTTCCCTCAGAAGAGCTAGATGAATCTCCTCTGCACAAGCAAGGAGGAAGTTGATTCTCTTCAAAAGGTAGGACATTTTCAGATTTATACTTGAGTTGCTTTTTAATTTTGAAATCTGGGGGTGTGGATTTGCTGTGTTAATGTCTGTGGATTTTGGGGTAAATGTGAGGGAGTGTGTTTGCTGTGTGTGTGTTTTTGGACTTTAAGCTCCAAAAAATTACTTCTGTCTGATGGCGCATTCTTGCACAATAAAAGAAAAAGAAGAACAGCGAAGTGTTGTGTGCCCTCATTCTGAGGAGAAATGAAAGCAGCACATCATTATTGTGTGCAGAACTGGCCAGCGGAATGTGTTGGCTGAGCGACCAATGTCTCAGGCTTTAAGCTGTAAACTATGGGTCCCGTCTGATGTGCATGCTCAAGCTTGAAGACAGAAAGTGAGAAATGTGTTGCACGGACCTCTTCATCGGAACCTGGAGGAAAAGGCGAGGAGTTCCCTCAGAAGAGCTAGATGAATCTCCTCTGCACAAGAAAGGAAGAAGTTTATTCTCTTCAAAAGGTAGGACATTTTCAGATCTATACTTGAGTTGCTTTTTAATTTTGAAATCTGGGGGTGTGGATTTGCTGTGTTAATGTCTGTGGATTTTGGGGTGAATGTGAGGGAGTGTGTTTGCTGTGTGTGTGTTTTTGGACTTTAAGCTCCAAAAAATTACTTCTGTCTGATGGCGCATTCTTGCACCATAAAAGAAAAAGAAGAACAGCGAAGTGTTGTGTGCCCTCATTTTGAGGAGAAATGAAAGCAGCACATCATTATTGTGTGCAGAACTGGCCAGCTGAATGTGTTGGCTGAGCGACCAATGTCTCGGGCTTTAAGCTGTAAACTATGGGTACCGTCTGATGTGCATGCTCAAGCTTGAAGACAGAAAGTGAGAAATGTGTTGCACGGACCTCTTCATCGAAGCCTGGAGGAGAAGGCGAGGAGTTCCCTCAGAAGAGCTAGATGAATCTCCTCTGCACAAGAAAGGAAGAAGTTTATTCTCTTCAAAAGGTAGGACATTTTCAGATTTATACTTGAGTTGCTTTTTAATTTTGAAATCTGGGGGTGTGGATTTGCTGTGTTAATGTCTGTGGATTTTGGGGTGAATGTGAGGGAGTGTGTTTGCTGTGTGTGTGTTTTTGGACTTTAAGCTCCAAAAAATTACTTCTGTCTGATGGCGCATTCTTGCACAATAAAAGAAAAAGAAGAACAGCGAAGTATTGTGTGCCCTCATTCTGAGGAGAAATGAAAGCAGCACATCATCATTGTGTGCAGAACTGGCCAGCGGAATGTGTTGGCTGAGCGACCAATGTCTTGGGCTTTAAGCTGTAAACTATGGGTCCCGTCTAAAGTGCATGCTCAACCTTGAAGACAGAAAGTGAGAAATGTGTTGCATGGACCTCTTCATCGGAGCCAGGAGGAGAAGGCGAGGAGTTCCCTCAGAAGAGCTAGATGAATCTCCTCTGCACAAGCAAGGAGGAAGTTGATTCTCTTCAAAAGGTAGGACATTTTCAGATTTATACTTGAGTTGCTTTTTAATTTTGAAATCTGGGGGTGTGGATTTGCTGTGTTAATGTCTGTGGATTTTGGGGTGAATGTGAGGGAGTGTGTTTGCTGTGTGTGTGTTTTTGGACTTTAAGCTCCAAAAAATTACTTCTGTCTGATGGCGCATTCTTGCACAATAAAAGAAAAAGAAGAACAGCGAAGTGTTGTGTGCCCTCATTCTGAGGAGAAATGAAAGCAGCACATCATTATTGTGTGCAGAACTGGCCAGCGGAATGTGTTGGCTGAGCGACCAATGTCTCAGGCTTTAAGCTGTAAACTATGGGTCCCGTCTGATGTGCATGCTCAAGCTTGAAGACAGAAAGTGAGAAATGTGTTGCACGGACCTCTTCATCGGAACCTGGAGGAAAAGGCGAGGAGTTCCCTCAGAAGAGCTAGATGAATCTCCTCTGCACAAGAAAGGAAGAAGTTTATTCTCTTCAAAAGGTAGGACATTTTCAGATTTATACTTGAGTTGCTTTTTAATTTTGAAATCTGGGGGTGTGGATTTGCTGTGTTAATGTCTGTGGATTTTGGGGTGAATGTGAGGGAGTGTGTTTGCTGTGTGTGTGTTTTTGGACTTTAAGCTCCAAAAAATTACTTCTGTCTGATGGCGCATTCTTGCACAATAAAAGAAAAAGAAGAACAGCGAAGTGTTGTGTGCCCTCATTTTGAGGAGAAATGAAAGCAGCACATCATTATTGTGTGCAGAACTGGCCAGCTGAATGTGTTGGCTGAGCGACCAATGTCTCGGGCTTTAAGCTGTAAACTATGGGTACCGTCTGATGTGCATGCTCAAGCTTGAAGACAGAAAGTGAGAAATGTGTTGCACGGACCTCTTCATCGAAGCCTGGAGGAGAAGGCGAGGAGTTCCCTCAGAAGAGCTAGATGAATCTCCTCTGCACAAGAAAGGAAGAAGTTTATTCTCTTCAAAAGGTAGGACATTTTCAGATTTATACTTGAGTTGCTTTTTAATTTTGAAATCTGGGGGTGTGGATTTGCTGTGTTAATGTCTGTGGATTTTGGGGTGAATGTGAGGGAGTGTGTTTGCTGTGTGTGTGTTTTTGGACTTTAAGCTCCAAAAAATTACTTCTGTCTGATGGCGCATTCTTGCACAATAAAAGAAAAAGAAGAACAGCGAAGTATTGTGTGCCCTCATTCTGAGGAGAAATGAAAGCAGCACATCATCATTGTGTGCAGAACTGGCCAGCGGAATGTGTTGGCTGAGCGACCAATGTCTTGGGCTTTAAGCTGTAAACTATGGGTCCCGTCTAAAGTGCATGCTCAACCTTGAAGACAGAAAGTGAGAAATGTGTTGCATGGACCTCTTCATCGGAGCCTGGAGGAGAAGGCGAGGAGTTCCCTCAGAAGAGCTAGATGAATCTCCTCTGCACAAGCAAGGAAGAAGTTGATTCTCTTCAAAAGGTAGGACATTTTCAGATTCATACTTGAGTTGCTTTTTAATTTTGAAATCTGGGGGTGTGGATTTGCTGTGTTAATGTCTGTGGATTTTGGGGTGAATGTGAGGGAGTGTGTTTGCTGTGTGTGTTTTTTGACTTTAAGCTCCAAAAAATTATTTCTGTCTGATGGCGCATTCTTGTACAATAAAAGAAAAAGAACAGCGAAGTGTTGTGTGCCCTCATTCTGAGGAGAAATGAAAGCAGCACATCATTATTGTGTGCAGAACTGGCCAGCGGAATGTGTTGGCTGAGCGACCAATGTCTCGGGCTTTAAGCTGTAAACTATGGGTCCCGTCTGATGTGCATGCTCAAGCTTGAAGACAGAAAGTGAGAAATGTGTTGCATGGACCTCTTCATTGGAGCCTGGAGAAGAAGGCGAGGAGTTCCCTCAGAAGAGCTAGATGAATCTCCTCTGCACAAGCAAGGAAAAAGTTGATTCTCTTCAAAAGGTAGGACATTTTCAGATTTATACTTGAGTTGCTTTTTAATTTTGAAATCTGGGGGTGTGGATTTGCTGTGTTAATGTCTGTGGATTTTGGGGTGAATGTGAGGGAGTGTGTTTGCTGTGTGTGTGTTTTTGGACTTTAAGCTCCAAAAAATTACTTCTGTCTGATGGCGCATTCTTGCACAATAAAAGAAAAAGAACAGCGAAGTGTTGTGAGCCCTCATTCTGAGAAGAAATGAAAGCAGCACATCATTATTGTGTGCAGAACTGGCCAGCTGAATGTGTTGGTTGAGCGACCAATGTCTCAGGCTTTAAGCTGTAAACTATGGGTCCCGTCTGATGTGCATGCTCAAGCTTGAAGACAGAAAGTGAGAAATGTGTTGCACGGACCTCTTCATATGAGCCTGGAGGAGAAGGCGAGGAGTTCCCTCAGAAGAGCTAGATGAATCTCCTCTGCACAAGCAAGGAAGAAGTTGATTCTCTTCAAAAGGTAGGACATTTTCAGATTTATACTTAAGTTGCTTTTTAATTTTGAAATCTGGGGGTGTGGATTTGCTGTGGTAATGTCTGTGGATTTTGGGGTGAATGTGAGGGAGTGTGTTTGCTGTGTGTGTGTTTTTGGACTTTAAACTCCAAAAAATTACTTCTGTCTGATGGCGCATTCTTGCACAATAAAAGAAAAAGAAGAACAGCGAAGTGTTGTGTGCCCTCATTCTGAGGAGAAATGAAAGCAGCACATCATTATTGTGTGCAGAACTGGCCAGCGGAATGTGTTGGCTGAGCGACCAATGTCTCGGGCTTTAAGCTGTAAACTATGGGTCCCGTCTAAAGTGCATGCTCAACCTTGAAGACAGAAAGTGAGAAATGTGTTGCATGGACCTCTTCATCGGAGCCAGGAGGAGAAGGCGAGGAGTTCCCTCAGAAGAGCTAGATGAATCTCCTCTGCACAAGCAAGGAAGAAGTTGATTCTCTTCAAAAGGTAGGACATTTTCAGATTTATACTTGAGTTGCTTTTTAATTTTGAAATCTGGGGGTGTGGATTTGCTGTGTTAATGTCTGTGGATTTTGGGGTGAATGTGAGGGAGTGTGTTTGCTGTGTGTGTGTTTTTGGACTTTAAGCTCCAAAAAATTACTTCTGTCTGATGGCGCATTCTTACACAATAAAAGAAAAAGAAGAACAGCGAAGTGTTGTGTGCCCTCATTCTGAGGAGAAATGAAAGCAGCACATCATTATTGTGTGCAGAACTGGCCAGCGGAATGTGTTGGCTGAGCGACCAATGTCTCGGGCTTTAAGCTGTTTAACTATGGGTCCTGTCTGATGTGCATGCTCAAGCTTGAAGACAGAAAGTGAGAAATGTGTTGCATTGACCTCTTCATCGGAGCCTGGAGGAGAAGGTGAGGAGTTCCCTCAGAAGAGCTAGATGAATCTCCTCTGCACAAGCAAGGAAGAAGTTGATTCTCTTCAAAAGGTAGGACATTTTCAGATTTATACTTGAGTTGCTTTTTAATTTTGAAATCTGGGGGTGTGGATTTGCTGTGGTAATGTCTGTGGATTTTGGGGTGAATGTGAGGGAGTGTGTTTGCTGTGTGTGTGTTTTTGGACTTTAAACTCCAAAAAATTACTTCTGTCTGATGGCGCATTCTTGCACAATAAAAGAAAAAGAAGAACAGCGAAGTGTTGTGTGCCCTCATTCTGAGGAGAAATGAAAGCAGCACATCATTATTGTGTGCAGAACTGGCCAGCGGAATGTGTTGGCTGAGCGACCAATGTCTCGGGCTTTAAGCTGTAAACTATGGGTCCCGTCTAAAGTGCATGCTCAACCTTGAAGACAGAAAGTGAGAAATGTGTTGCATGGACCTCTTCATCGGAGCCAGGAGGAGAAGGCGAGGAGTTCCCTCAGAAGAGCTAGATGAATCTCCTCTGCACAAGCAAGGAAGAAGTTGATTCTCTTCAAAAGGTAGGACATTTTCAGATTTATACTTGAGTTGCTTTTTAATATTGAAATCTGGGGGGGGGGAATTGCTGTGTTAATGTCTGTGGATTTTGGGGTGAATGTGAGGGAGTGTGTTTGCTGTGTGTGTTTTTTGACTTTAAGCTCCAAAAAATTACTTCTGTCTGATGGCGCATTCTTGCACAATAAAAAAAAAGAAGAACAGCGAAGTGTTGTGTGCCCTCATTCTGAGGAGAAATGAAAGCAGCACATCATTATTGTGTGCAAAGCTGGCCAGCGGAATGTGTTGGCTGAGCGACCAATGTCTCGGGCTTTAAGCTGTAAACTATGGGTCCCGTCTGATGTGCATGCTCAACCTTGAAGACAGAAAGTGAGAAATGTGTTGCATGGACCTCTTCATCGGAGCCTGGAGGAGAAGGCGAGGAGTTCCCTCAGAAGAGCTAGATGAATCTCCTCTGCACAAGCAAGGAAGAAGTTGATTCTCTTCAAAAGGTAGGACATTTTCAAATGTATACTTGAGTTGCTTTTTAATTTTGAAATCTGGGGGTGTGGATTTGCTGTGTTAATGTCTGTGGATTTTGGGGTGAATGTGAGGGAGTGTGTTTGCTGTGTGTGTTTTTGGACTTTAAGCTCCAAAAAATTACTTCTGTCTGATGGCGCATTCTTGCACCATAACAGAAAAAGAAGAACAGCGAAGTGTTGTGTGCCCTCATTTTGAGGAGAAATGAAAGCAGCACATCATTATTGTGTGCAGAACTGGCCAGCTGAATGTGTTGGCTGAGCGACCAATGTCTCGGGCTTTAAGCTGTAAACTATGGGTACCGTCTGATGTGCATGCTCAAGCTTGAAGACAGAAAGTGAGAAATGTGTTGCACGGACCTCTTCATCGAAGCCTGGAGGAGAAGGCGAGGAGTTCCCTCAGAAGAGCTAGATGAATCTCCTCTGCACAAGCAAGGAAGAAGTTGATTCTCTTCAAAAGGTAGGACATTTTCAAATGTATACTTGAGTTGCTTTTTAATTTTGAAATCTGGGGGTGTGGATTTGCTGTGTTAATGTCTGTGGATTTTGGGGTGAATGTGAGGGAGTGTGTTTGCTGTGTGTGTTTTTGGACTTTAAGCTCCAAAAAATTACTTCTGTCTGATGGCGCATTCTTGCACCATAAAAGAAAAAGAAGAACAGCGAAGTGTTGTGTGCCCTCATTTTGAGGAGAAATGAAAGCAGCACATCATTATTGTGTGCAGAACTGGCCAGCTGAATGTGTTGGCTGAGCGACCAATGTCTCGGGCTTTAAGCTGTAAACTATGGGTACCGTCTGATGTGCATGCTCAAGCTTGAAGACAGAAAGTGAGAAATGTGTTGCACGGACCTCTTCATCGAAGCCTGGAGGAGAAGGCGAGGAGTTCCCTCAGAAGAGCTAGATGAATCTCCTCTGCACAAGCAAGGAAGAAGTTGATTCTCTTCAAAAGGTAGGACATTTTCAGATTCATACTTGAGTTGCTTTTTAATTTTGAAATCTGGGGGTGTGGATTTTCTGTGTTAATGTCTGTGGATTTTGGGGTGAATGTGAGGGAGTGTGTTTGCTGTGTGTGTTTTTTGACTTTAAGCTCCAAAAAATTACTTCTGTCTGATGGCGCATTCTTGCACAATAAAAGAAAAAGAACAGCGAAGTGTTGTGTGCCCTCATTCTGAGGAGAAATGAAAGCAGCACATCATTATTGTGTGCAGAACTGGCCAGCGGAATGTGTTGGCTGAGTGACCAATGTCTCGGGCTTTAAGCTGTAAACTATGGGTCCCGTCTGATGTGCATGCTCAAGCTTGAAGACAGAAAGTGAGAAATGTGTTGCATGGACCTCTTCATCGGAGCCTGGAGAAGAAGGCGAGGAGTTCCCTCAGAAGAGCTAGATGAATCTCCTCTGCACAAGAAAGGAAGAAGTTGATTCTCTTCAAAAGGTAGGACATTTTCAGATTTATACTTGAGTTGCTTTTCAATTTTGAAATCTGGGGGTGTGGATTTGCTGTGTTAACGTCTGTGGATTTTGGGGTGAATGTGAGGGAGTGTGTTTGCTGTGTGTGTGTTTTTGGACTTTAAGCTCCAAAAAATTACTTCTGTCTGATGGCGCATTCTTGCACAATAAAAGAAAAAGAACAGCGAAGTATTGTGAGCCCTCATTCTGAGAAGAAATGAAAGCAGCACATCATTATTGTGTGCAGAACTGGCCAGCTGAATGTGTTGGCTGAGCGACCAATGTCTCAGGCTTTAAGCTGTAAACTATGGGTCCCGTCTGATGTGCATGCTCAAGCTTGAAGACAGAAAGTGAGAAATGTGTTGCACGGACCTCTTCATGGGAGCCTGGAGGAGAAGGCGAGGAGTTCCCTCAGAAGAGCTAGATGAATCTCCTCTGCACAAGCAAAGAAGAAGTTGATTCTCTTCAAAAGGTAGGACATTTTCAGATTTATACTTGAGTTGCTTTTTAATTTTGAAATCTGGGGGTGTGGATTTGCTGTGGTAATGTCTGTGGATTTTGGGGTGAATGTGAGGGAGTGTGTTTGCTGTGTGTGTGTTTTTGGACTTTAAACTCCAAAAAAATTACTTCTGTCTGATGGCGCATTCTTGCACAATAAAAGAAAAAGAAGAACAGCGAAGTGTTGTGTGCCCTCATTCTGAGGAGAAATGAAAGCAGCACATCATTATTGTGTGCAGAACTGGCCAGCGGAATGTGTTGGCTGAGCGACCAATGTCTCGGGCTTTAAGCTGTAAACTATGGGTCCCGTCTAAAGTGCATGCTCAACCTTGAAGACAGAAAGTGAGAAATGTGTTGCATGGACCTCTTCATCGGAGCCAGGAGGAGAAGGCGAGGAGTTCCCTCAGAAGAGCTAGATGAATCTCCTCTGCACAAGCAAGGAGGAAGTTGATTCTCTTCAAAAGGTAGGACATTTTCAGATTTATACTTGAGTTGCTTTTTAATTTTGAAATCTGGGGGTGTGGATTTGCTGTGTTAATGTCTGTGGATTTTGGGGTGAATGTGAGGGAGTGTGTTTGCTGTGTGTGTGTTTTTGGACTTTAAGCTCCAAAAAATTACTTCTGTCTGATGGCGCATTCTTGCACAATAAAAGAAAAAGAAGAACAGCGAAGTGTTGTGTGCCCTCATTCTGAGGAGAAATGAAAGCAGCACATCATTATTGTGTGCAGAACTGGCCAGCGGAATGTGTTGGCTGAGCGACCAATGTCTCAGGCTTTAAGCTGTAAACTATGGGTCCCGTCTGATGTGCATGCTCAAGCTTGAAGACAGAAAGTGAGAAATGTGTTGCACGGACCTCTTCATCGGAACCTGGAGGAAAAGGCGAGGAGTTCCCTCAGAAGAGCTAGATGAATCTCCTCTGCACAAGCAAAGAAGAAGTTGATTCTCTTCAAAAGGTAGGACATTTTCAGATTTATACTTGAGTTGCTTTTTAATTTTGAAATCTGGGGGTGTGGATTTGCTGTGGTAATGTCTGTGGATTTTGGGGTGAATGTGAGGGAGTGTGTTTGCTGTGTGTGTGTTTTTGGACTTTAAACTCCAAAAAAATTACTTCTGTCTGATGGCGCATTCTTGCACAATAAAAGAAAAAGAAGAACAGCGAAGTGTTGTGTGCCCTCATTCTGAGGAGAAATGAAAGCAGCACATCATTATTGTGTGCAGAACTGGCCAGCGGAATGTGTTGGCTGAGCGACCAATGTCTCGGGCTTTAAGCTGTAAACTATGGGTCCCGTCTAAAGTGCATGCTCAACCTTGAAGACAGAAAGTGAGAAATGTGTTGCATGGACCTCTTCATCGGAGCCAGGAGGAGAAGGCGAGGAGTTCCCTCAGAAGAGCTAGATGAATCTCCTCTGCACAAGCAAGGAGGAAGTTGATTCTCTTCAAAAGGTAGGACATTTTCAGATTTATACTTGAGTTGCTTTTTAATTTTGAAATCTGGGGGTGTGGATTTGCTGTGTTAATGTCTGTGGATTTTGGGGTGAATGTGAGGGAGTGTGTTTGCTGTGTGTGTGTTTTTGGACTTTAAGCTCCAAAAAATTACTTCTGTCTGATGGCGCATTCTTGCACAATAAAAGAAAAAGAAGAACAGCGAAGTGTTGTGTGCCCTCATTCTGAGGAGAAATGAAAGCAGCACATCATTATTGTGTGCAGAACTGGCCAGCGGAATGTGTTGGCTGAGCGACCAATGTCTTGGGCTTTAAGCTGTAAACTATGGGTCCCGTCTAAAGTGCATGCTCAACCTTGAAGACAGAAAGTGAGAAATGTGTTGCATGGACCTCTTCATCGGAGCCTGGAGGAGAAGGCGAGGAGTTCCCTCAGAAGAGCTAGATGAATCTCCTCTGCACAAGCAAGGAAGAAGTTGATTCTCTTCAAAAGGTAGGACATTTTCAGATTCATACTTGAGTTGCTTTTTAATTTTGAAATCTGGGGGTGTGGATTTGCTGTGTTAATGTCTGTGGATTTTGGGGTGAATGTGAGGGAGTGTGTTTGCTGTGTGTGTTTTTTGACTTTAAGCTCCAAAAAATTATTTCTGTCTGATGGCGCATTCTTGCACAATAAAAGAAAAAGAACAGCGAAGTGTTGTGTGCCCTCATTCTGAGGAGAAATGAAAGCAGCACATCATTATTGTGTGCAGAACTGGCCAGCGGAATGTGTTGGCTGAGCGACCAATGTCTCGGGCTTTAAGCTGTAAACTATGGGTCCCGTCTGATGTGCATGCTCAAGCTTGAAGACAGAAAGTGAGAAATGTGTTGCATGGACCTCTTCATTGGAGCCTGGAGAAGAAGGCGAGGAGTTCCCTCAGAAGAGCTAGATGAATCTCCTCTGCACAAGCAAGGAAAAAGTTGATTCTCTTCAAAAGGTAGGACATTTTCAGATTTATACTTGAGTTGCTTTTTAATTTTGAAATCTGGGGGTGTGGATTTGCTGTGTTAATGTCTGTGGATTTTGGGGTGAATGTGAGGGAGTGTGTTTGCTGTGTGTGTGTTTTTAGACTTTAAGCTCCAAAAAATTACTTCTGTCTGATGGCGCATTCTTGCACAATAAAAGAAAAAGAACAGCGAAGTGTTGTGAGCCCTCATTCTGAGAAGAAATGAAAGCAGCACATCATTATTGTGTGCAGAACTGGCCAGCTGAATGTGTTGGTTGAGCGACCAATGTCTCAGGCTTTAAGCTGTAAACTATGGGTCCCGTCTGATGTGCATGCTCAAGCTTGAAGACAGAAAGTGAGAAATGTGTTGCACGGACCTCTTCATGGGAGCCTGGAGGAGAAGGCGAGGAGTTCCCTCAGAAGAGCTAGATGAATCTCCTCTGCACAAGCAAGGAAGAAGTTGATTCTCTTCAAAAGGTAGGACATTTTCAGATTTATACTTAAGTTGCTTTTTAATTTTGAAATCTGGGGGTGTGGATTTGCTGTGGTAATGTCTGTGGATTTTGGGGTGAATGTGAGGGAGTGTGTTTGCTGTGTGTGTGTTTTTGGACTTTAAACTCCAAAAAATTACTTCTGTCTGATGGCGCATTCTTGCACAATAAAAGAAAAAGAAGAACAGCGAAGTGTTGTGTGCCCTCATTCTGAGGAGAAATGAAAGCAGCACATCATTATTGTGTGCAGAACTGGCCAGCGGAATGTGTTGGCTGAGCGACCAATGTCTCGGGCTTTAAGCTGTAAACTATGGGTCCCGTCTAAAGTGCATGCTCAACCTTGAAGACAGAAAGTGAGAAATGTGTTGCATGGACCTCTTCATCGGAGCCAGGAGGAGAAGGCGAGGAGTTCCCTCAGAAGAGCTAGATGAATCTCCTCTGCACAAGCAAGGAAGAAGTTGATTCTCTTCAAAAGGTAGGACATTTTCAGATTTATACTTGAGTTGCTTTTTAATTTTGAAATCTGGGGGTGTGGATTTGCTGTGTTAATGTCTGTGGATTTTGGGGTGAATGTGAGGGAGTGTGTTTGCTGTGTGTGTGTTTTTGGACTTTAAGCTCCAAAAAATTACTTCAGTCTGATGGCGCATTCTTACACAATAAAAGAAAAAGAAGAACAGCGAAGTGTTGTGTGCCCTCATTCTGAGGAGAAATGAAAGCAGCACATCATTATTGTGTGCAGAACTGGCCAGCGGAATGTGTTGGCTGAGCGACCAATGTCTCGGGCTTTAAGCTGTTTAACTATGGGTCCTGTCTGATGTGCATGCTCAAGCTTGAAGACAGAAAGTGAGAAATGTGTTGCATTGACCTCTTCATCGGAGCCTGGAGGAGAAGGTGAGGAGTTCCCTCAGAAGAGCTAGATGAATCTCCTCTGCACAAGCAAGGAAGAAGTTGATTCTCTTCAAAAGGTAGGACATTTTCAGATTTATACTTGAGTTGCTTTTTAATTTTGAAATCTGGGGGTGTGGATTTGCTGTGGTAATGTCTGTGGATTTTGGGGTGAATGTGAGGGAGTGTGTTTGCTGTGTGTGTGTTTTTGGACTTTAAACTCCAAAAAATTACTTCTGTCTGATGGCGCATTCTTGCACAATAAAAGAAAAAGAAGAACAGCGAAGTGTTGTGTGCCCTCATTCTGAGGAGAAATGAAAGCAGCACATCATTATTGTGTGCAGAACTGGCCAGCGGAATGTGTTGGCTGAGCGACCAATGTCTCGGGCTTTAAGCTGTAAACTATGGGTCCCGTCTAAAGTGCATGCTCAACCTTGAAGACAGAAAGTGAGAAATGTGTTGCATGGACCTCTTAATCGGAGCCAGGAGGAGAAGGCGAGGAGTTCCCTCAGAAGAGCTAGATGAATCTCCTCTGCACAAGCAAGGAAGAAGTTGATTCTCTTCAAAAGGTAGGACATTTTCAGATTTATACTTGAGTTGCTTTTTAATATTGAAATCTGGGGGGGGGGGGATTTGCTGTGTTAATGTCTGTGGATTTTGGGGTGAATGTGAGGGAGTGTGTTTGCTGTGTGTGTGTTTTTGGACTTTAAGCTCCAAAAAATTACTTCTGTCTGATGGCGCATTCTTGCACAATAAAAGAAAAAGAAGAACAGCGAAGTGTTGTGTGC
Organism: Pelophylax lessonae; assembly: GCF_965119305.1. Taxonomy (NCBI): domain Eukaryota; kingdom Metazoa; phylum Chordata; class Amphibia; order Anura; family Ranidae; genus Pelophylax; species Pelophylax lessonae. The sequence goes on from NW_028120121.1 coordinate 288,665, forward strand.
CCTCATTCTGAGGAGAAATGAAAGCAGCACATCATAATTGTGTGCAGAACTGGCCAGCGGAATGTGTTGGCTGAGCGACCAATGTCTCAGGCTTTAAGCTGTAAACTATGGGTCCCGTCTGATGTGCATGCTCAAGCTTGAAGACAGAAAGTGAGAAATGTGTTGCACGGACCTCTTCATCGGAACCTGGAGGAAAAGGCGAGGAGTTCCCTCAGAAGAGCTAGATGAATCTCCTCTGCACAAGCAAGGAAGAAGTTGATTCTCTTCAAAAGGTAGGACATTTTCAGATTTATACTTGAGTTGCTTTTTAATTTTGAAATCTGGGGGTGTGGATTTGCTGTGTTAATGTCTGTGGATTTTGGGGTGAATGTGAGGGAGTGTGTTTGCTGTGTGTGTGTTTTTGGACTTTAAGCTCCAAAAAATTACTTCTGTCTGATGGCGCATTCTTACACAATAAAAGAAAAAGAAGAACAGCGAAGTGTTGTGTGCCCTCATTCTGAGGAGAAATGAAAGCAGCACATCATTATTGTGTGCAGAACTGGCCAGCGGAATGTGTTGGCTGAGCGACCAATGTCTCGGGCTTTAAGCCGTAAACTATGGGTCCCGTCTGATGTGTATGCTCAACCTTGAAGACAGAAAGTGAGAAATGTGTTGCATGGACCTCTTCATCGGAGCCTGGAGGAGAAGGCGAGGAGTTCCCTCAGAAGAGCTAGATGAATCTCCTCTGCACAAGGAAGGAAGAATTTGATTCTCTTCAAAAGGTAGGACATTTTCAGATTCATACTTGAGTTGCTTTTTAATTTTGAAATCTGGGGGTGTGGATTTGCTGTGTTAATGTCTGTGGATTTTGGGGTTAATGTGAGGGAGTGTGTTTGCTGTGTGTGTTTTTGGACTTTAAGCTCCAAAAAATTACTTCTGTCTGATGGCACATTCTTGCACAATAAAAGAAAAAGAAGAACAGCGAAGTGTTGTGTGCCCTCATTCTGAGGAGAAATGAAAGCAGCACATCATTATTGTGTGCAGAACTGGCCAGCGGAATGTGTTGGCTGAGCGACCAATGTCTCAGGCTTTAAGCTGTAAACTATGGGTCCCGTCTGATGTGCATGCTCAAGCTTGAAGACAGAAAGTGAGAAATGTGTTGCACGGACCTCTTCATCGGAACCTGGAGGAAAAGGCGAGGTGTTCCCTCAGAAGAGCTAGATGAATCTCCTCTGCACAAGAAAGGAAGAAGTTGATTCTCTTCAAAAGGTAGGACATTTTCAGATTTATACTTGAGTTGCTTTTTAATTTTGAAATCTGGGGGTGTGGATTTGCTGTGTTAATGTCTGTGGATTTTGGGGTGAATGTGAGGGAGTGTGTTTGCTGTGTGTGTTTTTGGACTTTAAGCTCCAAAAAATTACTTCTGTCTGATGGCGCATTCTTGCACAATAAAAGAAAAAGAACAGCGAAGTGTTGTGAGCCCTCATTCTGAGAAGAAATGAAAGCAGCACATCATTATTGTGTGTAGAACTGGCCAGCTGAATGTGTTGGCTGAGCGACCAATGTCTCAGGCTTTAAGCTGTAAACTATGGGTCCCGTCTAAAGTGCATGCTCAACCTTGAAGACAGAAAGTGAGAAATGTGTTGCATGGACCTCTTCATCGGAGCCAGGAGGAGAAGGCGAGGAGTTTCCTCAGAAGAGCTAGATGAATCTCCTCTGCACAAGCAAGGAGGAAGTTGATTCTCTTCAAAAGGTAGGACATTTTCAGATTTATACTTGAGTTGCTTTTTAATTTTGAAATCTGGGGGTGTGGATTTGCTGTGTTAATGTCTGTGGATTTTGGGGTGAATGTGAGGGAGTGTGTTTGCTGTGTGTGTGTTTTTGGACTTTAAGCTCCAAAAAATTACTTCTGTCTGATGGCGCATTCTTGCACAATAAAAGAAAAAGAAGAACAGCGAAGTGTTGTGTGCCCTCATTCTGAGGAGAAACGAAAGCAGCACATCATTATTGTGTGCAGAACTGGCCAGCGGAATGTGTTGGCTGAGCGACCAATGTCTCAGGCTTTAAGCTGTAAACTATGGGTCCCGTCTGATGTGCATGCTCAAGCTTGAAGACGGAAAGTGAGAAATGTGTTGCACGGACCTCTTCATCGGAACCTGGAGGAAAAGGTGAGGAGTTCCCTTAGAAGAGCTAGATGAATCTCCTCTGCACAAGCAAGGAAGAAGTTGATTCTCTTCAAAAGGTAGGACATTTTCAAATGTATACTTGAGTTGCTTTTTAATTTTGAAATCTGGGGGTGTGGATTTGCCGTGTTAATGTCTGTGGATTTTGGGGTGAATGTGAGGGAGTGTGTTTGCTGTGTGTGTGTTTTTGGACTATAAGCTCCAAAAATTACTTCTGTCTGATGGCGCATTCTTGCACCATAAAAGAAAAAGAACAGCGAAGTGTTGTGTGCCCTCATTCTGAGGAGAAATGAAAGCAGCACATCATTATTGTGTGCAGAACTGGCCAGCTGAATGTGTTGGCTGAGTGACCAATGTCTCAGGCTTTAAGCTGTAAACTATGGGTCCCGTCTGATGTGCATGCTCAAGCTTGAAGACAGAAAGTGAGAAATGTGTTGCATGGACCTCTTCATCGGAGGCTGGAGAAGAAGGCGAGGAGTACCCTCAGAAGAGCTAGATGAATCTCCTCTGCACAAGCAAGAAGAAGTTGATTCTCTTCAAAAGGTAGGACATTTTCAGATTTATACTTGAGTTGCTTTTTAATTTTGATATCTGGGGGTGTGGATTTGCTGTGTTAATGTCTGTGGATTTTGGGGTGAATGTGAGGGAGTGTGTTTGCTGTGTGTGTGTTTTTGGACTTTAAGCTCCAAAAAATTACTTCTGTCTGATGGCGCATTCCTGCACCATAAAAGAAAAAGAAGAACAGCAAAGTGTTGTGTGCCCTCATTCTGAGTAGAAATGAAAGTAGCACATCGTTATTGTGTGCAGAACTGGCCAGCTGAATGTGTTGGCTGAGCGACCAATGTCTCGGGCTTTAAGCTGTAAACTATGGGTACCGTCTGATGTGCATGCTCAACCTTGAAGACAGAAAGTGAGAAATGTGTTGCATGGACCTCTTCATCGGAGCCTGGAGGAGAAGGCGAGGAGTTCCCTCAGAAGAGCTAGATGAATCTCCTCTGCACAAGCAAGGAAGAAGTTGATTCTCTTCAAAAGGTAGGGCATTTTCAGATTTATACTTGAGTTGCATTTTAATTTTGAAATCTGGGGGTGTGGATTTGCTGTGTTAATGTCTGTGGATTTTGGGGTGAATGTGAGGGAGTGTGTTTGCTGTGTGTGTGTTTTTGGACTTTAAGCTCCAAAAAATTACTTCTGTCTGATGGCGCATTCTTGCACAATAAAAGAAAAAGAAGAACAGCGAAGTATTGTGTGCCCTCATTCTGAGGAGAAATGAAAGCAGCACATCATCATTGTGTGCAGAACTGGCCAGCGGAATGTGTTGGCTAAGCGACCAATGTCTTGGGCTTTAAGCTGTAAACTATGGGTCCCGTTTAAAGTGCATGCTCAACCTTGAAGACAGAAAGTGAGAAATGTGTTGCATGGACCTCTTCATCAGAGCCTGGAGGAGAAGGCGAGGAGTTCCCTCAGAAGAGCTAGATGAATCTCCTCTGCACAAGCAAGGAAGAAGTTGATTCTCTTCAAAAGGTAGGACATTTTCAGATTCATACTTGAGTTGCTTTTTAATTTTGAAATCTGGGGGTGTGGATTTGCTGTGTTAATGTCTGTGGATTTTGGGGTGAATGTGAGGGAGTGTGTTTGCTGTGTGTGTTTTTTGACTTTAAGCTCCAAAAAATTACTTCTGTCTGATGGCGCATTCTTGCACAATAAAAGAAAAAGAACAGCGAAGTGTTGTGTGCCCTCATTATGAGGAGAAATGAAAGCAGCACATCATTATTGTGTGCAGAACTGGCCAGCGGAATGTGTTGGCTGAGCGACCAATGTCTCGGGCTTTAAGCTGTAAACTATGGGTCCCGTCTGATGTGCATGCTCAAGCTTGAAGACAGAAAGTGAGAAATGTGTTGCATGGACCTCTTCATCGGAGCCTGGAGAAGAAGGCGAGGAGTTCCCTCAGAAGAGCTAGATGAATCTCCTCTGCACAAGCAAGGAAGAAGTTGATTCTCTTCAAAAGGTAGGACATTTTCAGATTTATATTTGAGTTGTTTTTTAATTTTGAAATCTGGGGGTGTGGATTTGCTGTGTTAATGTCTGTGGATTTTGGGGTGAATGTGAGGGAGTGTGTTTGCTGTGTGTGTGTTTTTGGACTTTAAGCTCCAAAAAATTACTTCTGTCTGATGGCGCATTCTTGCACAATAAAAGAAAAAGAACAGCGAAGTGTTGTGAGCCCTCATTCTGAGAAGAAATGAAAGCAGCACATCATTATTGTGTGTAGAACTGGCCAGCTGAATGTGTTGGCTGAGCGACCAATGTCTCAGGCTTTAAGCTGTAAACTATGGGTCCCATCTAAAGTGCATGCTCAACCTTGAAGACAGAAAGTGAGAAATGTGTTGCATGGACCTCTTCATCGGAGCCAGGAGGAGAAGGCGAGGAGTTTCCTCAGAAGAGCTAGATGAATCTCCTCTGCACAAGCAAGGAGGAAGTTGATTCTCTTCAAAAGGTAGGACATTTTCAGATTTATACTTGAGTTGCTTTTTAATTTTGAAATCTGGGGGTGTGGATTTGCTGTGTTAATGTCTGTGGATTTTGGGGTGAATGTGAGGGAGTGTGTTTGCTGTGTGTGTGTTTTTGGACTTTAAGCTCCAAAAAATTACTTCTGTCTGATGGCGCATTCTTGCACAATAAAAGAAAAAGAAGAACAGCGAAGTGTTGTGTGCCCTCATTCTGAGGAGAAACGAAAGCAGCACATCATTATTGTGTGCAGAACTGGCCAGCGGAATGTGTTGGCTGAGCGACCAATGTCTCAGGCTTTAAGCTGTAAACTATGGGTCCCGTCTGATGTGCATGCTCAAGCTTGAAGACAGAAAGTGAGAAATGTGTTGCACGGACCTCTTCATCGGAACCTGGAGGAAAAGGCGAGGAGTTCCCTTAGAAGAGCTAGATGAATCTCCTCTGCACAAGCAAGGAAGAAGTTGATTCTCTTCAAAAGGTAGGACATTTTCAAATGTATACTTGAGTTGCTTTTTAATTTTGAAATCTGGGGGTGTGGATTTGCCGTGTTAATGTCTGTGGATTTTGGGGTGAATGTGAGGGAGTGTGTTTGCTGTGTGTGTGTTTTTGGACTTTAAGCTCCAAAAATTACTTCTGTCTGATGGCGCATTCTTGCACCATAAAAGAAAAAGAACAGCGAAGTGTTGTGTGCCCTCATTCTGAGGAGAAATGAAAGCAGCACATCATTATTGTGTGCAGAACTGGCCAGCTGAATGTGTTGGCTGAGCGACCAATGTCTCAGGCTTTAAGCTGTAAACTATGGGTCCCGTCTGATGTGCATGCTCAAGCTTGAAGACAGAAAGTGAGAAATGTGTTGCATGGACCTCTTCATCGGAGGCTGGAGAAGAAGGCGAGGAGTACCCTCAGAAGAGCTAGATGAATCTCCTCTGCACAAGCAAGAAGAAGTTGATTCTCTTCAAAAGGTAGGACATTTTCAGATTTATACTTGAGTTGCTTTTTAATTTTGATATCTGGGGGTGTGGATTTGCTGTGTTAATGTCTGTGGATTTTGGGGTGAATGTGAGGGAGTGTGTTTGCTGTGTGTGTGTTTTTGCACTTAAAGCTCCAAAAAATTACTTCTGTATGATGGCGCATTCTTGCACAATAAAAGAAAAAGAAGAACAGCGAAGTGTTGTGTGCCCTCATTCTGAGGAGAAATGAAAGCAGCACATCATTATTGTGTGCAAAGCTGGCCAGCGGAAAGTGTTGGCTGAGCGACCAATGTCTCGGGCTTTAGGCTGTAAACTATGGGTACCGTCTGATGTGCATGCTCAACCTTAAAGACAGAAAGTGAGAAATGTGTTGCATGGACCTCTTCATTGGAGCCTGGAGGAGAAGGCGAGGAGTTCCCTCAGAAGAGCTAGATTAATCTCCTCTGCACATGCAAGGAAGAAGTTGATTCTCTTCAAAAGGTAGGACATTTTCAGATTTATACTTGAGTTGCTTTTTAATTTTGAAATTTGGGGGTGTGGATTTGCTGTGTTAATGTCTGTGGATTTTGGGTTGAATGTGAGGGAGTGTGTTTGCTGTGTGTGTGTTTTTGGACTTTAAGCTCCAAAAAATTACTTCTGTCTGATGGCGCATTCTTGCACCATAAAAGAAAAAGAAGAACAGCGAAGTGTTGTGTGCCCTCATTCTGAGAAGAAATGAAAGCAGCACATCATTATTGTGTGCAGAACTGGCCAGCTGAATGTGTTGGCTGAGCGACCAATGTCTCGGGCTTTAAGCTGTAAACTATGGGTACCGTCTGATGTGCATGCTCAAGCTTGAAGACAGAAAGTGAGAAATGTGTTGCACGGACCTCTTCATCGAAGCCTGGAGGAGAAGGCGAGGAGTTCCCTCAGAAGAGCTAGATGAATCTCCTCTGCACAAGAAAGGAAGAAGTTTATTCTCTTCAAAAGGTAGGACATTTTCAGATTTATACTTGAGTTGCTTTTTAATTTTGAAATCTGGGGGTGTGGATTTGCTGTGTTAATGTCTGTGGATTTTGGGGTGAATGTGAGGGAGTGTGTTTGCTGTGTTTGTGTTTTTGGACTTTAAGCTCCAAAAAATTACTTCTGTCTGATGGCGCATTCTTGCACAATAAAAGAAAAAGAAGAACAGCGAAGTATTGTGTGCCCTCATTCTGAGGAGAAATGAAAGCAGCACATCATCATTGTGTGCAGAACTGGCCAGCGGAATGTGTTGGCTGAGCGACCAATGTCTTGGGCTTTAAGCTGTAAACTATGGGTCCCGTCTAAAGTGCATGCTCAACCTTGAAGACAGAAAGTGAGAAATGTGTTGCATGGACCTCTTCATCGGAGCCTGGAGGAGAAGGCGAGGAGTTCCCTCAGAAGAGCTAGATGAATCTCCTCTGCACAAGCAAGGAAGAAGTTGATTCTCTTCAAAAGGTAGGACATTTTCAGATTCATACTTGAGTTGCTTTTTAATTTTGAAATCTGGGGGTGTGGATTTGCTGTGTTAATGTCTGTGGATTTTGGGGTGAATGTGAGAGAGTGTGTTTGCTGTGTGTGTTTTTGGACTTTAAGCTCCAAAAAATTACTTCTGTCTGATGGCGCATTCTTGCACAATAAAAGAAAAAGAAGAACAGCGAAGTGTTGTGTGCCCTCATTCTGAGGAGAAATGAAAGCAGCACATCATTATTGTGTGCAGAACTGGCCAGCGGAATGTGTTGGCTGAGCGACCAATGTCTCGGGCTTTAAGCTGTAAACTATGGGTCCCGTCTAAAGTGCATGCTCAACCTTGAAGACAGAAAGTGAGAAATGTGTTGCATGGACCTCCTCATCAGAGCCAGGAGGAGAAGGCGAGGAGTTCCCTCAGAAGAGCTAGATGAATCTCCTCTGCACAAGCAAGGAAGAAGTTGATTCTCTTCAAAAGGTAGGACATTTTCAGATTTATACTTGAGTTGCTTTTTAATTTTGAAATCTGGGGGTGTGGATTTGCTGTGGTAATGTCTGTGGATTTTGGGGTGAATGTGAGGGAGTGTGTTTGCTGTGTGTGTGTTTTTGGACTTTAAGCTCCAAAAAATTACTTCTGTCTGATGGCGCATTCTTGCACAATAAAAGAAAAAGAAGAACAGCGAAGTGTTGTGTGCCCTCATTCTGAGGAGAAATGAAAGCAGCACATCATTATTGTGTGCAGAACTGGCCAGCGGAATGTGTTGGCTGAGCGACCAATGTCTCAGGCTTTAAGCTGTAAACTATGGGTCCCGTCTGATGTGCATGCTCAAGCTTGAAGACAGAAAGTGAGAAATGTGTTGCACGGACCTCTTCATCGGAACCTGGAGGAAAAGGCGAGGAGTTCCCTCAGAAGAGCTAGATGAATCTCCTCTGCACAAGCAAGGAAGAAGTTGATTCTCTTCAAAAGGTAGGACATTTTCAGATTTATACTTGAGTTGCTTTTTAATTTTGAAATCTGGGGGTGTGGATTTGCTGTGTTAATGTCTGTGGATTTTGGGGTGAATGTGAGGGAGTGTGTTTGCTGTGTGTGTGTTTTTGGACTTTAAGCTCCAAAAAATTACTTCTGTCTGATGGCGCATTCTTACACAATAAAAGAAAAAGAAGAACAGCGAAGTGTTGTGTGCCCTCATTCTGAGGAGAAATGAAAGCAGCACATCATTATTGTGTGCAGAACTGGCCAGCGGAATGTGTTGGCTGAGCGACCAATGTCTCGGGCTTTAAGCTGTTTAACTATGGGTCCTGTCTGATGTGCATGCTCAAGCTTGAAGACAGAAAGTGAGAAATGTGTTGCATTGACCTCTTCATCGGAGCCTGGAGGAGAAGGTGAGGAGTTCCCTCAGAAGAGCTAGATGAATCTCCTCTGCACAAGCAAGGAAGAAGTTGATTCTCTTCAAAAGGTAGGACATTTTCAGATTTATACTTGAGTTGCTTTTTAATTTTGAAATCTGGGGGTGTGGATTTGCTGTGTTAATGTCTGTGGATTTTGGGGTGAATGTGAGGGAGTGTGTTTGCTGTGTGTGTGTTTTTGGACTTTAAGCTCCAAAAAATTACTTCTGTCTGATGGATCATTCTTGCACAAAATAAGAAAAAGAAGAACAGCGAAGTGTTGTGTGCCCTCATTCTGAGGAGAAATAAAAGCAGCACATCATTATTGTGTGCAGAACTGGCCAGCGGAATGTGTTGGCTGAGCGACCAATGTCTCGGGCTTTAAGCCGTAAACTATGGGTCCCGTCTGATGTGTATGCTCAACCTTGAAGACAGAAAGTGAGAAATGTGTTGCATGGACCTCTTCATCGGAGCCTGGAGGAGAAGGCGAGGAGTTCCCTCAGAAGAGCTAGATGAATCTCCTCTGCACAAGCAAGGAAGAAGTTGATTCTCTTCAAAAGGTAGGACATTTTCAGATTCATACTTGAGTTGCTTTTTAATTTTGAAATCTGGGGGTGTGGATTTGCTGTGTTAATGTCTGTGGATTTTGGGGTGAATGTGAGGGAGTGTGTTTGCTGTGTGTGTTTTTGGACTTTAAGCTCCAAAAAATTACTTCTGTCTGATGGCGCATTCTTGCACAATAAAAGAAAAAGAAGAACAGCGAAGTGTTGTGTGCCCTCATTCTGAGGAGAAATGAAAGCAGCACATCATTATTGTGTGCAGAACTGGCCAGCGGAATGTGTTGGCTGAGCGACCAATGTCTCGGGCTTTAAGCTGTAAACTATGGGTCCCGTCTAAAGTGCATGCTCAACCTTGAAGACAGAAAGTGAGAAATGTGTTGCATGGACCTCCTCATCAGAGCCAGGAGGAGAAGGCGAGGAGTTCCCTCAGAAGAGCTAGATGAATCTCCTCTGCACAAGCAAGGAAGAAGTTGATTCTCTTCAAAAGGTAGGACATTTTCAGATTTATACTTGAGTTGCTTTTTAATTTTGAAATCTGGGGGTGTGGATTTGCTGTGGTAATGTCTGTGGATTTTGGGGTGAATGTGAGGGAGTGTGTTTGCTGTGTGTGTGTTTTTGGACTTTAAGCTCCAAAAAATTACTTCTGTCTGATGGCGCATTCTTGCACAATAAAAGAAAAAGAAGAACAGCGAAGTGTTGTGTGCCCTCATTCTGAGGAGAAATGAAAGCAGCACATCATTATTGTGTGCAGAACTGGCCAGCGGAATGTGTTGGCTGAGCGACCAATGTCTCAGGCTTTAAGCTGTAAACTATGGGTCCCGTCTGATGTGCATGCTCAAGCTTGAAGACAGAAAGTGAGAAATGTGTTGCACGGACCTCTTCATCGGAACCTGGAGGAAAAGGCGAGGAGTTCCCTCAGAAGAGCTAGATGAATCTCCTCTGCACAAGCAAGGAAGAAGTTGATTCTCTTCAAAAGGTAGGACATTTTCAGATTTATACTTGAGTTGCTTTTTAATTTTGAAATCTGGGGGTGTGGATTTGCTGTGTTAATGTCTGTGGATTTTGGGGTGAATGTGAGGGAGTGTGTTTGCTGTGTGTGTGTTTTTGGACTTTAAGCTCCAAAAAATTACTTCTGTCTGATGGCGCATTCTTACACAATAAAAGAAAAAGAAGAACAGCGAAGTGTTGTGTGCCCTCATTCTGAGGAGAAATGAAAGCAGCACATCATTATTGTGTGCAGAACTGGCCAGCGGAATGTGTTGGCTGAGCGACCAATGTCTCGGGCTTTAAGCTGTTTAACTATGGGTCCTGTCTGATGTGCATGCTCAAGCTTGAAGACAGAAAGTGAGAAATGTGTTGCATTGACCTCTTCATCGGAGCCTGGAGGAGAAGGTGAGGAGTTCCCTCAGAAGAGCTAGATGAATCTCCTCTGCACAAGCAAGGAAGAAGTTGATTCTCTTCAAAAGGTAGGACATTTTCAGATTTATACTTGAGTTGCTTTTTAATTTTGAAATCTGGGGGTGTGGATTTGCTGTGTTAATGTCTGTGGATTTTGGGGTGAATGTGAGGGAGTGTGTTTGCTGTGTGTGTGTTTTTGGACTTTAAGCTCCAAAAAATTACTTCTGTCTGATGGATCATTCTTGCACAAAATAAGAAAAAGAAGAACAGCGAAGTGTTGTGTGCCCTCATTCTGAGGAGAAATAAAAGCAGCACATCATTATTGTGTGCAGAACTGGCCAGCGGAATGTGTTGGCTGAGCGACCAATGTCTCGGGCTTTAAGCCGTAAACTATGGGTCCCGTCTGATGTGTATGCTCAACCTTGAAGACAGAAAGTGAGAAATGTGTTGCATGGACCTCTTCATCGGAGCCTGGAGGAGAAGGCGAGGAGTTCCCTCAGAAGAGCTAGATGAATCTCCTCTGCACAAGGAAGGAAGAATTTGATTCTCTTCAAAAGGTAGGACATTTTCAGATTCATACTTGAGTTGCTTTTTAATTTTGAAATCTGGGGGTGTGGATTTGCTCTGTTAATGTCTGTGGATTTTGGGGTGAATGTGAGGGAGGGTGTTTGCTGTGTGTGTTTTTGGACTTTAAGCTCCAAAAAATTACTTCTGTCTGATGGCGCATTCTTGCACAATAAAAGAAAAAGAAGAACAGCGAAGTGTTGTGTGCCCTCATTCTGAGGAGAAATGAAAGCAGCACATCATTATTGTGTGCAGAACTGGCCAGCGGAATGTGTTGGCTGAGCGACCAATGTCTCGGGCTTTAAGCTGTAAACTATGGGTCCCGTCTAAAGTGCATGCTCAACCTTGAAGACAGAAAGTGAGAAATGTGTTGCATGGACCTCTTCATCGGAGCCAGGAGGAGAAGGCGAGGAGTTCCCTCAGAAGAGCTAGATGAATCTCCTCTGCACAAGCAAGGAAGAAGTTAATTCTCTTCAAAAGGTAGGACATTTTCAGATTTATACTTGAGTTGCTTTTTAATTTTGAAATCTGGGGGTGTGGATTTGCTGTGTTAATGTCTGTGGATTTTGGGGTGAATGTGAGTGAGTGTGTTTGCTGTGTGTGTGTTTTTGGACTTTAAGCTCCAAAAAATTACTTTTGTCTGATGGCGCATTCTTGCACAATAAAAGAAAAAGAAGAACAGCGAAGTGTTGTGTGCCCTCATTCTGAGGAGAAATGAAAGCAGCACATCATTATTGTGTGCAGAACTGGCCAGCGGAATGTGTTGGCTGAGCGACCAATGTCTCAGGCTTTAAGCTGTAAACTATGGGTCCCGTCTGATGTGCATGCTCAAGCTTGAAGACAGAAAGTGAGAAATGTGTTGCACGGACCTCTTCATGGGAGCTTGGAGGAGAAGGCGAGGAGTTCCCTCAGAAGAGCTAGATGAATCTCCTCTGCACAAGCAAGGAAGAAGTTGATTCTCTTCAAAAGGTAGGACATTTTCAGATTTATACTTGAGTTACTTTTTAATTTTGAAATCTGGGGGTGTGGATTTGCTGTGGTAATGTCTGTGGATTTTGGGGTGAATGTGAGGGAGTGTGTTTGCTGTGTGTGTGTTTTTGGACTTTAAACTCCAAAAAATTACTTCTGTCTGATGGCGCATTCTTGCACAATAAAAGAAAAAGAAGAACAGCGAAGTGTTGTGTGCCCTCATTCTGAGGAGAAATGAAAGCAGCACATCATTATTGTGTGCAGAACTGGCCAGCGGAATGTGTTGGCTGAGCGACCAATGTCTCGGGCTTTAAGCTGTAAACTATGGGTCCCGTCTAAAGTGCATGCTCAACCTTGAAGACAGAAAGTGAGAAATGTGTTGCATGGACCTCTTCATCGGAGCCAGGAGGAGAAGGCGAGGAGTTCCCTCAGAAGAGCTAGATGAATCTCCTCTGCACAAGCAAGGAGGAAGTTGATTCTCTTCAAAAGGTAGGACATTTTCAGATTTATACTTGAGTTGCTTTTTAATTTTGAAATCTGGGGGTGTGGATTTGCTGTGTTAATGTCTGTGGATTTTGGGGTGAATGTGAGGGAGTGTGTTTGCTGTGTGTGTGTTTTTGGACTTTAAGCTCCAAAAAATTACTTCTGTCTGATGGCGCATTCTTGCACAATAAAAGAAAAAGAAGAACAGCGAAGTGTTGTGTGCCCTCATTCTGAGGAGAAATGAAAGCAGCACATCATTATTGTGTGCAGAACTGGCCAGCTGAATGTGTTGGTTGAGCGACCAATGTCTCAGGCTTTAAGCTGTAAACTATGGGTCCCGTCTGATGTGCATGCTCAAGCTTGAAAACAGAAAGTGAGAAATGTATTGCACGGACCTCTTCATGGGAGCCTGGAGGAGAAGGCGAGGAGTTCCCTCAGAAGAGCTAGATGAATCTCCTCTGCACAAGCAAGGAAGAAGTTGATTCTCTTCAAAAGGTAGGACATTTTCAGATTTATACTTGAGTTGCTTTTTAATTTTGAAATCTGGGGGTGTGGATTTGCTGTGGTAATGTCTGTGGATTTTGGGGTGAATGTGAGGGAGTGTGTTTGCTGTGTGTGTGTTTTTGGACTTTAAACTCCAAAAAATTACTTCTGTCTGATGGCGCATTCTTGCACAATAAAAGAAAAAGAAGAACAGCGAAGTGTTGTGTGCCCTCATTCTGAGGAGAAATGAAAGCAGCACATCATTATTGTGTGCAGAACTGGCCAGCGGAATGTGTTGGCTGAGCGACCAATGTCTCTGGCTTTAAGCTGTAAACTATGGGTCCCGTCTAAAGTGCATGCTCAACCTTGAAGACAGAAAGTGAGAAATGTGTTGCATGGACCTCTTCATCGGAGCCAGGAGGAGAAGGCGAGGAGTTCCCTCAGAAGAGCTAGATGAATCTCCTCTGCACAAGCAAGGAAGAAGTTGATTCTCTTCAAAAGGTAGGACATTTTCAGATTTATACTTGAGTTGCTTTTTAATTTTGAAATCTGGGGGTGTGGATTTGCTGTGTTAATGTCTGTGGATTTTGGGGTGAATGTGAGGGAGTGTGTTTGCTGTGTGTGTGTTTTTGGACTTTAAGCTCCAAAAAATTACTTCTGTCTGATGGCGCATTCTTGCACAATAAAAGAAAAAGAAGAACAGGGAAGTGTTGTGTGCCCTCATTCTGAGGAGAAATGAAAGCAGCACATCATTATTGTGTGCAGAACTGGCCAGCGGAATGTGTTGGCTGAGCGACCAATGTCTCGGGCTTTAAGCTGTAAACTATGGGTCCCGTCTAAAGTGCATGCTCAACCTTGAAGACAGAAAGTGAGAAATGTGTTGCATGGACCTCTTCATCGGAGCCAGGAGGAGAAGGCGAGGAGTTCCCTCAGAAGAGCTAGATGAATCTCCTCTGCACAAGCAAGGAAGAAGTTGATTCTCTTCAAAAGGTAGGACATTTTCAGATTTATACTTGAGTTGCTTTTTAATTTTGAAATCTGGGGGTGTGGATTTGCTGTGTTAATGTCTGTGGATTTTGGGGTGAATGTGAGGGAGTGTGTTTGCTGTGTGTGTGTTTTTGGACTTTAAGCTCCAAAAAATTACTTCTGTCTGATGGCGCATTCTTGCACAATAAAAGAAAAAGAAGAACATTGAAGTGTTGTGTGCCCTCATTCTGAGGAGAAATGAAAGCAGCACATCATTATTGTGTGCAGAACTGGCCAGCGGAATGTGTTGGCTGAGCAACCAATGTCTCAGGCTTTAAGCTGTAAACTATGGGTCCCGTCTAAAGTGCATGCTCAACCTTGAAGACAGAAAGTGAGAAATGTGTTGCATGGACCTCTTCATCGGAGCCAGGAGGAGAAGGCGAGGAGTTCCCTCAGAAGAGCTAGATGAATCTCCTCTGCACAAGCAAGGAGGAAGTTGATTTTCTTCAAAAGGTAGGACATTTTCAGATTTATACTTGAGTTGCTTTTTAATTTTGAAATCTGGGGGTGTGGATTTGCTGTGTTAATGTCTGTGGATTTTGGGGTGAATGTGAGGGAGTGTGTTTGCTGTGTGTGTGTTTTTGGACTTTAAGCTCCAAAAAATTACTTCTGTCTGATGGCGCATTCTTGCACAATAAAAGAAAAAGAAGAACAGCGAAGTGTTGTGTGCCCTCATTCTGAGGAGAAATGAAAGCAGCACATCATTATTGTGTGCAGAACTGGCCAGCGGAATGTGTTGGCTGAGTGACCAATGTCTCAGGCTTTAAGCTGTAAACTATGGGTCCCGTCTGATGTGCATGCTCAAGCTTGAAGACAGAAAGTGAGAAATGTGTTGCACGGACCTCTTCATCGGAACCTGGAGGAAAAGGCGAGGAGTTCCCTCAGAAGAGCTAGATGAATCTCCTCTGCACAAGCAAGGAAGAAGTTGATTCTCTTCAAAAGGTAGGACATTTTCAAATGTATACTTGAGTTGCTTTTTAATTTTGAAATCTGGGGGTGTGGATTTGCTGTGTTAATGTCTGTGGATTTTGGGGTGAATGTGAGGGAGTGTGTTTGCTGTGTGTGTGTTTTTGGACTTTAAGCTCCAAAAAATTACTTCTGTCTGATGGCGCATTCTTGCACCATAAAAGAAAAAGAAGAACAGCGAAGTGTTGTGTGCCCTCATTCTGAGGAGAAATGAAAGCAGCACATCATTATTGTGTGCAAACCTGGCCAGCGGAATGTGTTGGCTGAGCGACCAATGTCTCTGGCTTTAAGCTGTAAACTAAGGGTCCCGTCTGATGTGCATGCTCAACCTTGAAGACAGAAAGTGAGAAATGTGTTGCATGGACCTCTTCATCGGAGCCTGGAGGAGAAGGCGAGGAGTTCCCTCAGAAGAGCTAGATGAATCTCCTCTGCACAAGCAAGGAAGAAGTTGATTCTCTTCAAAAGGTAGGACATTTTCAGATTTATACTTGAGTTGCTTTTTAATTTTGAAATCTGGGGGTGTGGATTTGCTGTGTTAATGTCTGTGGATTTTGGGTTGAATGTGAGGGAGTGTGTTTGCTGTGTGTGTGTTTTTGGACTTCAAGCTCCAAAAAAATACTTCTGTCTGATGGCGCATTCTTGCACGATAAAAGAAAAAGAACAGCGAAGTGTTGAGTGCCCTCATTCTAAAGAGAAATGAAAGCAGCACATCATTATTGTGTGCAAACCTGGCCAGCGGAATGTGTTGGCTGAGCGACCAATGTCTCTGGCTTTAAGCTGTAAACTAAGGGTCCCGTCTGATGTGCATGCTCAACCTTGAAGACAGAAAGTGAGAAATGTGTTGCATGGACCTCTTCATCGGAGCCTGGAGGAGAAGGCGAGGAGTTCCCTCAGAAGAGCTAGATGAATCTCCTCTGCACAAGCAAGGAAGAAGTTGATTCTCTTCAAAAGGTAGGACATTTTCAGATTTATACTTGAGTTGCTTTTTAATTTTGAAATCTGGGGGTTTGATTTGCTGTGTTAATGTCTGTGGATTTTGGGGTGAATGTGAGGGAGTGTGTTTGCTGTGTGTGTGTTTTTGGACTTTAAGCTCCAAAAAATTACTTCTGTCTGATGGCACATTCTTGCACCATAAAAGAAAAAGAAGAACAGCGAAGTGTTGTGTGCCCTCATTCTGAGGAGAAATGAAAGCAGCACATCATTATTGTGTGCAGAACTGGCCAGCTGAATGTGTTGGCTGAGCGACCAATGTCTCGGGCTTTAAGTTGTAAACTAAGGGTACCGTCTGATGTGCATGCTCAAGCTTGAAGACAGAAAGTGAGAAATGTGTTGCACGGACCTCTTCATCGGAGCCTGGAGGAGAAGGCGAGGAGTTCCCTCAGAAGAGCTAGATGAATCTCCTCTGCACAAGAAAGGAAAAAGTTGATTCTCTTCAAAAGGTAGGACATTTTCAGATTTATACTTGAGTTGCTTTTTAATTTTGAAATCTGGGGGTGTGGATTTGCTGTGTTAATGTCTGTGGATTTTGGGGTGAATGTGAGGGAGTGTGTTTGCTGTGTGTGTGTTTTTGGACTTTAAGCTCCAAAAAATTACTTCTGTCTGATGGCGCATTCTTGCACAATAAAAGAAAAAGAACAACGAAGTGTTGTGTGCCCTCATTCTGAGGAGAAATGAAAGCAGCACATCATCATTGTGTGCAGAACTGGCCAGCGGAATGTGTTGGCTGAGCGACCAATGTCTTGGGCTTTAAGCTGTAAACTATGGGTCCCGTCTAAAGTGCATGCTCAACCTTGAAGACAGAAAGTGAGAAATGTGTTGCATGGACCTCTTCATCGGAGCCTGGAGGAGAAGGCGAGGAGTTCCCTCAGAAGAGCTAGATGAATCTCCTCTGCACAAGCAAGGAAGAAGTTGATTCTCTTCAAAAGGTAGGACATTTTCAGATTTATACTTGAGTTGCTTTTTAATTTTGAAATCTGGGGGTGTGGATTTGCTGTGTTAATGTCTGTGGATTTTGGGTTGAATGTGAGGGAGTGTGTTTGCTGTGTGTGTGTTTTTGGACTTCAAGCTCCAAAAAAATACTTCTGTCTGATGGCGCATTCTTGCACCATAAAAGAAAAAGAACAGCGAAGTGTTGTGTGCCCTCATTCTAAAGAGAAATGAAAGCAGCACATCATTATTGTGTGCAAACCTGGCCAGCGGAATGTGTTGGCTGAGCGACCAATGTCTCTGGCTTTAAGCTGTAAACTAAGGGTCCCGTCTGATGTGCATGCTCAACCTTGAAGACAGAAAGTGAGAAATGTGTTGCATGGACCTCTTCATCGGAGCCTGGAGGAGAAGGCGAGGAGTTCCCTCAGAAGAGCTAGATGAATCTCCTCTGCACAAGCAAGGAAGAAGTTGATTCTCTTCAAAAGGTAGGACATTTTCAGATTTATACTTGAGTTGCTTTTTAATTTTGAAATCTGGGGGTTTGATTTGCTGTGTTAATGTCTGTGGATTTTGGGGTGAATGTGAGGGAGTGTGTTTGCTGTGTGTGTGTTTTTGGACTTTAAGCTCCAAAAAATTACTTCTGTCTGATGGCACATTCTTGCACCATAAAAGAAAAAGAAGAACAGCGAAGTGTTGTGTGCCCTCATTCTGAGGAGAAATGAAAGCAGCACATCATTATTGTGTGCAGAACTGGCCAGCTGAATGTGTTGGCTGAGCGACCAATGTCTCGGGCTTTAAGCTGTAAACTAAGGGTACCGTCTGATGTGCATGCTCAAGCTTGAAGACAGAAAGTGAGAAATGTGTTGCACGGACCTCTTCATCGGAGCCTGGAGGAGAAGGCGAGGAGTTCCCTCAGAAGAGCTAGATGAATCTCCTCTGCACAAGAAAGGAAAAAGTTGATTCTCTTCAAAAGGTAGGACATTTTCAGATTTATACTTGAGTTGCTTTTTAATTTTGAAATCTGGGGGTGTGGATTTGCTGTGTTAATGTCTGTGGATTTTGGGGTGAATGTGAGGGAGTGTGTTTGCTGTGTGTGTTTTTTGACTTTAAGCTCCAAAAAATTACTTCTGTCTGATGGCGCATTCTTGCACAATAAAAAAAAAGAAGAACAGCGAAGTGTTGTGTGCCCTCATTCTGAGGAGAAATGAAAGCAGCACATCATTATTGTGTGCAAAGCTGGCCAGCGGAATGTGTTGGCTGAGCGACCAATGTCTCGGGCTTTAAGCTGTAAACTATGGGTCCCGTCTGATGTGCATGCTCAACCTTGAAGACAGAAAGTGAGAAATGTGTTGCATGGACCTCTTCATCGGAGCCTGGAGGAGAAGGCGAGGAGTTCCCTCAGAAGAGCTAGATGAATCTCCTCTGCACAAGCAAGGAAGAAGTTGATTATCTTCAAAAGGTAGGACATTTTCAGATTCATACTTGAGTTGCTTTTTAATTTTGAAATCTGGGGGTGTGGATTTGCTGTGTTAATGTCTGTGGATTTTGGGGTGAATGTGAGGGAGTGTGTTTGCTGTGTGTGTTTTTTGACTTTAAGCTCCAAAAAATTACTTCTGTCTGATGGCGCATTCTTGCACAATAAAAGAAAAAGAACAGCGAAGTGTTGTGTGCCCTCATTCTGAGGAGAAATGAAAGCAGCACATCATTATTGTGTGCAGAACTGGCCAGCTGAATGTGTTGGCTGAGCGACCAATGTCTCGGGCTTTAAGTTGTAAACTAAGGGTACCGTCTGATGTGCATGCTCAAGCTTGAAGACAGAAAGTGAGAAATGTGTTGCACGGACCTCTTCATCGGAGCCTGGAGGAGAAGGCGAGGAGTTCCCTCAGAAGAGCTAGATGAATCTCCTCTGCACAAGAAAGGAAAAAGTTGATTCTCTTCAAAAGGTAGGACATTTTCAGATTTATACTTGAGTTGCTTTTTAATTTTGAAATCTGGGGGTGTGGATTTGCTGTGTTAATGTCTGTGGATTTTGGGGTGAATGTGAGGGAGTGTGTTTGCTGTGTGTGTGTTTTTGGACTTTAAGCTCCAAAAAATTACTTCTGTCTGATGGCGCATTCTTGCACAATAAAAGAAAAAGAACAACGAAGTGTTGTGTGCCCTCATTCTGAGGAGAAATGAAAGCAGCACATCATCATTGTGTGCAGAACTGGCCAGCGGAATGTGTTGGCTGAGCGACCAATGTCTTGGGCTTTAAGCTGTAAACTATGGGTCCCGTCTAAAGTGCATGCTCAACCTTGAAGACAGAAAGTGAGAAATGTGTTGCATGGACCTCTTCATCGGAGCCTGGAGGAGAAGGCGAGGAGTTCCCTCAGAAGAGCTAGATGAATCTCCTCTGCACAAGCAAGGAAGAAGTTGATTCTCTTCAAAAGGTAGGACATTTTCAGATTTATACTTGAGTTGCTTTTTAATTTTGAAATCTGGGGGTGTGGATTTGCTGTGTTAATGTCTGTGGATTTTGGGTTGAATGTGAGGGAGTGTGTTTGCTGTGTGTGTGTTTTTGGACTTCAAGCTCCAAAAAAATACTTCTGTCTGATGGCGCATTCTTGCACCATAAAAGAAAAAGAACAGCGAAGTGTTGTGTGCCCTCATTCTAAAGAGAAATGAAAGCAGCACATCATTATTGTGTGCAAACCTGGCCAGCGGAATGTGTTGGCTGAGCGACCAATGTCTCTGGCTTTAAGCTGTAAACTAAGGGTCCCGTCTGATGTGCATGCTCAACCTTGAAGACAGAAAGTGAGAAATGTGTTGCATGGACCTCTTCATCGGAGCCTGGAGGAGAAGGCGAGGAGTTCCCTCAGAAGAGCTAGATGAATCTCCTCTGCACAAGCAAGGAAGAAGTTGATTCTCTTCAAAAGGTAGGACATTTTCAGATTTATACTTGAGTTGCTTTTTAATTTTGAAATCTGGGGGTTTGATTTGCTGTGTTAATGTCTGTGGATTTTGGGGTGAATGTGAGGGAGTGTGTTTGCTGTGTGTGTGTTTTTGGACTTTAAGCTCCAAAAAATTACTTCTGTCTGATGGCACATTCTTGCACCATAAAAGAAAAAGAAGAACAGCGAAGTGTTGTGTGCCCTCATTCTGAGGAGAAATGAAAGCAGCACATCATTATTGTGTGCAGAACTGGCCAGCTGAATGTGTTGGCTGAGCGACCAATGTCTCGGGCTTTAAGCTGTAAACTAAGGGTACCGTCTGATGTGCATGCTCAAGCTTGAAGACAGAAAGTGAGAAATGTGTTGCACGGACCTCTTCATCGGAGCCTGGAGGAGAAGGCGAGGAGTTCCCTCAGAAGAGCTAGATGAATCTCCTCTGCACAAGAAAGGAAAAAGTTGATTCTCTTCAAAAGGTAGGACATTTTCAGATTTATACTTGAGTTGCTTTTTAATTTTGAAATCTGGGGGTGTGGATTTGCTGTGTTAATGTCTGTGGATTTTGGGGTGAATGTGAGGGAGTGTGTTTGCTGTGTGTGTTTTTTGACTTTAAGCTCCAAAAAATTACTTCTGTCTGATGGCGCATTCTTGCACAATAAAAAAAAAGAAGAACAGCGAAGTGTTGTGTGCCCTCATTCTGAGGAGAAATGAAAGCAGCACATCATTATTGTGTGCAAAGCTGGCCAGCGGAATGTGTTGGCTGAGCGACCAATGTCTCGGGCTTTAAGCTGTAAACTATGGGTCCCGTCTGATGTGCATGCTCAACCTTGAAGACAGAAAGTGAGAAATGTGTTGCATGGACCTCTTCATCGGAGCCTGGAGGAGAAGGCGAGGAGTTCCCTCAGAAGAGCTAGATGAATCTCCTCTGCACAAGCAAGGAAGAAGTTGATTATCTTCAAAAGGTAGGACATTTTCAGATTCATACTTGAGTTGCTTTTTAATTTTGAAATCTGGGGGTGTGGATTTGCTGTGTTAATGTCTGTGGATTTTGGGGTGAATGTGAGGGAGTGTGTTTGCTGTGTGTGTTTTTTGACTTTAAGCTCCAAAAAATTACTTCTGTCTGATGGCGCATTCTTGCACAATAAAAGAAAAAGAACAGCGAAGTGTTGTGTGCCCTCATTCTGAGGAGAAATGAAAGCAGCACATCATTATTGTGTGCAGAACTGGCCAGCGGAATGTGTTGGCTGAGCGACCAATGTCTCGGGCTTTAAGCTGTAAACTATGGGTCCCGTCTGATGTGCATGCTCAAGCTTGAAGACAGAAAGTGAGAAATGTGTTGCATGGACCTCTTCATCGGAGCCTGGAGAAGAAGGCGAGGAGTTCCCTCAGAAGAGCTAGATGAATCTCCTCTGCACAAGAAAGGAAGAAGTTGATTCTCTTCAAAAGGTAGGACATTTTCAGATTTATACTTGAGTTGCTTTTTAATTTTGAAATCTGGGGGTGTGGATTTGCTGTGTTAACGTCTGTGGATTTTGGGGTGAATGTGAGGGAGTGTGTTTGCTGTGTGTGTGTTTTTGGACTTTAAGCTCCAAAAAATTACTTCTGTCTGATGGCGCATTCTTGCACAATAAAAGAAAAAGAACAGCGAAGTATTGTGAGCCCTCATTCTGAGAAGAAATGAAAGCAGCACATCATTATTGTGTGCAGAACTGGCCAGCTGAATGTGTTGGCTGAGCGACCAATGTCTCAGGCTTTAAGCTGTAAACTATGGGTCCCGTCTGATGTGCATGCTCAAGCTTGAAGACAGAAAGTGAGAAATGTGTTGCATGGACCTCTTCGTGGGAGCCTGGAGGAGAAGGCGAGGAGTTCCCTCTGAAGAGCTAGATGAATCTCCTCTGCACAAGCAAGGAAGAAGTTGATTCTCTTCAAAAGGTAGGACATTTTCAGATTTATACTTGAGTTGCTTTTTAATTTTGAAATCTGGGGGTGTGGATTTGCTGTGGTAATGTCTGTGGATTTTGGGGTGAATGTGAGGGAGTGTGTTTGCTGTGTGTGTGTTTTTGGACTTTAAACTCCAAAAAAATTACTTCTGTCTGATGGCGCATTCTTGCACAATAAAAGAAAAAGAAGAACAGCGAAGTGTTGTGTGCCCTCATTCTGAGGAGAAATGAAAGCAGCACATCATTATTGTGTGCAGAACTGGCCAGCGGAATGTGTTGGCTGAGCGACCAATTTCTCGGGCTTTAAGCTGTAAACTATGGGTCCCGTCTAAAGTGCATGCTCAACCTTGAAGACAGAAAGTGAGAAATGTGTTGCATGGACCTCTTCATCGGAGCCAGGAGGAGAAGGCGAGGAGTTCCCTCAGAAGAGCTAGATGAATCTCCTCTGCACAAGCAAGGAGGAAGTTGATTCTCTTCAAAAGGTAGGACATTTTCAGATTTATACTTGAGTTGCTTTTTAATTTTGAAATCTGGGGGTGTGGATTTGCTGTGTTAATGTCTGTGGATTTTGGGGTAAATGTGAGGGAGTGTGTTTGCTGTGTGTGTGTTTTTGGACTTTAAGCTCCAAAAAATTACTTCTGTCTGATGGCGCATTCTTGCACAATAAAAGAAAAAGAAGAACAGCGAAGTGTTGTGTGCCCTCATTCTGAGGAGAAATGAAAGCAGCACATCATTATTGTGTGCAGAACTGGCCAGCGGAATGTGTTGGCTGAGCGACCAATGTCTCAGGCTTTAAGCTGTAAACTATGGGTCCCGTCTGATGTGCATGCTCAAGCTTGAAGACAGAAAGTGAGAAATGTGTTGCACGGACCTCTTCATCGGAACCTGGAGGAAAAGGCGAGGAGTTCCCTCAGAAGAGCTAGATGAATCTCCTCTGCACAAGAAAGGAAGAAGTTTATTCTCTTCAAAAGGTAGGACATTTTCAGATCTATACTTGAGTTGCTTTTTAATTTTGAAATCTGGGGGTGTGGATTTGCTGTGTTAATGTCTGTGGATTTTGGGGTGAATGTGAGGGAGTGTGTTTGCTGTGTGTGTGTTTTTGGACTTTAAGCTCCAAAAAATTACTTCTGTCTGATGGCGCATTCTTGCACCATAAAAGAAAAAGAAGAACAGCGAAGTGTTGTGTGCCCTCATTTTGAGGAGAAATGAAAGCAGCACATCATTATTGTGTGCAGAACT
This sequence comes from Pelophylax lessonae, assembly GCF_965119305.1. Taxonomy (NCBI): domain Eukaryota; kingdom Metazoa; phylum Chordata; class Amphibia; order Anura; family Ranidae; genus Pelophylax; species Pelophylax lessonae. The sequence goes on from NW_028120121.1 coordinate 311,634, forward strand.
GGCCAGCTGAATGTGTTGGCTGAGCGACCAATGTCTCGGGCTTTAAGCTGTAAACTATGGGTACCGTCTGATGTGCATGCTCAAGCTTGAAGACAGAAAGTGAGAAATGTGTTGCACGGACCTCTTCATCGAAGCCTGGAGGAGAAGGCGAGGAGTTCCCTCAGAAGAGCTAGATGAATCTCCTCTGCACAAGAAAGGAAGAAGTTTATTCTCTTCAAAAGGTAGGACATTTTCAGATTTATACTTGAGTTGCTTTTTAATTTTGAAATCTGGGGGTGTGGATTTGCTGTGTTAATGTCTGTGGATTTTGGGGTGAATGTGAGGGAGTGTGTTTGCTGTGTGTGTGTTTTTGGACTTTAAGCTCCAAAAAATTACTTCTGTCTGATGGCGCATTCTTGCACAATAAAAGAAAAAGAAGAACAGCGAAGTATTGTGTGCCCTCATTCTGAGGAGAAATGAAAGCAGCACATCATCATTGTGTGCAGAACTGGCCAGCGGAATGTGTTGGCTGAGCGACCAATGTCTTGGGCTTTAAGCTGTAAACTATGGGTCCCGTCTAAAGTGCATGCTCAACCTTGAAGACAGAAAGTGAGAAATGTGTTGCATGGACCTCTTCATCGGAGCCAGGAGGAGAAGGCGAGGAGTTCCCTCAGAAGAGCTAGATGAATCTCCTCTGCACAAGCAAGGAGGAAGTTGATTCTCTTCAAAAGGTAGGACATTTTCAGATTTATACTTGAGTTGCTTTTTAATTTTGAAATCTGGGGGTGTGGATTTGCTGTGTTAATGTCTGTGGATTTTGGGGTGAATGTGAGGGAGTGTGTTTGCTGTGTGTGTGTTTTTGGACTTTAAGCTCCAAAAAATTACTTCTGTCTGATGGCGCATTCTTGCACAATAAAAGAAAAAGAAGAACAGCGAAGTGTTGTGTGCCCTCATTCTGAGGAGAAATGAAAGCAGCACATCATTATTGTGTGCAGAACTGGCCAGCGGAATGTGTTGGCTGAGCGACCAATGTCTCAGGCTTTAAGCTGTAAACTATGGGTCCCGTCTGATGTGCATGCTCAAGCTTGAAGACAGAAAGTGAGAAATGTGTTGCACGGACCTCTTCATCGGAACCTGGAGGAAAAGGCGAGGAGTTCCCTCAGAAGAGCTAGATGAATCTCCTCTGCACAAGAAAGGAAGAAGTTTATTCTCTTCAAAAGGTAGGACATTTTCAGATTTATACTTGAGTTGCTTTTTAATTTTGAAATCTGGGGGTGTGGATTTGCTGTGTTAATGTCTGTGGATTTTGGGGTGAATGTGAGGGAGTGTGTTTGCTGTGTGTGTGTTTTTGGACTTTAAGCTCCAAAAAATTACTTCTGTCTGATGGCGCATTCTTGCACAATAAAAGAAAAAGAAGAACAGCGAAGTGTTGTGTGCCCTCATTTTGAGGAGAAATGAAAGCAGCACATCATTATTGTGTGCAGAACTGGCCAGCTGAATGTGTTGGCTGAGCGACCAATGTCTCGGGCTTTAAGCTGTAAACTATGGGTACCGTCTGATGTGCATGCTCAAGCTTGAAGACAGAAAGTGAGAAATGTGTTGCACGGACCTCTTCATCGAAGCCTGGAGGAGAAGGCGAGGAGTTCCCTCAGAAGAGCTAGATGAATCTCCTCTGCACAAGAAAGGAAGAAGTTTATTCTCTTCAAAAGGTAGGACATTTTCAGATTTATACTTGAGTTGCTTTTTAATTTTGAAATCTGGGGGTGTGGATTTGCTGTGTTAATGTCTGTGGATTTTGGGGTGAATGTGAGGGAGTGTGTTTGCTGTGTGTGTGTTTTTGGACTTTAAGCTCCAAAAAATTACTTCTGTCTGATGGCGCATTCTTGCACAATAAAAGAAAAAGAAGAACAGCGAAGTATTGTGTGCCCTCATTCTGAGGAGAAATGAAAGCAGCACATCATCATTGTGTGCAGAACTGGCCAGCGGAATGTGTTGGCTGAGCGACCAATGTCTTGGGCTTTAAGCTGTAAACTATGGGTCCCGTCTAAAGTGCATGCTCAACCTTGAAGACAGAAAGTGAGAAATGTGTTGCATGGACCTCTTCATCGGAGCCTGGAGGAGAAGGCGAGGAGTTCCCTCAGAAGAGCTAGATGAATCTCCTCTGCACAAGCAAGGAAGAAGTTGATTCTCTTCAAAAGGTAGGACATTTTCAGATTCATACTTGAGTTGCTTTTTAATTTTGAAATCTGGGGGTGTGGATTTGCTGTGTTAATGTCTGTGGATTTTGGGGTGAATGTGAGGGAGTGTGTTTGCTGTGTGTGTTTTTTGACTTTAAGCTCCAAAAAATTATTTCTGTCTGATGGCGCATTCTTGTACAATAAAAGAAAAAGAACAGCGAAGTGTTGTGTGCCCTCATTCTGAGGAGAAATGAAAGCAGCACATCATTATTGTGTGCAGAACTGGCCAGCGGAATGTGTTGGCTGAGCGACCAATGTCTCGGGCTTTAAGCTGTAAACTATGGGTCCCGTCTGATGTGCATGCTCAAGCTTGAAGACAGAAAGTGAGAAATGTGTTGCATGGACCTCTTCATTGGAGCCTGGAGAAGAAGGCGAGGAGTTCCCTCAGAAGAGCTAGATGAATCTCCTCTGCACAAGCAAGGAAAAAGTTGATTCTCTTCAAAAGGTAGGACATTTTCAGATTTATACTTGAGTTGCTTTTTAATTTTGAAATCTGGGGGTGTGGATTTGCTGTGTTAAAGTCTGTGGATTTTGGGGTGAATGTGAGGGAGTGTGTTTGCTGTGTGTGTGTTTTTGGACTTTAAGCTCCAAAAAATTACTTCTGTCTGATGGCGCATTCTTGCACAATAAAAGAAAAAGAACAGCGAAGTGTTGTGAGCCCTCATTCTGAGAAGAAATGAAAGCAGCACATCATTATTGTGTGCAGAACTGGCCAGCTGAATGTGTTGGTTGAGCGACCAATGTCTCAGGCTTTAAGCTGTAAACTATGGGTCCCGTCTGATGTGCATGCTCAAGCTTGAAGACAGAAAGTGAGAAATGTGTTGCACGGACCTCTTCATATGAGCCTGGAGGAGAAGGCGAGGAGTTCCCTCAGAAGAGCTAGATGAATCTCCTCTGCACAAGCAAGGAAGAAGTTGATTCTCTTCAAAAGGTAGGACATTTTCAGATTTATACTTAAGTTGCTTTTTAATTTTGAAATCTGGGGGTGTGGATTTGCTGTGGTAATGTCTGTGGATTTTGGGGTGAATGTGAGGGAGTGTGTTTGCTGTGTGTGTGTTTTTGGACTTTAAACTCCAAAAAATTACTTCTGTCTGATGGCGCATTCTTGCACAATAAAAGAAAAAGAAGAACAGCGAAGTGTTGTGTGCCCTCATTCTGAGGAGAAATGAAAGCAGCACATCATTATTGTGTGCAGAACTGGCCAGCGGAATGTGTTGGCTGAGCGACCAATGTCTCGGGCTTTAAGCTGTAAACTATGGGTCCCGTCTAAAGTGCATGCTCAACCTTGAAGACAGAAAGTGAGAAATGTGTTGCATGGACCTCTTCATCGGAGCCAGGAGGAGAAGGCGAGGAGTTCCCTCAGAAGAGCTAGATGAATCTCCTCTGCACAAGCAAGGAAGAAGTTGATTCTCTTCAAAAGGTAGGACATTTTCAGATTTATACTTGAGTTGCTTTTTAATTTTGAAATCTGGGGGTGTGGATTTGCTGTGTTAATGTCTGTGGATTTTGGGGTGAATGTGAGGGAGTGTGTTTGCTGTGTGTGTGTTTTTGGACTTTAAGCTCCAAAAAATTACTTCTGTCTGATGGCGCATTCTTACACAATAAAAGAAAAAGAAGAACAGCGAAGTGTTGTGTGCCCTCATTCTGAGGAGAAATGAAAGCAGCACATCATTATTGTGTGCAGAACTGGCCAGCGGAATGTGTTGGCTGAGCGACCAATGTCTCGGGCTTTAAGCTGTTTAACTATGGGTCCTGTCTGATGTGCATGCTCAAGCTTGAAGACAGAAAGTGAGAAATGTGTTGCATTGACCTCTTCATCGGAGCCTGGAGGAGAAGGTGAGGAGTTCCCTCAGAAGAGCTAGATGAATCTCCTCTGCACAAGCAAGGAAGAAGTTGATTCTCTTCAAAAGGTAGGACATTTTCAGATTTATACTTGAGTTGCTTTTTAATTTTGAAATCTGGGGGTGTGGATTTGCTGTGGTAATGTCTGTGGATTTTGGGGTGAATGTGAGGGAGTGTGTTTGCTGTGTGTGTGTTTTTGGACTTTAAACTCCAAAAAATTACTTCTGTCTGATGGCGCATTCTTGCACAATAAAAGAAAAAGAAGAACAGCGAAGTGTTGTGTGCCCTCATTCTGAGGAGAAATGAAAGCAGCACATCATTATTGTGTGCAGAACTGGCCAGCGGAATGTGTTGGCTGAGCGACCAATGTCTCGGGCTTTAAGCTGTAAACTATGGGTCCCGTCTAAAGTGCATGCTCAACCTTGAAGACAGAAAGTGAGAAATGTGTTGCATGGACCTCTTCATCGGAGCCAGGAGGAGAAGGCGAGGAGTTCCCTCAGAAGAGCTAGATGAATCTCCTCTGCACAAGCAAGGAAGAAGTTGATTCTCTTCAAAAGGTAGGACATTTTCAGATTTATACTTGAGTTGCTTTTTAATATTGAAATCTGGGGGGGGGGAATTGCTGTGTTAATGTCTGTGGATTTTGGGGTGAATGTGAGGGAGTGTGTTTGCTGTGTGTGTTTTTTGACTTTAAGCTCCAAAAAATTACTTCTGTCTGATGGCGCATTCTTGCACAATAAAAAAAAAGAAGAACAGCGAAGTGTTGTGTGCCCTCATTCTGAGGAGAAATGAAAGCAGCACATCATTATTGTGTGCAAAGCTGGCCAGCGGAATGTGTTGGCTGAGCGACCAATGTCTCGGGCTTTAAGCTGTAAACTATGGGTCCCGTCTGATGTGCATGCTCAACCTTGAAGACAGAAAGTGAGAAATGTGTTGCATGGACCTCTTCATCGGAGCCTGGAGGAGAAGGCGAGGAGTTCCCTCAGAAGAGCTAGATGAATCTCCTCTGCACAAGCAAGGAAGAAGTTGATTCTCTTCAAAAGGTAGGACATTTTCAAATGTATACTTGAGTTGCTTTTTAATTTTGAAATCTGGGGGTGTGGATTTGCTGTGTTAATGTCTGTGGATTTTGGGGTGAATGTGAGGGAGTGTGTTTGCTGTGTGTGTTTTTGGACTTTAAGCTCCAAAAAATTACTTCTGTCTGATGGCGCATTCTTGCACCATAACAGAAAAAGAAGAACAGCGAAGTGTTGTGTGCCCTCATTTTGAGGAGAAATGAAAGCAGCACATCATTATTGTGTGCAGAACTGGCCAGCTGAATGTGTTGGCTGAGCGACCAATGTCTCGGGCTTTAAGCTGTAAACTATGGGTACCGTCTGATGTGCATGCTCAAGCTTGAAGACAGAAAGTGAGAAATGTGTTGCACGGACCTCTTCATCGAAGCCTGGAGGAGAAGGCGAGGAGTTCCCTCAGAAGAGCTAGATGAATCTCCTCTGCACAAGCAAGGAAGAAGTTGATTCTCTTCAAAAGGTAGGACATTTTCAAATGTATACTTGAGTTGCTTTTTAATTTTGAAATCTGGGGGTGTGGATTTGCTGTGTTAATGTCTGTGGATTTTGGGGTGAATGTGAGGGAGTGTGTTTGCTGTGTGTGTTTTTGGACTTTAAGCTCCAAAAAATTACTTCTGTCTGATGGCGCATTCTTGCACCATAAAAGAAAAAGAAGAACAGCGAAGTGTTGTGTGCCCTCATTTTGAGGAGAAATGAAAGCAGCACATCATTATTGTGTGCAGAACTGGCCAGCTGAATGTGTTGGCTGAGCGACCAATGTCTCGGGCTTTAAGCTGTAAACTATGGGTACCGTCTGATGTGCATGCTCAAGCTTGAAGACAGAAAGTGAGAAATGTGTTGCACGGACCTCTTCATCGAAGCCTGGAGGAGAAGGCGAGGAGTTCCCTCAGAAGAGCTAGATGAATCTCCTCTGCACAAGCAAGGAAGAAGTTGATTCTCTTCAAAAGGTAGGACATTTTCAGATTCATACTTGAGTTGCTTTTTAATTTTGAAATCTGGGGGTGTGGATTTTCTGTGTTAATGTCTGTGGATTTTGGGGTGAATGTGAGGGAGTGTGTTTGCTGTGTGTGTTTTTTGACTTTAAGCTCCAAAAAATTACTTCTGTCTGATGGCGCATTCTTGCACAATAAAAGAAAAAGAACAGCGAAGTGTTGTGTGCCCTCATTCTGAGGAGAAATGAAAGCAGCACATCATTATTGTGTGCAGAACTGGCCAGCGGAATGTGTTGGCTGAGTGACCAATGTCTCGGGCTTTAAGCTGTAAACTATGGGTCCCGTCTGATGTGCATGCTCAAGCTTGAAGACAGAAAGTGAGAAATGTGTTGCATGGACCTCTTCATCGGAGCCTGGAGAAGAAGGCGAGGAGTTCCCTCAGAAGAGCTAGATGAATCTCCTCTGCACAAGAAAGGAAGAAGTTGATTCTCTTCAAAAGGTAGGACATTTTCAGATTTATACTTGAGTTGCTTTTCAATTTTGAAATCTGGGGGTGTGGATTTGCTGTGTTAACGTCTGTGGATTTTGGGGTGAATGTGAGGGAGTGTGTTTGCTGTGTGTGTGTTTTTGGACTTTAAGCTCCAAAAAATTACTTCTGTCTGATGGCGCATTCTTGCACAATAAAAGAAAAAGAACAGCGAAGTATTGTGAGCCCTCATTCTGAGAAGAAATGAAAGCAGCACATCATTATTGTGTGCAGAACTGGCCAGCTGAATGTGTTGGCTGAGCGACCAATGTCTCAGGCTTTAAGCTGTAAACTATGGGTCCCGTCTGATGTGCATGCTCAAGCTTGAAGACAGAAAGTGAGAAATGTGTTGCACGGACCTCTTCATGGGAGCCTGGAGGAGAAGGCGAGGAGTTCCCTCAGAAGAGCTAGATGAATCTCCTCTGCACAAGCAAAGAAGAAGTTGATTCTCTTCAAAAGGTAGGACATTTTCAGATTTATACTTGAGTTGCTTTTTAATTTTGAAATCTGGGGGTGTGGATTTGCTGTGGTAATGTCTGTGGATTTTGGGGTGAATGTGAGGGAGTGTGTTTGCTGTGTGTGTGTTTTTGGACTTTAAACTCCAAAAAAATTACTTCTGTCTGATGGCGCATTCTTGCACAATAAAAGAAAAAGAAGAACAGCGAAGTGTTGTGTGCCCTCATTCTGAGGAGAAATGAAAGCAGCACATCATTATTGTGTGCAGAACTGGCCAGCGGAATGTGTTGGCTGAGCGACCAATGTCTCGGGCTTTAAGCTGTAAACTATGGGTCCCGTCTAAAGTGCATGCTCAACCTTGAAGACAGAAAGTGAGAAATGTGTTGCATGGACCTCTTCATCGGAGCCAGGAGGAGAAGGCGAGGAGTTCCCTCAGAAGAGCTAGATGAATCTCCTCTGCACAAGCAAGGAGGAAGTTGATTCTCTTCAAAAGGTAGGACATTTTCAGATTTATACTTGAGTTGCTTTTTAATTTTGAAATCTGGGGGTGTGGATTTGCTGTGTTAATGTCTGTGGATTTTGGGGTGAATGTGAGGGAGTGTGTTTGCTGTGTGTGTGTTTTTGGACTTTAAGCTCCAAAAAATTACTTCTGTCTGATGGCGCATTCTTGCACAATAAAAGAAAAAGAAGAACAGCGAAGTGTTGTGTGCCCTCATTCTGAGGAGAAATGAAAGCAGCACATCATTATTGTGTGCAGAACTGGCCAGCGGAATGTGTTGGCTGAGCGACCAATGTCTCAGGCTTTAAGCTGTAAACTATGGGTCCCGTCTGATGTGCATGCTCAAGCTTGAAGACAGAAAGTGAGAAATGTGTTGCACGGACCTCTTCATCGGAACCTGGAGGAAAAGGCGAGGAGTTCCCTCAGAAGAGCTAGATGAATCTCCTCTGCACAAGCAAAGAAGAAGTTGATTCTCTTCAAAAGGTAGGACATTTTCAGATTTATACTTGAGTTGCTTTTTAATTTTGAAATCTGGGGGTGTGGATTTGCTGTGGTAATGTCTGTGGATTTTGGGGTGAATGTGAGGGAGTGTGTTTGCTGTGTGTGTGTTTTTGGACTTTAAACTCCAAAAAAATTACTTCTGTCTGATGGCGCATTCTTGCACAATAAAAGAAAAAGAAGAACAGCGAAGTGTTGTGTGCCCTCATTCTGAGGAGAAATGAAAGCAGCACATCATTATTGTGTGCAGAACTGGCCAGCGGAATGTGTTGGCTGAGCGACCAATGTCTCGGGCTTTAAGCTGTAAACTATGGGTCCCGTCTAAAGTGCATGCTCAACCTTGAAGACAGAAAGTGAGAAATGTGTTGCATGGACCTCTTCATCGGAGCCAGGAGGAGAAGGCGAGGAGTTCCCTCAGAAGAGCTAGATGAATCTCCTCTGCACAAGCAAGGAGGAAGTTGATTCTCTTCAAAAGGTAGGACATTTTCAGATTTATACTTGAGTTGCTTTTTAATTTTGAAATCTGGGGGTGTGGATTTGCTGTGTTAATGTCTGTGGATTTTGGGGTGAATGTGAGGGAGTGTGTTTGCTGTGTGTGTGTTTTTGGACTTTAAGCTCCAAAAAATTACTTCTGTCTGATGGCGCATTCTTGCACAATAAAAGAAAAAGAAGAACAGCGAAGTGTTGTGTGCCCTCATTCTGAGGAGAAATGAAAGCAGCACATCATTATTGTGTGCAGAACTGGCCAGCGGAATGTGTTGGCTGAGCGACCAATGTCTTGGGCTTTAAGCTGTAAACTATGGGTCCCGTCTAAAGTGCATGCTCAACCTTGAAGACAGAAAGTGAGAAATGTGTTGCATGGACCTCTTCATCGGAGCCTGGAGGAGAAGGCGAGGAGTTCCCTCAGAAGAGCTAGATGAATCTCCTCTGCACAAGCAAGGAAGAAGTTGATTCTCTTCAAAAGGTAGGACATTTTCAGATTCATACTTGAGTTGCTTTTTAATTTTGAAATCTGGGGGTGTGGATTTGCTGTGTTAATGTCTGTGGATTTTGGGGTGAATGTGAGGGAGTGTGTTTGCTGTGTGTGTTTTTTGACTTTAAGCTCCAAAAAATTATTTCTGTCTGATGGCGCATTCTTGCACAATAAAAGAAAAAGAACAGCGAAGTGTTGTGTGCCCTCATTCTGAGGAGAAATGAAAGCAGCACATCATTATTGTGTGCAGAACTGGCCAGCGGAATGTGTTGGCTGAGCGACCAATGTCTCGGGCTTTAAGCTGTAAACTATGGGTCCCGTCTGATGTGCATGCTCAAGCTTGAAGACAGAAAGTGAGAAATGTGTTGCATGGACCTCTTCATTGGAGCCTGGAGAAGAAGGCGAGGAGTTCCCTCAGAAGAGCTAGATGAATCTCCTCTGCACAAGCAAGGAAAAAGTTGATTCTCTTCAAAAGGTAGGACATTTTCAGATTTATACTTGAGTTGCTTTTTAATTTTGAAATCTGGGGGTGTGGATTTGCTGTGTTAATGTCTGTGGATTTTGGGGTGAATGTGAGGGAGTGTGTTTGCTGTGTGTGTGTTTTTAGACTTTAAGCTCCAAAAAATTACTTCTGTCTGATGGCGCATTCTTGCACAATAAAAGAAAAAGAACAGCGAAGTGTTGTGAGCCCTCATTCTGAGAAGAAATGAAAGCAGCACATCATTATTGTGTGCAGAACTGGCCAGCTGAATGTGTTGGTTGAGCGACCAATGTCTCAGGCTTTAAGCTGTAAACTATGGGTCCCGTCTGATGTGCATGCTCAAGCTTGAAGACAGAAAGTGAGAAATGTGTTGCACGGACCTCTTCATGGGAGCCTGGAGGAGAAGGCGAGGAGTTCCCTCAGAAGAGCTAGATGAATCTCCTCTGCACAAGCAAGGAAGAAGTTGATTCTCTTCAAAAGGTAGGACATTTTCAGATTTATACTTAAGTTGCTTTTTAATTTTGAAATCTGGGGGTGTGGATTTGCTGTGGTAATGTCTGTGGATTTTGGGGTGAATGTGAGGGAGTGTGTTTGCTGTGTGTGTGTTTTTGGACTTTAAACTCCAAAAAATTACTTCTGTCTGATGGCGCATTCTTGCACAATAAAAGAAAAAGAAGAACAGCGAAGTGTTGTGTGCCCTCATTCTGAGGAGAAATGAAAGCAGCACATCATTATTGTGTGCAGAACTGGCCAGCGGAATGTGTTGGCTGAGCGACCAATGTCTCGGGCTTTAAGCTGTAAACTATGGGTCCCGTCTAAAGTGCATGCTCAACCTTGAAGACAGAAAGTGAGAAATGTGTTGCATGGACCTCTTCATCGGAGCCAGGAGGAGAAGGCGAGGAGTTCCCTCAGAAGAGCTAGATGAATCTCCTCTGCACAAGCAAGGAAGAAGTTGATTCTCTTCAAAAGGTAGGACATTTTCAGATTTATACTTGAGTTGCTTTTTAATTTTGAAATCTGGGGGTGTGGATTTGCTGTGTTAATGTCTGTGGATTTTGGGGTGAATGTGAGGGAGTGTGTTTGCTGTGTGTGTGTTTTTGGACTTTAAGCTCCAAAAAATTACTTCAGTCTGATGGCGCATTCTTACACAATAAAAGAAAAAGAAGAACAGCGAAGTGTTGTGTGCCCTCATTCTGAGGAGAAATGAAAGCAGCACATCATTATTGTGTGCAGAACTGGCCAGCGGAATGTGTTGGCTGAGCGACCAATGTCTCGGGCTTTAAGCTGTTTAACTATGGGTCCTGTCTGATGTGCATGCTCAAGCTTGAAGACAGAAAGTGAGAAATGTGTTGCATTGACCTCTTCATCGGAGCCTGGAGGAGAAGGTGAGGAGTTCCCTCAGAAGAGCTAGATGAATCTCCTCTGCACAAGCAAGGAAGAAGTTGATTCTCTTCAAAAGGTAGGACATTTTCAGATTTATACTTGAGTTGCTTTTTAATTTTGAAATCTGGGGGTGTGGATTTGCTGTGGTAATGTCTGTGGATTTTGGGGTGAATGTGAGGGAGTGTGTTTGCTGTGTGTGTGTTTTTGGACTTTAAACTCCAAAAAATTACTTCTGTCTGATGGCGCATTCTTGCACAATAAAAGAAAAAGAAGAACAGCGAAGTGTTGTGTGCCCTCATTCTGAGGAGAAATGAAAGCAGCACATCATTATTGTGTGCAGAACTGGCCAGCGGAATGTGTTGGCTGAGCGACCAATGTCTCGGGCTTTAAGCTGTAAACTATGGGTCCCGTCTAAAGTGCATGCTCAACCTTGAAGACAGAAAGTGAGAAATGTGTTGCATGGACCTCTTAATCGGAGCCAGGAGGAGAAGGCGAGGAGTTCCCTCAGAAGAGCTAGATGAATCTCCTCTGCACAAGCAAGGAAGAAGTTGATTCTCTTCAAAAGGTAGGACATTTTCAGATTTATACTTGAGTTGCTTTTTAATATTGAAATCTGGGGGGGGGGGGATTTGCTGTGTTAATGTCTGTGGATTTTGGGGTGAATGTGAGGGAGTGTGTTTGCTGTGTGTGTGTTTTTGGACTTTAAGCTCCAAAAAATTACTTCTGTCTGATGGCGCATTCTTGCACAATAAAAGAAAAAGAAGAACAGCGAAGTGTTGTGTGCCCTCATTCTGAGGAGAAATGAAAGCAGCACATCATAATTGTGTGCAGAACTGGCCAGCGGAATGTGTTGGCTGAGCGACCAATGTCTCAGGCTTTAAGCTGTAAACTATGGGTCCCGTCTGATGTGCATGCTCAAGCTTGAAGACAGAAAGTGAGAAATGTGTTGCACGGACCTCTTCATCGGAACCTGGAGGAAAAGGCGAGGAGTTCCCTCAGAAGAGCTAGATGAATCTCCTCTGCACAAGCAAGGAAGAAGTTGATTCTCTTCAAAAGGTAGGACATTTTCAGATTTATACTTGAGTTGCTTTTTAATTTTGAAATCTGGGGGTGTGGATTTGCTGTGTTAATGTCTGTGGATTTTGGGGTGAATGTGAGGGAGTGTGTTTGCTGTGTGTGTGTTTTTGGACTTTAAGCTCCAAAAAATTACTTCTGTCTGATGGCGCATTCTTACACAATAAAAGAAAAAGAAGAACAGCGAAGTGTTGTGTGCCCTCATTCTGAGGAGAAATGAAAGCAGCACATCATTATTGTGTGCAGAACTGGCCAGCGGAATGTGTTGGCTGAGCGACCAATGTCTCGGGCTTTAAGCCGTAAACTATGGGTCCCGTCTGATGTGTATGCTCAACCTTGAAGACAGAAAGTGAGAAATGTGTTGCATGGACCTCTTCATCGGAGCCTGGAGGAGAAGGCGAGGAGTTCCCTCAGAAGAGCTAGATGAATCTCCTCTGCACAAGGAAGGAAGAATTTGATTCTCTTCAAAAGGTAGGACATTTTCAGATTCATACTTGAGTTGCTTTTTAATTTTGAAATCTGGGGGTGTGGATTTGCTGTGTTAATGTCTGTGGATTTTGGGGTTAATGTGAGGGAGTGTGTTTGCTGTGTGTGTTTTTGGACTTTAAGCTCCAAAAAATTACTTCTGTCTGATGGCACATTCTTGCACAATAAAAGAAAAAGAAGAACAGCGAAGTGTTGTGTGCCCTCATTCTGAGGAGAAATGAAAGCAGCACATCATTATTGTGTGCAGAACTGGCCAGCGGAATGTGTTGGCTGAGCGACCAATGTCTCAGGCTTTAAGCTGTAAACTATGGGTCCCGTCTGATGTGCATGCTCAAGCTTGAAGACAGAAAGTGAGAAATGTGTTGCACGGACCTCTTCATCGGAACCTGGAGGAAAAGGCGAGGTGTTCCCTCAGAAGAGCTAGATGAATCTCCTCTGCACAAGAAAGGAAGAAGTTGATTCTCTTCAAAAGGTAGGACATTTTCAGATTTATACTTGAGTTGCTTTTTAATTTTGAAATCTGGGGGTGTGGATTTGCTGTGTTAATGTCTGTGGATTTTGGGGTGAATGTGAGGGAGTGTGTTTGCTGTGTGTGTTTTTGGACTTTAAGCTCCAAAAAATTACTTCTGTCTGATGGCGCATTCTTGCACCATAACAGAAAAAGAAGAACAGCGAAGTGTTGTGTGCCCTCATTTTGAGGAGAAATGAAAGCAGCACATCATTATTGTGTGCAGAACTGGCCAGCTGAATGTGTTGGCTGAGCGACCAATGTCTCGGGCTTTAAGCTGTAAACTATGGGTACCGTCTGATGTGCATGCTCAAGCTTGAAGACAGAAAGTGAGAAATGTGTTGCACGGACCTCTTCATCGAAGCCTGGAGGAGAAGGCGAGGAGTTCCCTCAGAAGAGCTAGATGAATCTCCTCTGCACAAGCAAGGAAGAAGTTGATTCTCTTCAAAAGGTAGGACATTTTCAAATGTATACTTGAGTTGCTTTTTAATTTTGAAATCTGGGGGTGTGGATTTGCTGTGTTAATGTCTGTGGATTTTGGGGTGAATGTGAGGGAGTGTGTTTGCTGTGTGTGTTTTTGGACTTTAAGCTCCAAAAAATTACTTCTGTCTGATGGCGCATTCTTGCACCATAAAAGAAAAAGAAGAACAGCGAAGTGTTGTGTGCCCTCATTTTGAGGAGAAATGAAAGCAGCACATCATTATTGTGTGCAGAACTGGCCAGCTGAATGTGTTGGCTGAGCGACCAATGTCTCGGGCTTTAAGCTGTAAACTATGGGTACCGTCTGATGTGCATGCTCAAGCTTGAAGACAGAAAGTGAGAAATGTGTTGCACGGACCTCTTCATCGAAGCCTGGAGGAGAAGGCGAGGAGTTCCCTCAGAAGAGCTAGATGAATCTCCTCTGCACAAGCAAGGAAGAAGTTGATTCTCTTCAAAAGGTAGGACATTTTCAGATTCATACTTGAGTTGCTTTTTAATTTTGAAATCTGGGGGTGTGGATTTTCTGTGTTAATGTCTGTGGATTTTGGGGTGAATGTGAGGGAGTGTGTTTGCTGTGTGTGTTTTTTGACTTTAAGCTCCAAAAAATTACTTCTGTCTGATGGCGCATTCTTGCACAATAAAAGAAAAAGAACAGCGAAGTGTTGTGTGCCCTCATTCTGAGGAGAAATGAAAGCAGCACATCATTATTGTGTGCAGAACTGGCCAGCGGAATGTGTTGGCTGAGTGACCAATGTCTCGGGCTTTAAGCTGTAAACTATGGGTCCCGTCTGATGTGCATGCTCAAGCTTGAAGACAGAAAGTGAGAAATGTGTTGCATGGACCTCTTCATCGGAGCCTGGAGAAGAAGGCGAGGAGTTCCCTCAGAAGAGCTAGATGAATCTCCTCTGCACAAGAAAGGAAGAAGTTGATTCTCTTCAAAAGGTAGGACATTTTCAGATTTATACTTGAGTTGCTTTTCAATTTTGAAATCTGGGGGTGTGGATTTGCTGTGTTAACGTCTGTGGATTTTGGGGTGAATGTGAGGGAGTGTGTTTGCTGTGTGTGTGTTTTTGGACTTTAAGCTCCAAAAAATTACTTCTGTCTGATGGCGCATTCTTGCACAATAAAAGAAAAAGAACAGCGAAGTATTGTGAGCCCTCATTCTGAGAAGAAATGAAAGCAGCACATCATTATTGTGTGCAGAACTGGCCAGCTGAATGTGTTGGCTGAGCGACCAATGTCTCAGGCTTTAAGCTGTAAACTATGGGTCCCGTCTGATGTGCATGCTCAAGCTTGAAGACAGAAAGTGAGAAATGTGTTGCACGGACCTCTTCATGGGAGCCTGGAGGAGAAGGCGAGGAGTTCCCTCAGAAGAGCTAGATGAATCTCCTCTGCACAAGCAAAGAAGAAGTTGATTCTCTTCAAAAGGTAGGACATTTTCAGATTTATACTTGAGTTGCTTTTTAATTTTGAAATCTGGGGGTGTGGATTTGCTGTGGTAATGTCTGTGGATTTTGGGGTGAATGTGAGGGAGTGTGTTTGCTGTGTGTGTGTTTTTGGACTTTAAACTCCAAAAAAATTACTTCTGTCTGATGGCGCATTCTTGCACAATAAAAGAAAAAGAAGAACAGCGAAGTGTTGTGTGCCCTCATTCTGAGGAGAAATGAAAGCAGCACATCATTATTGTGTGCAGAACTGGCCAGCGGAATGTGTTGGCTGAGCGACCAATGTCTCGGGCTTTAAGCTGTAAACTATGGGTCCCGTCTAAAGTGCATGCTCAACCTTGAAGACAGAAAGTGAGAAATGTGTTGCATGGACCTCTTCATCGGAGCCAGGAGGAGAAGGCGAGGAGTTCCCTCAGAAGAGCTAGATGAATCTCCTCTGCACAAGCAAGGAGGAAGTTGATTCTCTTCAAAAGGTAGGACATTTTCAGATTTATACTTGAGTTGCTTTTTAATTTTGAAATCTGGGGGTGTGGATTTGCTGTGTTAATGTCTGTGGATTTTGGGGTGAATGTGAGGGAGTGTGTTTGCTGTGTGTGTGTTTTTGGACTTTAAGCTCCAAAAAATTACTTCTGTCTGATGGCGCATTCTTGCACAATAAAAGAAAAAGAAGAACAGCGAAGTGTTGTGTGCCCTCATTCTGAGGAGAAATGAAAGCAGCACATCATTATTGTGTGCAGAACTGGCCAGCGGAATGTGTTGGCTGAGCGACCAATGTCTCAGGCTTTAAGCTGTAAACTATGGGTCCCGTCTGATGTGCATGCTCAAGCTTGAAGACAGAAAGTGAGAAATGTGTTGCACGGACCTCTTCATCGGAACCTGGAGGAAAAGGCGAGGAGTTCCCTCAGAAGAGCTAGATGAATCTCCTCTGCACAAGCAAAGAAGAAGTTGATTCTCTTCAAAAGGTAGGACATTTTCAGATTTATACTTGAGTTGCTTTTTAATTTTGAAATCTGGGGGTGTGGATTTGCTGTGGTAATGTCTGTGGATTTTGGGGTGAATGTGAGGGAGTGTGTTTGCTGTGTGTGTGTTTTTGGACTTTAAACTCCAAAAAAATTACTTCTGTCTGATGGCGCATTCTTGCACAATAAAAGAAAAAGAAGAACAGCGAAGTGTTGTGTGCCCTCATTCTGAGGAGAAATGAAAGCAGCACATCATTATTGTGTGCAGAACTGGCCAGCGGAATGTGTTGGCTGAGCGACCAATGTCTCGGGCTTTAAGCTGTAAACTATGGGTCCCGTCTAAAGTGCATGCTCAACCTTGAAGACAGAAAGTGAGAAATGTGTTGCATGGACCTCTTCATCGGAGCCAGGAGGAGAAGGCGAGGAGTTCCCTCAGAAGAGCTAGATGAATCTCCTCTGCACAAGCAAGGAGGAAGTTGATTCTCTTCAAAAGGTAGGACATTTTCAGATTTATACTTGAGTTGCTTTTTAATTTTGAAATCTGGGGGTGTGGATTTGCTGTGTTAATGTCTGTGGATTTTGGGGTGAATGTGAGGGAGTGTGTTTGCTGTGTGTGTGTTTTTGGACTTTAAGCTCCAAAAAATTACTTCTGTCTGATGGCGCATTCTTGCACAATAAAAGAAAAAGAAGAACAGCGAAGTGTTGTGTGCCCTCATTCTGAGGAGAAATGAAAGCAGCACATCATTATTGTGTGCAGAACTGGCCAGCGGAATGTGTTGGCTGAGCGACCAATGTCTTGGGCTTTAAGCTGTAAACTATGGGTCCCGTCTAAAGTGCATGCTCAACCTTGAAGACAGAAAGTGAGAAATGTGTTGCATGGACCTCTTCATCGGAGCCTGGAGGAGAAGGCGAGGAGTTCCCTCAGAAGAGCTAGATGAATCTCCTCTGCACAAGCAAGGAAGAAGTTGATTCTCTTCAAAAGGTAGGACATTTTCAGATTCATACTTGAGTTGCTTTTTAATTTTGAAATCTGGGGGTGTGGATTTGCTGTGTTAATGTCTGTGGATTTTGGGGTGAATGTGAGGGAGTGTGTTTGCTGTGTGTGTTTTTTGACTTTAAGCTCCAAAAAATTATTTCTGTCTGATGGCGCATTCTTGCACAATAAAAGAAAAAGAACAGCGAAGTGTTGTGTGCCCTCATTCTGAGGAGAAATGAAAGCAGCACATCATTATTGTGTGCAGAACTGGCCAGCGGAATGTGTTGGCTGAGCGACCAATGTCTCGGGCTTTAAGCTGTAAACTATGGGTCCCGTCTGATGTGCATGCTCAAGCTTGAAGACAGAAAGTGAGAAATGTGTTGCATGGACCTCTTCATTGGAGCCTGGAGAAGAAGGCGAGGAGTTCCCTCAGAAGAGCTAGATGAATCTCCTCTGCACAAGCAAGGAAAAAGTTGATTCTCTTCAAAAGGTAGGACATTTTCAGATTTATACTTGAGTTGCTTTTTAATTTTGAAATCTGGGGGTGTGGATTTGCTGTGTTAATGTCTGTGGATTTTGGGGTGAATGTGAGGGAGTGTGTTTGCTGTGTGTGTGTTTTTAGACTTTAAGCTCCAAAAAATTACTTCTGTCTGATGGCGCATTCTTGCACAATAAAAGAAAAAGAACAGCGAAGTGTTGTGAGCCCTCATTCTGAGAAGAAATGAAAGCAGCACATCATTATTGTGTGCAGAACTGGCCAGCTGAATGTGTTGGTTGAGCGACCAATGTCTCAGGCTTTAAGCTGTAAACTATGGGTCCCGTCTGATGTGCATGCTCAAGCTTGAAGACAGAAAGTGAGAAATGTGTTGCACGGACCTCTTCATGGGAGCCTGGAGGAGAAGGCGAGGAGTTCCCTCAGAAGAGCTAGATGAATCTCCTCTGCACAAGCAAGGAAGAAGTTGATTCTCTTCAAAAGGTAGGACATTTTCAGATTTATACTTAAGTTGCTTTTTAATTTTGAAATCTGGGGGTGTGGATTTGCTGTGGTAATGTCTGTGGATTTTGGGGTGAATGTGAGGGAGTGTGTTTGCTGTGTGTGTGTTTTTGGACTTTAAACTCCAAAAAATTACTTCTGTCTGATGGCGCATTCTTGCACAATAAAAGAAAAAGAAGAACAGCGAAGTGTTGTGTGCCCTCATTCTGAGGAGAAATGAAAGCAGCACATCATTATTGTGTGCAGAACTGGCCAGCGGAATGTGTTGGCTGAGCGACCAATGTCTCGGGCTTTAAGCTGTAAACTATGGGTCCCGTCTAAAGTGCATGCTCAACCTTGAAGACAGAAAGTGAGAAATGTGTTGCATGGACCTCTTCATCGGAGCCAGGAGGAGAAGGCGAGGAGTTCCCTCAGAAGAGCTAGATGAATCTCCTCTGCACAAGCAAGGAAGAAGTTGATTCTCTTCAAAAGGTAGGACATTTTCAGATTTATACTTGAGTTGCTTTTTAATTTTGAAATCTGGGGGTGTGGATTTGCTGTGTTAATGTCTGTGGATTTTGGGGTGAATGTGAGGGAGTGTGTTTGCTGTGTGTGTGTTTTTGGACTTTAAGCTCCAAAAAATTACTTCAGTCTGATGGCGCATTCTTACACAATAAAAGAAAAAGAAGAACAGCGAAGTGTTGTGTGCCCTCATTCTGAGGAGAAATGAAAGCAGCACATCATTATTGTGTGCAGAACTGGCCAGCGGAATGTGTTGGCTGAGCGACCAATGTCTCGGGCTTTAAGCTGTTTAACTATGGGTCCTGTCTGATGTGCATGCTCAAGCTTGAAGACAGAAAGTGAGAAATGTGTTGCATTGACCTCTTCATCGGAGCCTGGAGGAGAAGGTGAGGAGTTCCCTCAGAAGAGCTAGATGAATCTCCTCTGCACAAGCAAGGAAGAAGTTGATTCTCTTCAAAAGGTAGGACATTTTCAGATTTATACTTGAGTTGCTTTTTAATTTTGAAATCTGGGGGTGTGGATTTGCTGTGGTAATGTCTGTGGATTTTGGGGTGAATGTGAGGGAGTGTGTTTGCTGTGTGTGTGTTTTTGGACTTTAAACTCCAAAAAATTACTTCTGTCTGATGGCGCATTCTTGCACAATAAAAGAAAAAGAAGAACAGCGAAGTGTTGTGTGCCCTCATTCTGAGGAGAAATGAAAGCAGCACATCATTATTGTGTGCAGAACTGGCCAGCGGAATGTGTTGGCTGAGCGACCAATGTCTCGGGCTTTAAGCTGTAAACTATGGGTCCCGTCTAAAGTGCATGCTCAACCTTGAAGACAGAAAGTGAGAAATGTGTTGCATGGACCTCTTCATCGGAGCCAGGAGGAGAAGGCGAGGAGTTCCCTCAGAAGAGCTAGATGAATCTCCTCTGCACAAGCAAGGAAGAAGTTGATTCTCTTCAAAAGGTAGGACATTTTCAGATTTATACTTGAGTTGCTTTTTAATATTGAAATCTGGGGGGGGGGGATTTGCTGTGTTAATGTCTGTGGATTTTGGGGTGAATGTGAGGGAGTGTGTTTGCTGTGTGTGTGTTTTTGGACTTTAAGCTCCAAAAAATTACTTCTGTCTGATGGCGCATTCTTGCACAATAAAAGAAAAAGAAGAACAGCGAAGTGTTGTGTGCCCTCATTCTGAGGAGAAATGAAAGCAGCACATCATAATTGTGTGCAGAACTGGCCAGCGGAATGTGTTGGCTGAGCGACCAATGTCTCAGGCTTTAAGCTGTAAACTATGGGTCCCGTCTGATGTGCATGCTCAAGCTTGAAGACAGAAAGTGAGAAATGTGTTGCACGGACCTCTTCATCGGAACCTGGAGGAAAAGGCGAGGAGTTCCCTCAGAAGAGCTAGATGAATCTCCTCTGCACAAGCAAGGAAGAAGTTGATTCTCTTCAAAAGGTAGGACATTTTCAGATTTATACTTGAGTTGCTTTTTAATTTTGAAATCTGGGGGTGTGGATTTGCTGTGTTAATGTCTGTGGATTTTGGGGTGAATGTGAGGGAGTGTGTTTGCTGTGTGTGTGTTTTTGGACTTTAAGCTCCAAAAAATTACTTCTGTCTGATGGCGCATTCTTACACAATAAAAGAAAAAGAAGAACAGCGAAGTGTTGTGTGCCCTCATTCTGAGGAGAAATGAAAGCAGCACATCATTATTGTGTGCAGAACTGGCCAGCGGAATGTGTTGGCTGAGCGACCAATGTCTCGGGCTTTAAGCCGTAAACTATGGGTCCCGTCTGATGTGTATGCTCAACCTTGAAGACAGAAAGTGAGAAATGTGTTGCATGGACCTCTTCATCGGAGCCTGGAGGAGAAGGCGAGGAGTTCCCTCAGAAGAGCTAGATGAATCTCCTCTGCACAAGGAAGGAAGAATTTGATTCTCTTCAAAAGGTAGGACATTTTCAGATTCATACTTGAGTTGCTTTTTAATTTTGAAATCTGGGGGTGTGGATTTGCTGTGTTAATGTCTGTGGATTTTGGGGTTAATGTGAGGGAGTGTGTTTGCTGTGTGTGTTTTTGGACTTTAAGCTCCAAAAAATTACTTCTGTCTGATGGCACATTCTTGCACAATAAAAGAAAAAGAAGAACAGCGAAGTGTTGTGTGCCCTCATTCTGAGGAGAAATGAAAGCAGCACATCATTATTGTGTGCAGAACTGGCCAGCGGAATGTGTTGGCTGAGCGACCAATGTCTCAGGCTTTAAGCTGTAAACTATGGGTCCCGTCTGATGTGCATGCTCAAGCTTGAAGACAGAAAGTGAGAAATGTGTTGCACGGACCTCTTCATCGGAACCTGGAGGAAAAGGCGAGGTGTTCCCTCAGAAGAGCTAGATGAATCTCCTCTGCACAAGAAAGGAAGAAGTTGATTCTCTTCAAAAGGTAGGACATTTTCAGATTTATACTTGAGTTGCTTTTTAATTTTGAAATCTGGGGGTGTGGATTTGCTGTGTTAATGTCTGTGGATTTTGGGGTGAATGTGAGGGAGTGTGTTTGCTGTGTGTGTGTCTTTGGACTTTAAGCTCCAAAAAATTACTTCTGTCTGATGGCGCATTCTTACACAATAAAAGAAAAAGAAGAACAGCGAAGTGTTGTGTGCCCTCATTCTGAGGAGAAATGAAAGCAGCACATCATTATTGTGTGCAGAACTGGCCAGCGGAATGTGTTGGCTGAGCGACCAATGTCTCGGGCTTTAAGCTGTTTAACTATGGGTCCTGTCTGATGTGCATGCTCAAGCTTGAAGACAGAAAGTGAGAAATGTTTTGCATTGACCTCTTCATCGGAGCCTGGAGGAGAAGGTGAGGAGTTCCCTCAGAAGAGCTAGATGAATCTCCTCTGCACAAGCAAGGAAGAAGTTGATTCTCTTCAAAAGGTAGGACATTTTCAGATTTATACTTGAGTTGCTTTTTAATTTTGAAATCTGGGGGTGTGGATTTGCTGTGTTAATGTCTGTGGATTTTGGGGTGAATGTGAGGGAGTGTGTTTGCTGTGTGTTTGTTTTTGGACTTTAAACTCCAAAAAATTACTTCTGTCTGATGGCGCATTCTTGCACAATAAAAGAAAAAGAAGAACAGCGAAGTGTTGTGTGCCCTCATTCTGAGGAGAAATGAAAGCAGCACATCATTATTGTGTGCAGAACTGGCCAGCGGAATGTGTTGGCTGAGCGACCAATGTCTCGGGCTTTAAGCTGTAAACTATGGGTCCCGTCTGATGTGCATGCTCAAGCTTGAAGACAGAAAGTGAGAAATGTGTTGCACGGACCTCTTCATCGAAGCCTGGAGGAGAAGGCGAGGAGTTCCCTCAGAAGAGCTAGATGAATCTCCTCTGCACAAGCAAGGAAGAAGTTGATTCTCTTCAAAAGGTAGGACATTTTCAGATTCATACTTGAGTTGCTTTTTAATTTTGAAATCTGGGGGTGTGGATTTGCTGTGTTAATGTCTGTGGATTTTGGGGTGAATGTGAGGGAGTGTGTTTGCTGTGTGTGTTTTTTGACTTTAAGCTCCAAAAAATTACTTCTGTCTGATGGCGCAATCTTGCACAATAAAAGAAAAAGAACAGCGAAGTGTTGTGTGCCCTCATTCTGAGGAGAAATGAAAGCAGCACATCATTATTGTGTGCAGAACTGGCCAGCGGAATGTGTTGGCTGAGCGACCAATGTCTCGGGCTTTAAGCTGTAAACTATGGGTCCCGTCTGATGTGCATGCTCAAGCTTGAAGACAGAAAGTGAGAAATGTGTTGCATGGACCTCTTCATCGGAGCCTGGAGAAGAAGGCGAGGAGTTCCCTCAGAAGAGCTAGATGAATCTCCTCTGCACAAGAAAGGAAGAAGTTGATTCTCTTCAAAAGGTAGGACATTTTCAGATTTATACTTGAGTTGCTTTTTAATTTTGAAATCTGGGGGTGTGGATTTGCTGTGTTAATGTCTGTGGATTTTGGGGTGAATGTGAGGGAGTGTGTTTGCTGTGTGTGTGTTTTTGGACTTTAAGCTCCAAAAAATTACTTCTGTCTGATGGCGCATTCTTGCACAATAAAAGAAAAAGAACAGCGAAGTGTTGTGAGCCCTCATTCTGAGAAGAAATGAAAGCAGCACATCATTATTGTGTGCAGAACTGGCCAGCTGAATGTGTTGGCTGAGCGACCAATGTCTCGGGCTTTAAGCTGTAAACTATGGGTCCCGTCTAAAGTGCATGCTAAACCTTGAAGACAGAAAGTGAGAAATGTGTTGCATGGACCTCTTCATCGGAGCCAGGAGGAGAAGGCGAGGAGTTCCCTCAGAAGAGCTAGATGAATCTCCTCTGCACAAGCAAGGAGGAAGTTGATTCTCTTCAAAAGGTAGGACATTTTCAGATTTATACTTGAGTTGCTTTTTAATTTTGAAATCTGGGGGTGTGGATTTGCTGTGTTAATGTCTGTGGATTTTGGGGTGAATGTGAGGGAGTGTGTTTGCTGTGTGTGTGTTTTTGGACTTTAAGCTCCAAAAAATTACTTCTGTCTGATGGCGCATTCTTGCACAATAAAAGAAAAAGAAGAACAGCGAAGTGTTGTGTGCCCTCATTCTGAGGAGAAATGAAAGCAGCACATCATTATTGTGTGCAGAACTGGCCAGCGGAATGTGTTGGCTGAGCGACCAATGTCTCAGGCTTTAAGCTGTAAACTATGGGTCCCGTCTGATGTGCATGCTCAAGCTTGAAGACAGAAAGGGCCTGATTCATAGTACGGCGAATTGGCGTTTCGGCGTGATTTTGCGAAGCGGCGATTATTTAAGTCTGAAATTGGCATTCAAAGAACGGCGGGCGGAAAATAGCGCCTAGTGTGAGATTCATTAAGATGCAATATGGTCAGAGCGCGACTTAAAACCACGCCAGCTAAAAGCTCGACTAAAGTTTAGCCAAATTTTCCCCTGTACCCCCAAAAATCCCAAATCACTGTGGAAGGTGTGGAAGTCAATTTGGAGATGACTTGCGTTTAAAAAATCTCAAAAACTGACTTAGAAAGAGAGATATCTGCGAAAGTGTGGAAAGGTTAAACAGCTCCTCCAGCCGCGAGCTGCGAACTCGCGAATGTGCGCATGCGCAACGCCAAATTGGCTCAAAAAATTTCGCCAGCGCGATTTTGGGTCAATTTTTTTTTGAATACCGCTTGCAAATCCGCTGTCTCGCCCATAGAAAATGGCAAAAACCGGCGGAATTGGAAAAACATGCACACTTCCAACAAGGGATCCTTTAGTAAACACCATCACATTCCATACACCTTTCCTGCTAACTCCGAAATCATAGCAGGCAAATCTACAGTGTTTATATAGAACCTCCACATTCTCTGAAAAAACCCACAAAATATTACATTGGGGAATTGGTCGTCAGATAGAAAAAAAATAGATGTAAAACATATTTCAAAGAAAGATTATTAGCATTTCACACATATCAAGGAAATGTCACAATTTTGACAATATTTTATGTGTTTCCAAAGAATGTTTTTAGAAATATATTGCAAATACTACCTTTTCTTCCATATGGGTATGGCCAAGTGTTACCATTTTACTACACATTTCACTGAAGGTATATATATATATATATCCCTTATACTTGGCTAATTAGCAAAGTATGCCCAACAAACAAATAGAGCTTTAGCTCACAATATTGCTACATATTGACTTTATGTGGCATCTTTTGTATTTTGTTCATGTCTTTAGATTAAAAGTTTGCTGATACACATGCCTTTTTCAAACATGAACAAAATTAATGATGTCAACATTTGGAGGATTGGAGATATCCAAGTGTTGCCCATACAGAGGGCACCTTCCGGATTCGAACTTACAAACCTACAGCAGGAAGGCAGACTCCCTAATCATTGTGCTATTTCTCAGTGAGCGTTGGGTGTTTTCCTCATGCCGTCAAAATGCTCACATGGGAACAGGGGCCATTGAACTGAATAGGATTGGATTTTTTGCCTGTTTTGGGAGCTGATCCTTGAGCTGGACAAATCCCCCTCAAACGCCCCCAAACGGGCTACGTTCACATGTACGTGTTTGTGGTCTGTTTTTGGGGCTTTTGTAGGTGATTTCATATAACAATGCCTGCCCAAAAAATGCATGTCAAAACGCCTGTGAAAACGCCAGCCAAAATGCACATAAGAACGCCTGATATAATTGCCACGCCAAATTTAGGGATGTTCATGAGTGATGAGTCAGATTGTTGGCTTACATATCTGGTCAATTGTCACAATCTCACTTCCCAAATCCCAAAAGGTGTGTTTCAATTGTTTACCTAAATATATATTTCTCTCTCTCTCACGTAATTGTATATATATGTATGTATTCCTGTATCTAAACATTCTAAATAATGACTAGCAAACTTCAAGAGAGAATTTTTTCAATTCACATATACTATACACACCTACATACATTTCTATTCCTCATTTCTATTTCCCTTGTTTTGGCAACTGAGCATGCTCCAAAACACACAGGACACACACAGTTAATTTTTGGACTGGGCGTTACCATTCTGGGTGTGTTTGCTTGGATTATATATAGCTCACTCAGACATCAGGAAAGATTTGACCTACGAAGAGGTCCAATATATTTGTGTGTCACATGTTTTATGGGTAACATTTTTGGCCCTTTGTTATTTATGGAGGTGAGATTTGGCTGTGTTGTGTGTTGACTCTCTGTAAGTATTTATTGGTGTTAACATAATTCTGTCAATCTGCACATGCATCTGTTGATTATGGGCTCTTTGTCGATGTATATGGTCTAAATGTTGTACAAAGGTTGTTTTGGTTTGAAAAATACAAATGTAATAAACAGCATGTTTCCATTTTTTTTTTAAAATGTCTTCATGTGTCTAAATAAAGTTTTCTGGTGTCCACAAATGTATGTATTTGTATTTCTTTTTCTAAGTTAAATCTGCTTAATGGTTGTGTATGTTCACTATTCGCGAATTCGCGAATATACAAAACCGCGTTCTCACATTTATACATGAAACCGGAAACGAAACTTTTGGTGCGTGCACACGTTTCCGGAAATTGTCCAGGCCCCGTCTTAAGAGTGCATCATGGCTCCTGCACTGTTTACTGCCGAAATAGTGGCATTTGTGTGTAAGGTAAGGAGGGGGTGTGAATGTGCAGGGTGCGGGATGGGGGATGGGTGGGTCGCTTATCTAGCGGGTGTGCAAGAAACTTTTGGTCTGCTGATCTGCGCATGCACTTTCTGCCTATTAGACGTGATCTAGAAGCTTCCTGTTATAGAAACTTCCTAGATGTGAACCTGTTCCCTATATATATATATATATATATATATATATATATATGTATATGTATGTGTATATATATATGTATATGTATGTATGTGTATATATATATATATATGTATGTATGTGTATATATATATATATGTGTATATATGTGTGTGTGTGTGTGTGTATGTGTATATGTATGTATGTATGTATGTATGTGTGTGTATATATATATATATATATATATATATATATATATATATATATGTGTGTGTGTATATGTATGTATGTATGTGTGTGTGTATATATATATATATATATATATATATATATATACATATATATATATATATATATATATATATATGTGTATATAAAAAATATATATTATACAAAATATATATATTAGACAATATATATACTATGTATATATTATATACAATATATATACATTAGATACATTATAGAATGTTATATACCATATATTAGTGTATATAATAGGGAACAGGTTCACATCTCTGAACTTTCTATATAGATATAGATAGGCATACCCTGCTTTAAGTACACTCACTTTATATACAATCGTGAGTAAGGACACAGCTTGTTCAGCTTGCCATGACACTGCTCACAAACCATAAGTGACAGGGATAACAAACTTAGGGAGCAACGACAGGGTACCCAGGACTACACCATATCCATTTTGTGGCTGGCCAGCTTGCCTAGGTAATCTATCATGTCATAGTCCTGGATCCCCTTAACATGCTCCCACATGGTTTGGGAGTAAGGCTATGTCAATGTGGCCAAAATTTACAATGGAGCTGGTGTATTTTCATGCATCGAGAAAAGAAAAAAGGGATTGCTTCACTTTAAGTACATTTTCAGTTTCCATACATGCCCTGGTCCCATTGTGTACTTAAAGTGGGCTATGCCTGTATATAGATAGATTTGATTCGTTTCAACTTTTACACAAAATGAAACCCAATTATCTGTGACAGATTGCTCTGACGCTTTGGAATCTGTCTAGATAAAGACAAATGTATTGACCCTTTTCATATATGCAAGATTAGAAACATTATATTCCCTAAATGCATAATGCCAAAAAT
The DNA here is from genome assembly GCF_965119305.1 of Pelophylax lessonae. Classification (NCBI taxonomy): domain Eukaryota; kingdom Metazoa; phylum Chordata; class Amphibia; order Anura; family Ranidae; genus Pelophylax; species Pelophylax lessonae. The sequence continues at coordinate 338,297 of NW_028120121.1, forward strand.
TATTGCCTTACATACATCCATACACACTGCAAGCTCGGCACCGTTTGTCTTGTCTGACACTCTTACCATCATAAGCTGGATCTGCACACAGCAGCTAATTGGTTCACCTGAGATGGAATCAGTGATCACAAAAATCTGGAATGGTCATGTCTTCAAAGGATTGCCTTGAACAAATCACCTCTAAAAGAAACACATGAGTGTATAATCACTTGTCTCAATGGATCACATTCCCAACACACCCATCTCACACTGCCATATGATAATGAATGGGGGTGTCCATTGCAAGTTAAATACACCCCCAGATCACATTGCTTTGTTAATTTACAGATCTAACTGGAATCTGATGGCACTGCTGTGAACCACTATGCCATCAAATTCTGCTGGGGACCTTTAAAAAGGATTATGTGTGATTGTGTGGATAATTATGCCACCTTAAATTTGCATCTCCCACATACCATGTGCAACTCTTGCAGGAATTGCGAATCAAGGATAATTCAGCACAGCATAATGAACAGACACATTGAGGAGTGTAGGAACACACCGTCAGATTACCCGATCACACTATGGGGTTTTAACTCCTCCATAATTTTGCCACTTTGGAAACCAAGTGCTTACTTTATGTATACTTTTTAGACGGAACTACAATTTCTAGTAGGGTGATATCATTGCATGAGATTTTCCCTCACTTCCTGTCTTAGTGTCACCAAGACAGGAAGTGAGGGGAATATCACTGTGGGGAAATAGCTTGCAATTGTTGCCTTATAATGTCCATAGTATATATAAAAGGAAAGAATTGCTGGCTATATCCCCACGGGAGATTCCCTCACTTCCTGTCCTGGTGACACCAAGACAGGAAGTGAAGGGAAATCTCCTGCAATGATATAACACTGTTACATGTTCTAGTTATGTAGCAAACTTAAGAATATACAAAGCAAACATCTTTTTTTTTCCATTTTGGCAAAATCATGGATTAATTAAAAAACAATCTTTGTTTGTCCCGTGGCTTGCAGGAAAAACATTTTGCCTTGATTCCACCATCAACACAGACAGGGGAAACCCTCCTGCGGAGCCATTGTGTTCTCCTGGTGCTGCCCCTGCCAGGAAAACACAGTGATTATTGCTAGTGGCTACAAGAGATGCTAGCGATAAGTGTGTGTAAAATCTGACAGACTGGTTGTACGTTGTCCTCCAGGTGATCGACCAATCAACTTGGGTACCTTCAGCCTGGCCATACACAGTTTAAATCTGCATCTCAAATGAAGCAATCCCATTTACATATAACACTCCATAAAGGAGAATTGAGGGGCTTATCAGGTCTGCGTCAAAAATTAACAGCCACACCCAATCAGACAGCTCGTGTTAAAAGGGACCTGAAAAGCAATCTGCATGGCTTGCTTTTCCAAGCATTGGCTAGTTTAGTGAGCCTGGACTAATAACAGTCACTGTAATGCTACCCATACTGCTGTCCTTTTAACATGGTGACAAAAGTTGATACCTATGCTACATGTGTGTAAAGTTACTTGCACCCTGCTAAATGGACAGCAATAAGGTTGTAAATACAGTGACTGCCTGTCCCCCCCTGATGGCGGCCCTGGGTGTGTCATGAAAGGCCGATTGAGAAAATGGCTATATCATGTAGAGGAAATCACCAGTGTGGGGCAACCTATGTCATGGAGGTAGATTTGGACATCGATGTATATGTATCACCAGAAATGGAATTCTTTGTTCTACAATATCTCAAAGACGACCTAGCATGTTATTTGAAGACTGTACTATTTTGGACATACTTGGACTCAAACATACACTGCTCTTTCCACAGCTCCTCCTCCTCTGGGGGTATGATAATGTATATACGCATCTTCACCAAAAGCACAAGATGATGTGTCGTCTCCGGATGAGGCTGCAGCGGAGATTTCAGTTCCTGCCTGATATAGTGGATCTGCAGCGGGCCTGGAGTGATGCCAAAAGGCGCTCACCCAAGCTCCTGCTAAAGGCTGTGGAGCAAATCTCCGGTAAGTAAAAATATACATTACATGTGACCAGATAGGTTACAATTTTCTGGGTAGGTGGACATGTGTTTAGCTATGCAACAACACTAATACCAACACCCCCCCCCCCCTCCCTCTCGCTCCTACCTTTCCTACCTCCATCAAGTGTCTCTTCACAACCTTTAATACTACTATGTACATTCGTATTTTTTATGTTTCTTTTTTTTCTTCTGCTTCTAGCCAAAGCGGACGGACGGCACCCTCTTGTGCTTTTGGTGAAGAAGGGGAGGAGGAGGACGGCCACACTACAATACGCATTCAGAGGCAGCGAGCCATTTGAGCAGCTGAAAATTGTGGATCGTAAGTAGAAAATAAAAATGATAGAAATTTCTAATCTCTAATCACATTTTACAGAGCCCCCTTTACATCGGAGTCTCCAGACTTACTACACTGTAAGAGGGAAGTGTGAAGACTCTGATATAAGGAGAGTTTGGGAACCATTATTTGAGGGGGGAAGCTGGGGACTCTGGTGTAAAAGGGAACTCTGTGGTCCCCAAAGCTCCCCCATACATCTGAGCTTACAGAGACCCTCTTACACTTCCCTTCCTCAGTCCACCACAGTCAAGGGCACAACAAGTCCCACTGCAGAAGGCTACCTGCTTGGACTTGTAATCCTCTCTGTAGGGGAATGAGGAAATACTGCCTGCTATGCTAAGACTTGTAGTGCCCTCTGTTAGGGACTAAGGATTCCTCAGTCCTCAACATTCTAGGGCACTATAAGTCTCAGCATAGTGGGCTGTCATACCTCAGTCCCTCACAGCTCGGGTCAAAAACAACACAGTTAAACATCTAAAGGACAACTCCAAACAAAACTACCAATAATGGACAGAGTCCATATGCTCTATAATGTCAAAGACCCGCTACCACTCACCTTCCACCTCTGGTGCTGTCATTGTGTAGGGCAAAGGGCTCCATCTACACCATGTTTGGCTTTCATGTCAGATAGGCAGGACTTGCTCAGCTCCACTCTCTTCCTTGGCAATTGACTCTGGCGTCATTGTGGATCTTTCCTCCTCTAGAAAAGCCCCAGGGGCCCTCTCCTTGTCCCCCAGCCACCCAGGGCCTTCTTCTCCTCCTCCTCCACCAACCATTTTCAGACTCTTCCAACTTCCCTGGGGCTACTCAACCACTTTGCATAGTGGACACAACAAATCTATGACCAGCCTGCAAAATATCAAGTCTGGGCCTGGTTACCTGTATGTTCCGGGTCCAGGGCGGAGCTCTCCTCCCAGAGCAACAACTGATGATAGCAGAGTGAGTTGACCGGCCAGTCACTTCCTACTGGTGCAGGTACACACCTACCGATTCCTCCACATCTTAGGATAACATGATCAGACGGCCAATCCCCAGGCAGAGAAGGAGGAGTAAGTGTCAGCGGACAACAGACACCTGGCAGACGCAGTGAAGGGACTGCAGCACACTGCTGCAACTTTTTGATCCGAGGATTGAAAGCAATCTTTTACTTGGGAGATTTCCCTGACTGCGCCCTTCGAAATGTTGGTGCTCCGCCACTGGCCGCAAGGCCCCTGTAGGTGCGAGGCCTTAGGCGCCCGCTTAATTTGCATGGTGCCCTCCTGTTTTAAAACATGGTCAATGCATCTCATTGGTGTAAGTGCACTTCTATGTTCTGAATTGTAGGGGCATTGAGTATGGTGCTAGCATGATGAGAGGTTACTGCCTATTTGTGTCCATAAATAATATATAATGTTTTTCTTTTATTTTAGAAACCAGTGATCAGGATGTGGAGGCTCAGCCTTCTCAGGCCCCCTGTAAGTAATGTGGATGTGCTGTTGTGTTGTGTATTAGGTCGAACTTGGAGGAATGATTGTTTGTTTTGTTTTCTTTTGTGGTTGATGTAACTTCAGCAAGAGAGGAGCCTCAGGCAGGGCCAAGTCGCCTGGATCCGGGCCAGGAACAAACTGTTGGCCAAGAAGAGGCCAATTGGTCCGACTCGGATGAGGACCTGGGCTCTCCTCAAAGGGGAAGTAAGTATTCTACATGTGTTTGTGTGTTCAATGTGTCCTGGTAAATATAAGGGCTGTAATATATATATTTTGACATTGGGGTTTTGTAGCAGCTGACATTGAGGATGTTTGTTGTGGAGGACTGGGGAAGAGGGGCCACTGCTTACCCAGTCCACTGTAACTACTACCTTCAATGTTTCCAGACTACTTTCTGTGTGCCTTTATCAAATAGCTTTTGTTCAAGGATTGTATTTGTGTCTTTGTGTTTCTAGGAGATACAACGCCATCCCCCCATGAAGGGACACCATCCCCCCATGTAGGGTCTCCCCCATCCTCCCCCACTCCAGGCTCCCCTGAACTAGTCTGTAAGTACCTAAAATTAGATTCTCACATGAATTGTGTGTGCTAGGATGATGTGTATCTAGGATAATCTAAGTTGGAGTCAAAGCAAGTGTAGTTTTGCTATATGTGACAGGAAGGTTGGTCATGAAACACTCTTGCTTAACCTTCATGTTTGAAAGGTGGTTTTGGGGAGCATTACAGGACATGTTATCTTTTGTAAGTTATCTCAAGCCACCCTATTCTAAATTGGTGTTAGTTTCTCTACATTGGAAATGGTGTGCTTTGTACTTGTAAATTTTTTGGGGACATTGTAATTTAATCATGTCCTGATTTAGTCAACACTGAAAATGTGTGTTTGTCAATCTTTCATAAATACTCTTCCTCGGTAATGTACCACATTCCAGTTCACAATTTGTGTTCTTTTTGTGCAGTTTCTCCAGAGCCAGCCACGCCATCCACTTCAGGGGCCCCAAAAAAACCTGATGATGGTAAGTTGTGTGCTTTTCCAGTAATGTGTCTACTTAGTAAGTGGAGAAATGCTAACTGTGTATGTCCCCGCTCAGGCTTCAAGTTGTTCTAAAGGCAGCGGGTTCTTTATGTGAATGCATTCTATGCATTAGTATTCCAAGTGATAGGTGTGCATATTCCCCCTAAGACTTACTGGGACCATTTTTTACGGTCCAAATTTTTGCACTAATACTTGTCTGGAACAGACTCCCCCTCCTCCTTAACTGAGGTGACAGCATGCCAATATTGCCTCCTGATGCTGTCACTCCTAATCATTGAGACCATTGGAAGGGAGGGGGGCAAGGCTGGCTCACAGCCTAGTGCCTGAACAGGCACAGGGTGCTTGGCTTCATCTCATGTGCCTCCATAGCAAGCTGCCTGCTGTGGGGTCAAACAACAGGAGTGAGGTGCCTAGAGGTGTGTACAGGGGCCATGTAAAAAGGAGGATTGTTATTTCTCTTGTCCCCAAAAACCTAGAGAGTGTAAGTCTAACCTGATTAGTTTTCCGCAGCCCTCCCAAAATGATATGTTTCCAACACTTAGAACAGGCAGGGCTGAGGCACCAAAAACATCAGAAAAACACAATCAGCACAAAAGCAGGGAGTACGTATCCTTAACGCTACAAGCTTCACCCAGAAGAATGACGCTTGCACTGTACAAATCTGCATCACCACCATATCAATGTCTAAATAAAACTTTCAGGGAAATGTGGAGGGGTAATGAGTGGGTGTTAGAGCGTTTTCATGACTGCGTAACCTACAGTTAGCGTGAGTCCATTTGTTGATAAACTTTTTCTTCTCTCTTAACACAGCTGGGATGGCGGAAAGGAGATCAGGGGAGCAGACACATCTGCTCCGTCCAGAACTGGCCCTCAAAATTCCTAAGGGTGAGTCTCTACTATGTGTCAGGTTCAATCTATAGACAGTAAGAGGGAGAGAGAACGCTCCACAGATTCCAATGGTGATAGAGATAAATGTGTGCACATGTATCGTGTTGACCAATTGAACCCAAAACACCTTACATTCTTCAAAATGATTGCTTGTGTTTACATGCAGAAAAGCATTTTACTTAGCTTTGGTGGAACTGCTACTAACATTCCAAGCCATCTTATGTAACCTTTTGAACAATTTGCTGTGAAAGTTTGAGTTTAAGGTTTACAACAGCAATTTAGCATATTTGCTTCAGAGTGTTGATAAAAGCCAACCAATAGACTCCTAAGCATATTTGTTGAGGCACATTAATTACAATCCTTGTTTGGATCATTTTGCCTAAAACTAATTGTCATGTTTTTTTCTACCCAGGGCACACCCACCTCACCTACGAGGTCCTCCTGGATTATATGAGGTGGTGCGGAGACCGAATTCTCTATTTGGAACACCTTTGTGGCGTGGATCCAGACCCTAAGGAGCCATTCGTTAGGAATGTCACACCTTTAAAAAGATCCTAGTTTTTTTTTTTTTTTTGTTTGTTTACTTATGTTGCACGTTGCAACACAAAGAAATGTCACATTTGTAATTGTTGCCCATTATAAACAAAAATCTAACAAAAAAATCAAAAAAAGTTTAAAAAAAACCCCTTTTTTTTGGGACCCAAAAAAACAAAAAAAAACAAAAAAAGCCTTGTTTTTGGCAACCAAAAAAAATAGAAAAATTAAAAAAAACCCCATTTTTTGGGACCCAAAAAAACAAAAAAAACAAAAAAAGCCTTGTTTTTGGCAACCAAAAAAAATAGAAAAATTAAAAAAAAACCCATTTTTTGGGACCCAAAAAAACAAAAAAAACAAAAAAAGCCTTGTTTTTGGCAACCAAAAAAAATAGAAAAATTAAAAAAAAACCCATTTTTTGGGACCCAAAAAAACAAAAAAAACAAAAAAAGCCTTGTTTTTGGCAACCAAAAAAAAAAGAAAAATTAAAAAAAAACCCATTTTTTGGGACCCAAAAAAACAAAAAAAACAAAAAAAGCCTTGTTTTTGGCAACCAAAAAAAATAGAAAAATTAAAAAAAAACCCATTTTTTGGGACCCAAAAAAACAAAAAAAACAAAAAAAGCCTTGTTTTTGGCAACCAAAAAAAATAGAAAAATTAAAAAAAAAACCATTTTTTGGGACCCAAAAAAACAAAAAAAACAAAAAAAGCCTTGTTTTTGGCAACCAAAAAAAAAAGAAAAATTTAAAAAAAACCCATTTTTTGGGACCCAAAAAAACAAAAAAAACAAAAAAAGCCTTGTTTTTGGCAACCAAAAAAAAAAAATGTTTACAAAAAAGCCTTGTTGTTTTTGGTAACAAACTAAACCAAAAATGTTTACAAAAAAGCCTTGTTGTTTTTGGTAACAAACTAAACCAAAAATGTTTACAAAAAAGCCTTGTTGTTTTTGGTAACAAACTAAACCAAAAATGTTTACAAAAAAGCCTTGTTGTTTTTGGCAACGGAAAAAACCAAAAATGTTTACAAAAAAGCCTTGTTGTTTTTGGTAACAAACTAAACCAAAAATGTTTACAAAAAAGCCTTGTTGTTTTTAGGGCAAACGACAAAACCACAAATGTTTACAAAAAAGCCTTGTTGTTTTTAGGGCAAACGACAAAACCACAAATGTTTACAAAAAAGCCTTGTTGTTTTTAGGGCAAACGACAAAACCACAAATGTTTACAAAAAAGCCTTGTTGTTTTTAGGGCAAACGACAAAACCACAAATGTTTACAAAAAAGCCTTGTTGTTTTTAGGGCAAACGACAAAACCACAAATGTTTACAAAAAAGCCTTGTTGTTTTTAGGGCAAACGACAAAACCACAAATGTTTACAAAAAAGCCTTGTTGTTTTTAGGGCAAACGACAAAACCACAAATGTTTACAAAAAAGAATTGTTTTTGTGAAAACCTTACAAAAAATGATGTCAAAACATAAAAAATGTTTAAAATGTTTATCTAAATTAAATTTAAGTATGTTGCTCTTTGCAACACAAATGTTACATTGGCAATTTAGTTCATTCTATTATATATTGTAATATATTTTTTGTACGCTACAGTTGGTAGACACCCACATGTGTTATTAAAACATTTATTTTATTACCCAAGTTTTCTTTTTGGTGTACACATCGAATGTCTTTTGTGTTGTATTTGTTTAGTTGAGTGGTGTGGTCTGTAATTGTTAGTATGTTGGCTTTGGTTTATGTTAGCCTTGAGACTTGTTTTGAAGCTACATTTGAAGGGAGACCTTTTCTTGGGTCGTTATGTGAACATTGAGTTATCTAAATTTACATGAAATCATATGTTTGGAGATCGAGAAGCACGTGTGTATAAATGCCTACATTAACCAGGGCCATTACTTGGCCACCAACACTCCTAAAAAACCAAAGAGCAAACACAAACTAATCATTTTGCATAAAATTTTATTTCATCCCCAAAAAAAGCACTATAATAAATCATATTGTGCCACCCTCAAATTTAAAAAAAAAATGGCCCCACAAATTGGCCAATGTAACAATCATTAACAAAACCAAAAAAAAAAAAAAAAAAGAAATTAAGTTGGTGGTGGTGGTGGTGACTGAAGCAGTGTGGTGAGCAATGGAAAGGTTCCTGCCATCAAATGGTGGGCCAATAGTCCCATCTGCTCTGGGGTTAGCCTTAGAGTTCTGGTAAAGTGGCCCATTAGGATCAGATCTTGTGTCTGAGGCTGCTGCTGATGCAGGGTGTTGAACCCTGGAAATGTCCCAGACTGAAGATCTTGTGCCAATAGTCCCATCTGCTCTGTGCTCAGCCTAAGAATTTGGGTAACGTGTGCCATTACCATGAGATGGGATCGTTGCTGCTCCAAGGCTATTTGATGCTGCTGGTGGTGCAAGGGTTGTGAAGATGTGTGGGGAGTGGTGGTTGATTGGTTGTTGTGGTCCACGGTGCGGGGGCAAACGACATGTCGCATTGGTGACAAAAAAGAAGAACGGCCTGGGGAGGAGTGAAGTGATAAAGGTGTGGAGGGAATGTAGTCAGGTGGAAGGGGTACTGTGGAACCAGTGCGCATTGAGGTTGTGCAGGAGGATTGCTCATTGAGGGGTGTGGGAGTCCGAACGGAGTGTGAAGTGCTAGGAGTGGCTACAGGAGGAATTGTCCCATCCCCAGCTGCCTGACAAGTGGCCAACACTGGCATTACCCTCCCACTACCACAACCTGCAGTGGCAGGTGAGTGAGATGTTTGGGAGGGCTCTGCCAATGGGGCATCTTCAGATCCAAACAGGCATTGGCGTGTGGCCAGCACCTGAGTGTCAACACTTTGCCGATCCCGTTGATGCTGGTCTGCTAAACTTACCAAGCTGTTACGCATATCCTGTTGAACCTGTAACATATCCTGGTGAACCTGTACCATTGTTGCTACAGATTCCTGTATGAGCCCGAGCAGACGTACTGCCTCAGTAGATTGCTGAGTACGCCTCCTTAACTCATTTTGGACCTGATACTCATCAAGCAGCCTCTCGGCTACATCCAGCATAGATGGACGAAGTTGGGTAGGTGACAATCCCTCTGCATCTAAGGCTACCTGAAAGCAGAAGAAATAGACCAAATCATTATCAAACATCATGACTAAATATTTCAGATTAGTTTGACAACTTAACACCCCAAGCAGAACGTTGAAAAGTTTGATGTGCTTCTAATGAGTACTTGTTCATTGTAAGATTATCCAAGCTAGCAACACTTCTGATAATGGGTACATATTATATTGGTAGGACTAATATGACAAAGGCAAAAAAGATTCAACATGAAGGTGTTCCCAATTAACCCTGGTGTGGTAGGTTGTTTATGCTTTTGGTAAATCTGTTACTACACCAATGACTTTATACATCTACGTTTGTTGTCTAAAATCTTGCCATCAATCGGCTAGAGGACAACCCAACCAAACGATACCCATGAATTTGGACCTGGAAAATCAAAGACGGGCCGGACTTTAAAGATCCTGGATGTTTTTGGAACATTAGTGGCACACCAAATTATAACATAATTCCCTGATGTTCAAGATAGAACTCTTGTTGTGCTGGTGCATCGTCAGAATGTCATAGCACTAATTTAACACACACAATGTAAGCCACATCTAGTCCAAAATCAATGCTACCATTGAAATGTTACATGTGCACCTTGTTCCCTTATATCACATACCACAGCACTGGATGCAGAATCGTCGCCAGCTCCTGATCCAACTCCAGCTGCAACGTCAAGAGGGGCCTGATGTTCTTTTAAAAACAAAAAAAAAAAAACATGTTTAGTACATAACCTTAGTCAGTAATGATTATGGCCAGATTGCCCTCCTAGCTTCATGAATGAAGCATTGAGGCCAAACATTCAAAAGTGCTTTCCTGGGCTCATAGGACACTTGCTAAACCCTCCCAAAGGTTAAGAAGGCTTGGTCTGCCTACTAATGACGGCACCCATTAATGCTGTCAACTGTGTTTTGCAGGGTAAACATCTAAAAGGCAACACTCTTTCATAAGAAAAAACATGTGTGTTAATGGGGTTAATAAGATTCCAAAAAACATTATTTGACTAGACATACCAACACCTTCCTCCAGGCCTAGCTGCACTGGGTGTGTTCCCTGCTGCGGATCTTCTGTAAAGGACATAGCAATATGAGCTATCTTGGAAAAAAAAAAACATCTACATTGTTTGGCACAGTATGATATTGGACCTACCAGGAGGAGGGTCAGCACTGATGTCAACACCTGTGAGTCCGTCTGGTTCGCCAAGCTGCATGGGCTGTGGAGGGGCTGAGATCCGTGCTACAGATGAACAAATTGCAGGTTGGGGAAAACAAAAAAAGGACAATTGGAAGGGCAAGTATCAAATTCTATTAATGTCACACATAGGATAGTAGTTAATCTTTTCCAAACAACTCACACAATTGACATCCAAGATAATATCCTACCTCGGTGCAAAGCATCCGAATCTAAGTCCTCTCTGGTAAAGATGGTATCAGGTCCTATGATGTTCAAGAAAGGTAATTGATAATCCCAGAGAGAACTTCGTGCACGTTCATCCAGCCGACCTTGTCGGTCATAAAGACCCTCCGCAGCCCATGCAATTAGCTTCTTCCGAACGGACCCACAGATGTCGTTGACCTTCTTCCGCACACTGTCACGGTGGCGAGGTGCTTCACCCAGTGCATTTACAGCATCCCGGATTTCATCCCACAATCTGTTCTTCTCTGTTACTGAGTAAGACGCGGCCCTGGTCCCATGTATCGCCTGATATCTGGCCATATAGGCGTGGACCAGGGCACAGCACTGATTGTGGTTGAAACGGGGAAGCCGGGATAATGTGGACAAGCTGACTCTGGTGGACGGACCCGCTCCAGGACTACTGTCAGAAGAGCCAGCTTGTCCACTTGGTGTGTTACCACCTCCCCCGGCTTCCTCCTCCGGGATGGGGATGGTGGACTCCCTCATGGATACAGCTGGAGCCTCCCTCACACCAGAGCCAGACGATCTGCCCACCCTGCCCCCCCTGCCCCCCCTGCCCCCCCTGGCCACCCTGGCCACCCTGGCCACCCTGGCCACCCTGCCCCTTCTCATCCTTCCAGTGGGTGGGGCCATGGGAGCACGAGGTGGGCAGAGAATCTGGCTGTCCAGCAGCAGCAAAGAGCCCCAAACTCCTAAATCTGAAATGACAAAAGAGAAAACAGAAAAAACAGGATTTGCAGATTGCTCTTCATATACAGTATAATTAGTGAACAGTTACAGAACACACTTACCTAATGGCACAAACAGACTTGGTGGTGGTGGTGGTGGTAGTAGTGGGCAAAGAGCAGAAGAGGCTGCAAAGAAAAGGAAAAAAAAAACACATAAGAGATCGCATATGGGTACAAATCACACGAGGCCCTCCAAACACTTACCTAATGGCACAAACACGGTGGTGGTGGTGGTGGCAAAAAAAGCAGAAGAGGTTGCAAAGAAATGGAACAAAAAAACACATAAGAAAACGCATATGGGTACAAATCACACAAGGCCCTCCAAACACTTACCTAATGGCACAAACACAGTGGTGGTGGTGGTGGTGGTGGCAAAGAGCAGAAGAGGCTGCAAAGAAATGGAAAAAAAAAACACATAAGAAATCGCATATGGGTACAAATCACACGAGGCCCTCCAAACACTTACCTAATGGCACAAACACGGTGGTGGTGGTGGTGGTGGTGGCAAAGAGCAGAAGAGGCTGCAAAGAAATGGAAAAAAAAAACACATAAGAAATCGCATATGGGTACAAATCACACGAGGCCCTCCAAACACTTACCTAATGGCACAAACACGGTGGTGGTGGTGGTGGCAAAGAGCAGAAGAGGCTGCAAAGAAATGGAAAAAAAAACCACATAAGAAAACGCATATGGGTACAAATCACACAAGGCCCTCCAAACACTTACCTAATGGCACAAACAGACTTGGTGGAGGGGGGGTGGTGTAATCCTTTATAGGCAAAAGGAGGCTGCAAACATTAAACATACATGAGAAATCGCATGACCTACATACGTGCACATAATAAATTACAGTTATCAGGAAAGCAAAAATGGTGTCTTTGGAAGCTGGGAAGGTAAGGGGGCAGGTTTAGATGCCAAATCTAGACTGCACACCTTTAACAAACATGAGAAAACACATGTCCAAACCACATGCACATGGGGCCAACTGCCAATGATTAAAAGACACTTGAGGGGTTCCCAAGCTATTGTGGGTTGGAGGGGATTCACCATAGACAACTTAAGCACACCCAAGATAAGTACAAATTCTCTCCTTCCTTTTTTTTGGGAGAGAGAGATACAATTGTCTTACCTCCAGATAATGTAGGTTGTGGGTCACAGGGTCTTGCTAGCACATAAGAAACATCGATCTATAACATCCAGCAGCCATATTGGCCATGTGCTCCTTTTATAGCTGGCTCACAGGTGTGATAATTAGCGGCCGTTTCTATATATATCTGCGCATTCGCGAATTTGCGCGTTCAAAATGGAGGACGATATCCCAGACGCATTAGATGGTGCAATGCTGGCATTTATCGGTGCCTTGTTTGAGGAGGCCCTGGCACAGGAGGCAGCAGAAGGTGGGGAAGCTGCAGCAGCAGCAGCAGCACCTCCAGCAGCAGCACCTCCAGTCCGTGTGCCCTTACCTCGCCAGCCACGCATTTTTGCTCCAAGGATCTATTTGGACAAGCTGCGGGATTCTGATGTCAGGAGGAAGTTCCGGCTCGAGCGAGGAACTATTCTACACCTCTACCAGCTCATAGCAGAGAAAATTGACCCGGACACACAGCGCGGCCATGCGGTGCCCGGCATGGCCAGATTGCTGGCCACTTTGTATATTTTAGGGCGTGGCAGCTTCCAAGCCACTTCGGGAAGTATCATGGGCATTAGCCAGCCCACAGTTTCAAGGGTGTTCATGTTGGTCATTAATGCCATAGTGGATATAGTGCCCAATTTTATCCACTGGCCACAGAATGAAAATGAGTGGAATGAAGTCAAGTTGGGTTTCTACCGGCGGGCACACATGCCGCAAATCCTAGGGGCAATCGATGGCACCCACATAGCCATTAGGCCCCCAAGGAGCCACGAAAGTGAATACCGGAACCGCAAGCAGTACCACTCCGTGAACGTCCAATTAGTGTGTGACGCCAAACAGCGCATCATGAGTGTCAACACTGGTCACCCAGGGTCGTGCCATGATTCCAGTATGTTAAGAACAAGTACTCTGTACGAGGTGTTTGAAAGTGGACAAATGCCCGAAGGGTGGCTTATTGGTAAAGTATTTTGTCTTAACAACATAAACTGTAAGATTACATAGACATAGGAATAAGCTACATCGGTGTACACCCTGATTTAAGCAAAGCCTACCTAAAATGGATGTGTTAGGAGTTGTCAGGCTGTTCACACACAACCAGATCAGCAGCTTAGCAGCTCACAAAAGAAAGATTTGCAAAGTTGTCTTTGAGTCCAATGAAGGTGGTTAACCAATGTGTAAATTGTGTCCTCTAGCCACCCAAAGAAAACCTACAAATGATTCCAATGGTATTGCCATATCCCCAAAGTACTTTGCATAAGTGAGTCAATATTGGTTTCCTCACTCTAGTTGCAGATATATTCCAGAAGTAAGACCTAGGCTAATGTAATAGGAACAAAATAGGGGCCAAGTTGGAACTTGCAAGAGAAACCCACCACTTTGTGTGTCCTTTTTCCCATTTGTATTAGTGATTTAGGCAATTAGACAGAGTTGAGATGTTTCATATGTTTTTTTGCAAACAGACGAGCAGGTTGTTTAGTAAAATGCCTAATTGTCTCCCATTTTGAGGAGTCATCTAAAGTCACATGATATGAATAACTAATGTATATTTTTCTTATTTTTCAGGGGATGCTGGTTACCCGCAGCTGACGTGGCTGATGGCTCCAATCAGGTACCCCCAGGGCCCAGCAGAGAGGAATTACAACAGGGCCTTGCGGAGAAGCCGGAGTATCATTGAGTTGACCATAGGTCTTCTCAAGTCCCGGTTTCTCTGCTTGGCCCGGCCTGGGGGTGAACTCCTGTACTCTCCTACAAAGGCTTCCAAGATCATCCTGGCGTGCTGCGTGTTGCACAACATGTGCGTTGCCCGGGATGATTCTTGGGAGCTGACGGAGGAGAGGGAGCCAGAGGTCCGTCAGCCGGCGGCCCCCAGGCGGCGGAGCACCGCTGCCGGTATGGCCACCCGGAATACCCTGGTTGCTAGCCACTTTACATGTAAGTACTGTAACCGGTCAAGATAGGGCATGTGTATTAATTAGCTAGTTAGCAGAGGTGCCACTCACAGGGAGACAGAGGGTGATTATCATCTGCCAATGACACTTGCCATTGTAGATAAAGTGTAGTCAACATTGGTAAAATTGTGTTACTTGAGCAAAAACATGCACCTCTAACCATAAACATGTTGGTATTGTGAATAGTGTAAAGGGCTGAGAAGAGCTGGCAGGTGTTTATTTGTGTCTATGCCACCTGTGTAGTTATTGATAACATGAACGGCTGCTTGGTATCTTATGGTGTTGTAATTTTCCAGAACATCAACATCTTGGAATCATGGCACGTACCATGGGAAGCCTGTGGTGATGGGCTGTCTGGCGTCACAGGTGTGTATTCAAATGTTTACATTAATGATTTCTGGTTTGTGTAAGTTGGCATAAAATGTGTTATTTCACTCGTGATGTCGAAATTAAATGAAGTTCAGAATGAAGCAAACAGGCATTAAGATGTGATTTTCATTATGAAATGTCTTATCCTTTGTTTTATTTTTCCAGGAGTGGTACTGCTTGCGGGTGTAGGTGGTAGAAACCCACCTTGATGGACTCCACTCATTTTCTTTTGTGGTCAGTGGATATTTGGTAAGGCACATGGCCAATGACCAACATGAACACCCTGGAACTTCGAAAGTGGCTTGGAAGCTGCCCAGCAACCTTGCCATGCCTGTCCCCTATGAGCTGGTAGAGGTGCAGAATGGATTCTGAACTCTGCCGGAAGTTGTGGAAGACATCAGAATCCCGTAGCCATGGAGCAAAGATCGTGGTCTGGCGCTGTAAAGGCACACGGACTGGAGAGTGACAATATTCTTTTGCTGCATCCCTCCTTCTGCTGTCATTCTCAAATAAATAAATACATTAGAATTGAACATGTGTTTTTTTGTTTTGTGTGGGTGCCTACAGACAAAAGGGCCATCCACACTGTAAGATTTAGAGAAGACTTTATCCTTCCGATTGACATTTTCTATGTAGTGCAAGGGCCTGCCTGATTGCATCCAAATTGAAAGTGTTGAGGTTTGAGCTTATATTATATGGTTTGGTTAAGTCTACAGGAAAAAGTCTAGACAAATTGTTAGTGTATGGCCCATTAAGCTGCCAAGGCCGGAGTTTTGCACTTTGCATGCTGCTTGTACTGGTGATGTGAGGGGTTGTAATGTAGAGTAGGGATGTGACAGTGTTGTGTTGAGGTGTGAGGCAAATGTAGTGTTGGACTATGAGGGTCTGTGTTGTTGAAATATGGAGAGAGTCCAATATCAGACACCTATGTTTATTGGTCAAGAAATTGTAAGAACCATGGTAAATATGTAAAGAATTGCATCTCGATAAAACTAGGACCACACTCATAAAATCAAAATTGTGTTGTTTCCATTGATGTGCTTGAAATTTGGGTAGGACACCCCCCTCCCCCCCCAAATTCAAGATAGTTTAAAAAAACTGTTTAAAAAAATGAGAGTGAAAAGAGATCCCAAGTGTAGTGATGTGATTTGAACCCATGACGTTGTGAACCGCAGTGAAGTTGCAAAGCACTTAGCTATTGTGCAGAATAAAGCTGTATGGTGGAAAAAAAGGAGTGTGTTAAGGCTAAAAAGCACATATAGCTAAAGAACTAAACATTGTATGGAATGTGGGAAGAAGACCATGGTAAAATTGTGAGGTTTCATCTTGCCCTGAAGTAGGGTAGGGGTTTGGTCACTTGCCTTTGGTACTTTCCTTCATAAGATCGATTCGACACACAGACAAGATCAAAAAAAACACTTAAAATGGTGTAAGCTTGCAAGCGCTTCTGAGTGTAACATTATTTAGCAATATATATGATGTAATCCGTTACATTTTAGCAATATAAACAAAAAAAGAAAATAAAAAAAGTAGGTGGAGATGGTAAGCCTCGAACCTACAGCAGAGGGAGATGAATTACAGACATGTGATGTGTGCACTAATCCACTACCCCACATCGCTATGTGAAACTGCTATAAGCACGAAGACATAAGTTTGCGAATTGGCGAAGCCGCGATCGTAAGTGAATCCCGCTGACGGCGGAATTCATTATTGCTGTTTTACTCGCCAATTCGCCGCAGCGCCAGTTAATTGATTTGAACGCGGCGAAACTGAAACACGTCATAGATGTTTGAAGCTGCAGTTTCTTTAAATCCGGCCCAAAGTGAGAAATGTGTTGCACGGACCTCTTCATCGGAACCTGGAGGAAAAGGCGAGGAGTTCCCTCAGAAGAGCTAGATGAATCTCCTCTGAACAAGAAAGGAAGAAGTTTATTCTCTTCAAAAGGTAGGACATTTTCAGATTTATACTTGAGTTGCTTTTTAATTTTGAAATCTGGGGGTGTGGATTTGCTGTGTTAATGTCTGTGGATTTTGGGGTGAATGTGAGGGAGTGTGTTTGCTGTGTGTGTTTTTGGACTTTAAGCTCCAAAAAATTACTTCTGTCTGATTGCGCATTCTTGCACCATAAAAGAAAAAGAAGAACAGCGAAGTGTTGTGTGCCCTCATTTTGAGGAGAAATGAAAGCAGCACATCATTGTTGTGTGCAGAACTGGCCAGCTGAATGTGTTGGCTGAGCGACCAATGTCTCGGGCTTTAAGCTGTAAACTATGGGTACCGTCTGATGTGCATGCTCAAGCTTGAAGACAGAAAGTGAGAAATGTGTTGCACGGACCTCTTCATCGAAGCCTGGAGGAGAAGGCGAGGAGTTCCCTCAGAAGAGCTAGATGAATCTCCTCTGCACAAGAAAGGAAGAAGTTTATTCTCTTCAAAAGGTAGGACATTTTCAGATTTATACTTGAGTTGCTTTTTAATTTTGAAATCTGGGGGTGTGGATTTGCTGTGGTAATGTCTGTGGATTTTGGGGTGAATGTGAGGGAGTGTGTTTGCTGTGTGTGTGTTTTTGGACTTTAAGCTCCAAAAAATTACTTCTGTCTGATGGCGCATTCTTGCACAATAAAAGAAAAAGAAGAACAGCGAAGTATTGTGTGCCCTCATTCTGAGGAGAAATGAAAGCAGCACATCATCATTGTGTGCAGAACTGGCCAGCGGAATGTGTTGGCTGAGCGACCAATGTCTTGGGCTTTAAGCTGTAAACTATGGGTCCCGTCTAAAGTGCATGCTCAACCTTGAAGACAGAAAGTGAGAAATGTGTTGCATGGACCTCTTCATCGGAGCCTGGAGGAGAAGGCGAGGAGTTCCCTCAGAAGAGCTAGATGAATCTCCTCTGCACAAGCAAGGAAGAAGTTGATTCTCTTCAAAAGGTAGGACATTTTCAGATTCATACTTGAGTTGCTTTTTAATTTTGAAATCTGGGGGTGTGGATTTGCTGTGTTAATGTCTGTGGATTTTGGGGTGAATGTGAGGGAGTGTGTTTGCTGTGTGTGTGTTTTTGGACTTTAAGCTCCAAAAAATTACTTCTGTCTGATGGCTCATTCTTGCACAATAAAAGAAAAAGAAGAACAGCGAAGTGTTGTGTGCCCTCATTCTGAGGAGAAATGAAAGCAGCACATCATTATTGTGTGCAGAACTGGCCAGCCGAATGTGTTGGCTGAGCGACCAATGTCTCGGGCTTTAAGCCGTAAACTATGGGTCCCGTCTGATGTGTATGCTCAACCCTGAAGACAGAAAGTGAGAAATGTGTTGCATGGACCTCTTCATCGGAGCCTGGAGGAGAAGGCGAGGAGTTCCCTCCGAAGAGCTAGATGAATCTCCTCTGCACAAGGAAGGAAGAATTTGATTCTCTTCAAAAGGTAGGACATTTTCAGATTCATACTTGAGTTGCTTTTAAATTTTGAAATCTGGGGGTGTGGATTTGCTGTGTTAATGTCTGTGGATTTTGGGGTGAATGTGAGGGAGTGTGTTTGCTGTGTGTGTTTTTGGACTTTAAGCTCCAAAAAATTACTTCTGTCTGATGGCGCATTCTTGCACAATAAAAGAAAAAGAAGAACAGCGAAGTGTTGTGTGCCCTCATTCTGAGGAGAAATGAAAGCAGCACATCATTATTGTGTGCAGAACTGGCCAGCGGAATGTGTTGGCTGAGCGACCAATGTCTCGGGCTTTAAGCTGTAAACTATGGGTCCCGTCTAAAGTGCATGCTCAACCTTGAAGACAGAAAGTGAGAAATGTGTTGCATGGACCTCTTCATCGGAGCCAGGAGGAGAAGGCGAGGAGTTCTCTCAGAAGAGCTAGATGAATCTCCTCTGCACAAGCAAGGAAGAAGTTGATTCTCTTCAAAAGGTAGGACATTTTCAGATTTATACTTGAGTTGCTTTTTAATTTTGAAATCTGGGGGTGTGGATTTGCTGTGTTAATGTCTGTGGATTTTGGGGTGAATGTGAGGGAGTGTGTTTGCTGTGTGTGTGTTTTTGGACTTTAAGCTCCAAAAAATTACTTCTGTCTGATGGCGCATTCTTGCACAATAAAAGAAAAAGAACAGCGAAGTGTTGTGAGCCCTCATTCTGAGAAGAAATGAAAGCAGCACATCATTATTGTGTGCAGAACTGGCCAGCGGAATGTGTTGGCTGAGCGACCAATGTCTCGGGCTTTAAGCTGTAAACTATGGGTCCCGTCTAAAGTGCATGCTCAACCTTGAAGACAGAAAGTGAGAAATGTGTTGCATGGGCCTCTTCATCGGAGCCAGGAGGAGAAGGCGAGGAGTTCCCTCAGAAGAGCTAGATGAACCTCCTCTGCACAAGCAAGGAAGAAGTTGATTCTCTTCAAAAGGTAGGACATTTTCAGATTTATACTTGAGTTGCTTTTTAATTTTGAAATCTGGGGGTGTGGATTTGCTGTGTTAATGTCTGTGGATTTTGGGGTGAATGTGAGGGAGTGTGTTTGCTGTGTGTGTGTTTTTGGACTTTAAGCTCCAAAAAATTACTTCTGTCTGATGGCGCATTCTTGCACAATAAAAGAAAAAGAAGAACAGCGAAGTGTTGTGTGCCCTCATTCTGAGGAGAAATGAAAGCAGCACATCATTATTGTGTGCAGAACTGGCCAGCGGAATGTGTTGGCTGAGCGACCAATGTCTCAGGCTTTAAGCTGTAAACTATGGGTCCCGTCTGATGTGCATGCTCAAGCTTGAAGACAGAAAGTGAGAAATGTGTTGCACGGACCTCTTCATCGGAACCTGGAGGAAAAGGCGAGGAGTTCCCTCAGAAGAGCTAGATGAATCTCCTCTGCACAAGCAAGGAAGAAGTTGATTCTCTTCAAAAGGTAGGACATTTTCAGATTTATACTTGAGTTGCTTTTTAATTTTGAAATCTGGGGGTGTGGATTTGCTGTGGTAATGTCTGTGGATTTTGGGGTGAATGTGAGGGAGTGTGTTTGCTGTGTGTGTGTTTTTGGACTTTAAACTCCAAAAAATTACTTCTGTCTGATGGCGCATTATTGCACAATAAAAGAAAAAGAAGAACAGCGAAGTGTTGTGTGCCCTCATTCTGAGGAGAAATGAAAGCAGCACATCATTATTGTGTGCAGAACTGGCCAGCGGAATGTGTTGGCTGAGCGACCAATGTCTCGGGCTTTAAGCTGTAAACTATGGGTCCCGTCTAAAGTGCATGCTCAACCTTGAAGACAGAAAGTGAGAAATGTGTTGCATGGGCCTCTTCATCGGAGCCAGGAGGAGAAGGCGAGGAGTTCCCTCAGAAGAGCTAGATGAATCTCCTCTGCACAAGCAAGGAAGAAGTTGATTCTCTTCAAAAGGTAGGACATTTTCAGATTTATACTTGAGTTGCTTTTTAATTTTGAAATCTGGGGGTGTGGATTTGCTGTGTTAATGTCTGAGGATTTTGGGGTGAATGTGAGGGAGTGTGTTTGCTGTGTGTGTGTTTTTGGACTTTAAGCTCCAAAAAATTACTTCTGTCTGATGGCGCATTCTTGCACAATAAAAGAAAAAGAACAGCGAAGTGTTGTGAGCCCTCATTCTGAGAAGAAATGAAAGCAGCACATCATTATTGTGTGCAGAACTGGCCAGCTGAATGTGTTGGTTGAGCGACCAATGTCTCAGGCTTTAAGCTGTAAACTATGGGTCCCGTCTGATGTGCATGCTCAAGCTTGAAGACAGAAAGTGAGAAATGTGTTGCACGGAACTCTTCATGGGAGCCTGGAGGAGAAGGCGAGGAGTTCCCTCAGAAGAGCTAGATGAATCTCCTCTGCACAAGCAAGGAAGAAGTTGATTCTCTTCAAAAGGTAGGACATTTTCAGATTTATACTTGAGTTGCTTTTTAATTTTGAAATCTGGGGGTGTGGATTTGCTGTGGTAATGTCTGTGGATTTTGGGGTGAATGTGAGGGAGTGTGTTTGCTGTGTGTGTGTTTTTGGACTTTAAACTCCAAAAAATTACTTCTGTCTGATGGCGCATTATTGCACAATAAAAGAAAAAGAAGAACAGCGAAGTGTTGTGTGCCCTCATTCTGAGGAGAAATGAAAGCAGCACATCATTATTGTGTGCAGAACTGGCCAGCGGAATGTGTTGGCTGAGCGACCAATGTCTCGGGCTTTAAGCTGTAAACTATGGGTCCCGTCTAAAGTGCATGCTCAACCTTGAAGACAGAAAGTGAGAAATGTGTTGCATGGGCCTCTTCATCGGAGCCAGGAGGAGAAGGCGAGGAGTTCCCTCAGAAGAGCTAGATGAATCTCCTCTGCACAAGCAAGGAAGAAGTTGATTCTCTTCAAAAGGTAGGACATTTTCAGATTTATACTTGAGTTGCTTTTTAATTTTGAAATCTGGGGGTGTGGATTTGCTGTGTTAATGTCTGAGGATTTTGGGGTGAATAAGAGGGAGTGTGTTTGCTGTGTGTGTGTTTTTGGACTTTAAGCTCCAAAAAATTACTTCTGTCTGATGGCGCATTCTTGCACAATAAAAGAAAAAGAAGAACAGCGAAGTGTTGTGTGCCCTCATTCTGAGGAGAAATGAAAGCAGCACATCATTATTGTGTGCAGAACTGGCCAGCGGAATGTGTTGGCTGAGCGACCAATGTCTCAGGCTTTAAGCTGTAAACTATGGGTCCCGTCTGATGTGCATGCTCAAGCTTGAAGACAGAAAGTGAGAAATGTGTTGCACGGACCTCTTCATCGGAACCTGGAGGAAAAGGCGAGGAGTTCCCTCAGAAGAGCTAGATGAATCTCCTCTGCACAAGCAAGGAAGAAGTTGATTCTCTTCAAAAGGTAGGACATTTTCAGATTAATACTTGAGTTGCTTTTTAATTTTGAAATCTGGGGGTGTGGATTTGCTGTGTTAATGTCTGTGGATTTTGGGGTGAATGTGAGGGAGTGTGTTTGCTATGTGTGTGTGTTTTTGGACTTTAAGCTCCAAAAAAATACTTCTGTCTGATGGCGCATTCTTACACAATAAAAGAAAAAGAAGAACAGCGAAGTGTTGTGTGCCCTCATTCTGAGGAGAAATGAAAGCAGCACATCATTATTGTGTGCAGAACTGGCCAGCGGAATGTGTTGGCTGAGCGACCAATGTCTCGGGCTTTAAGCCGTAAACTATGGGTCCCGTCTGATGTGTATGCTCAACCTTGAAGACAGAAAGTGAGAAATGTGTTGCATGGACCTCTTCATCGGAGCCTGGAGGAGAAGGCGAGGAGTTCCCTCAGAAGAGCTAGATGAATCTCCTCTGCACAAGAAAGGAAGAAGTTGATTCTCTTCAAAAGGTAGGACATTTTCAGATTTATACTTGAGTTGCTTTTTAATTTTGAAATCTGGGGGTGTGGATTTGCTGTGTTAATGTCTGTGGATTTTGGGGTGAATGTGAGGGAGTGTGTTTGCTGTGTGTTTGTTTTTGGACTTTAAACTCCAAAAAATTACTTCTGTCTGATGGCGCATTCTTGCACAATAAAAGAAAAAGAAGAACAGCGAAGTGTTGTGTGCCCTCATTCTGAGGAGAAATGAAAGCAGCACATCATTATTGTGTGCAGAACTGGCCAGCGGAATGTGTTGGCTGAGCGACCAATGTCTCGGGCTTTAAGCTGTAAACTATGGGTCCCGTCTGATGTGCATGCTCAAGCTTGAAGACAGAAAGTGAGAAATGTGTTGCACGGACCTCTTCATCGAAGCCTGGAGGAGAAGGCGAGGAGTTCCCTCAGAAGAGCTAGATGAATCTCCTCTGCACAAGCAAGGAAGAAGTTGATTCTCTTCAAAAGGTAGGACATTTTCAGATTCATACTTGAGTTGCTTTTTAATTTTGAAATCTGGGGGTGTGGATTTGCTGTGTTAATGTCTGTGGATTTTGGGGTGAATGTGAGGGAGTGTGTTTGCTGTGTGTGTTTTTTGACTTTAAGCTCCAAAAAATTACTTCTGTCTGATGGCGCATTCTTGCACAATAAAAGAAAAAGAACAGCGAAGTGTTGTGTGCCCTCATTCTGAGGAGAAATGAAAGCAGCACATCATTATTGTGTGCAGAACTGGCCAGCGGAATGTGTTGGCTGAGCGACCAATGTCTCGGGCTTTAAGCTGTAAACTATGGGTCCCGTCTGATGTGCATGCTCAAGCTTGAAGACAGAAAGTGAGAAATGTGTTGCATGGACCTCTTCATCGGAGCCTGGAGAAGAAGGCGAGGAGTTCCCTCAGAAGAGCTAGATGAATCTCCTCTGCACAAGAAAGGAAGAAGTTGATTCTCTTCAAAAGGTAGGACATTTTCAGATTTATACTTGAGTTGCTTTTTAATTTTGAAATCTGGGGGTGTGGATTTGCTGTGTTAATGTCTGTGGATTTTGGGGTGAATGTGAGGGAGTGTGTTTGCTGTGTGTGTGTTTTTGGACTTTAAGCTCCAAAAAATTACTTCTGTCTGATGGCGCATTCTTGCACAATAAAAGAAAAAGAACAGCGAAGTGTTGTGAGCCCTCATTCTGAGAAGAAATGAAAGCAGCACATCATTATTGTGTGCAGAACTGGCCAGCTGAATGTGTTGGCTGAGCGACCAATGTCTCAGGCTTTAAGCTGTAAACTATGGGTCCCGTCTGATGTGCATGCTCAAGCTTGAAGACAGAAAGTGAGAAATGTGTTGCACGGACCTCTTCATGGGAGCCTGGAGGAGAAGGCGAGGAGTTCCCTCAGAAGAGCTAGATGAATCTCCTCTGCACAAGCAAGGAAGAAGTTGATTCTCTTCAAAAGGTAGGACATTTTCAGATTTATACTTGAGTTGCTTTTTAATTTTGAAATCTGGGGGTGTGGTTTTCCTGTGGTAATGTCTGTGGATTTTGGGGTGAATGTGAGGGAGTGTGTTTGCTGTGTGTGTGTTTTTGGACTTTAAACTCCAAAAAAATTACTTCTGTCTGATGGCGCATTCTTGCACAATAAAAGAAAAAGAAGAACAGCGAAGTGTTGTGTGCCCTCATTTTGAGGAGAAATGAAAGCAGCACATCATTATTGTGTGCAGAACTGGCCAGCGGAATGTGTTGGCTGAGCGACCAATGTCTCGGGCTTTAAGCCGTAAACTATGGGTACCGTCTAAAGTGCATGCTAAACCTTGAAGACAGAAAGTGATAAATGTGTTGCATGGACCTCTTCATCGGAGCCAGGAGGAGAAGGCGAGGAGTTCCCTCAGAAGAGCTAGATGAATCTCCTCTGCACAAGCAAGGAAGAAGTTGATTCTCTTCAAAAGGTAGGACATTTTCAGATTCATACTTGAGTTGCTTTTTAATTTTGAAATCTGGGGGTGTGGATTTGCTGTGTTAATGTCTGTGGATTTTGGGGTGAATGTGAGGGAGTGTGTTTGCTGTGTGTGTGTTTTTGGACTTTAAGCTCCAAAAAATTACTTCTGTCTGATGGCGCATTCTTACACAATAAAAGAAAAAGAAGAACAGCGAAGTGTTGTGTGCCCTCATTCTGAGGAGAAATGAAAGCAGCACATCATTATTGTGTGCAAAGCTGGCCAGCGGAATGTGTTGGCTGAGCGACCAATGTCTCGGGCTTTAAGCTGTAAACTATGGGTCCCGTCTGATGTGCATGCTCAACCTTGAAGACAGAAAGTGAGAAATGTGTTGCATGGACCTCTTCATCGGAGCCTGGAGGAGAAGGCGAGGAGTTCCCTCAGAAGAGCTAGATGAATCTCCTCTGCACAAGCAAGGAAGAAGTTGATTCTCTTCAAAAGGTAGGACATTTTCAAATGTATACTTGAGTTGCTTTTTAATTTTGAAATCTGGGGGTGTGGATTTGCTGTGTTAATGTCTGTGGATTTTGGGGTGAATGTGAGGGAGTGTGTTTGCTGTGTGTGTGTTTTTGGACTTTAAGCTCCAAAAAATTACTTCTGTCTGATGGCGCATTCTTGCACCATAAAAGAAAAAGAAGAACAGCGAAGTGTTGTGTGCCCTCATTTTGAGGAGAAATGAAAGCAGCACATCATTATTGTGTGCAGAACTGGCCAGCTGAATGTGTTGGCTGAGCGACCAATGTCTCGGGCTTTAAGCTGTAAACTATGGGTACCGTCTGATGTGCATGCTCAAGCTTGAAGACAGAAAGTGAGAAATGTGTTGCACGGACCTCTTCATCGAAGCCTGGAGGAGAAGGCGAGGAGTTCCCTCAGAAGAGCTAGATGAATCTCCTCTGCACAAGAAAGGAAGAAGTTGATTCTCTTCAAAAGGTAGGACATTTTCAGATTTATACTTGAGTTGCTTTTTAATTTTGAAATCTGGGGGTGTGGATTTGCTGCGTTAATGTCTGTGGATTTTGGTGTGAATGTGAGGGAGTGTGTTTGCTGTGTGTGTGTTTTTGGACTTTAAGCTCCAAAAAATTACTTCTGTCTGATGGCGCATTCTTACACAATAAAAGAAAAAGAAGAACAGCGAAGTGTTGTGTGCCCTCATTCTGAGGAGAAATGAAAGCAGCACATCATCATTGTGTGCAGAACTGGCCAGCGGAATGTGTTGGCTGAGCGACCAATGTCTTGGGCTTTAAGCTGTAAACTATGGGTCCCGTCTAAAGTGCATGCTCAACCTTGAAGACAGAAAGTGAGAAATGTGTTGCATGGACCTCTTCATCGGAGCCTGGAGGAGAAGGCGAGGAGTTCCCTCCGAAGAGCTAGATGAATCTCCTCTGCACAAGCAAGGAAGAAGTTGATTCTCTTCAAAAGGTAGGACATTTTCAGATTTATACTTGAGTTGCTTTTTAATTTTGAAATCTGGGGGTGTGGATTTGCTGTGTTAATGTCTGTGGATTTTGGGGTGAATGTGAGGGAGTGTGTTTGCTGTGTGTGTGTTTTTGGACTTTAAGCTCCAAAAAATTACTTCTGTCTGATGGCGCATTCTTGCACAATAAAAGAAAAAGAACAGCGAAGTGTTGTGAGCCCTCATTCTGAGAAGAAATGAAAGCAGCACATCATTATTGTGTGCAGAACTGGCCAGCTGAATGTGTTGGTTGAGCGACCAATGTCTCAGGCTTTAAGCTGTAAACTATGGGTCCCGTCTGATGTGCATGCTCAAGCTTGAAGACAGAAAGTGAGAAATGTGTTGCACGGACCTCTTCATGGGAGCCTGGAGGAGAAGGCGAGGAGTTCCCTCAGAAGAGCTAGATGAATCTCCTCTGCACAAGCAAGGAAGAAGTTGATTCTCTTCAAAAGGTAGGACATTTTCAGATTTATACTTGAGTTGCTTTTTAATTTTGAAATCTGGGGGTGTGGATTTGCTGTGGTAATGTCTGTGGATTTTGGGGTGAATGTGAGGGAGTGTGTTTGCTGTGTGTGTGTTTTTGGACTTTAAACTCCAAAAAATTACTTCTGTCTGATGGCGCATTCTTGCACCATAAAAGAAAAAGAAGAACAGCGAAGTGTTGTGTGCCCTCATTTTGAGGAGAAATGAAAGCAGCACATCATTATTGTGTGCAGAACTGGCCAGCTGAATGTGTTGGCTGAGCGACCAATGTCTCGGGCTTTAAGCTGTAAACTATGGGTACCGTCTGATGTGCATGCTCAAGCTTGAAGACAGAAAGTGAGAAATGTGTTGCACGGACCTCTTCATCGAAGCCTGGAGGAGAAGGCGAGGAGTTCCCTCAGATGAGCTAGATGAATCTCCTCTGCACAAGAAAGAAAGAAGTTTATTCTCTTCAAAAGGTAGGACATTTTCAGATTTATACTTGAGTTGCTTTTTAATTTTGAAATCTGGGGGTGTGGATTTGCTGTGTTAATGTCTGTGGATTTTGGGGTGAATGTGAGGGAGTGTGTTTGCTGTGTGTGTGTTTTTGGACTTTAAGCTCCAAAAAATTACTTCTGTCTGATGGCGCATTCTTGCACAATAAAAGAAAAAGAAGAACAGCGAAGTATTGTGTGCCCTCATTCTGAGGAGAAATGAAAGCAGCACATCATCATTGTGTGCAGAACTGGCCAGCGGAATGTGTTGGCTGAGCGACCAATGTCTTGGGCTTTAAGCTGTAAACTATGGGTCCCGTCTGATGTGCATGCTCAACCTTGAAAACAGAAAGTGAGAAATGTGTTGCATGGACCTCTTCATCGGAGCCTGGAGGAGAAGGCGAGGAGTTCCCTCAGAAGAGCTAGATTAATCTCCTCTGCACATGCAAGGAAGAAGTTGATTCTCTTCAAAAGGTAGGACATTTTCAGATTTATACTTGAGTTGCTTTTTAATTTTGAAATTTTGGGGTGTGGATTTGCTGTGTTAATGTCTGTGGATTTTGGGGTGAATGTGAGGGAGTGTGTTTGCTGTGTGTGTGTTTTTGGACTTTAAACTCCAAAAAATTACTTCTGTCTGATGGCGCATTCTTGCACCATAAAAGAAAAAGAAGAACAGCGAAGTGTTGTGTGCCCTCATTTTGAGGAGAAATGAAAGCAGCACATCATTATTGTGTGCAGAACTGGACAGCTGAATGTGTTGGCTGAGCGACCAATGTCTCGGGCTTTAAGCTGTAAACTATGGGTACCGTCTGATGTGCATGCTCAAGCTTGAAGACAGAAAGTGAGAAATGTGTTGCACGGACCTCTTCATCGAAGCCTGGAGGAGAAGGCGAGGAGTTCCCTCAGAAGAGCTAGATGAATCTCCTCTGCACAAGCAAGGAAGAAGTTGATTCTCTTCAAAAGGTAGGACATTTTCAGATTTATACTTGAGTTGCTTTTTAATTTTGAAATCTGGGGGTGTGGATTTGCTGTGTTAATGTCTGTGGATTTTGGGGTGAATGTGAGGGAGTGTGTTTGCTGTGTGTGTGTTTTTGGACTTTAAGCTCCAAAAAATTACTTCTGTCTGATGGCGCATTCTTGCACAATAAAAGAAAAAGAAGAACAGCGAAGTGTTGTGTGCCCTCATTCTGAGGAGAAATGAAAGCAGCACATCATTATTGTGTGCAGAACTGGCCAGCGGAATGTGTTGGCTGAGCGACCAATGTCTCGGGCTTTAAGCTGTAAACTATGGGTCCCGTCTAAAGTGCATGCTCAACCTTGAAGACAGAAAGTGAGAAATGTGTTGCATGGGCCTCTTCATCGGAGCCAGGAGGAGAAGGCGAGGAGTTCCCTCAGAAGAGCTAGATGAATCTCCTCTGCACAAGCAAGGAAGAAGTTGATTCTCTTCAAAAGGTAGGACATTTTCAGATTTATACTTGAGTTGCTTTTTAATTTTGAAATCTGGGGGTGTGGATTTGCTGTGTTAATGTCTGTGGATTTTGGGGTGAATGTGAGGGAGTGTGTTTGCTGTGTGTGTGTTTTTGGACTTTAAGCTCCAAAAAATTACTTCTGTCTGATGGCGCATTCTTGCACAATAAAAGAAAAAGAAGAACAGCGAAGTGTTGTGTGCCCTCATTCTGAGGAGAAATAAAAACAGCACATCATTATTGTGTGCAGAACTGGCCAGCGGAATGTGTTGGCTGAGCGACCAATGTCTCAGGCTTTAAGCTGTAAACTATGGGTCCCGTCTGATGTGCATGCTCAAGCTTGAAGACAGAAAGTGAGAAATGTGTTGCACGGACCTCTTCATCGGAACCTGGAGGAAAAGGTGAGGAGTTCCCTCAGAAGAGCTAGATGAATCTCCTCTGCACAAGCAAGGAAGAAGTTGATTCTCTTCAAAAGGTAGGACATTTTCAGATTAATACTTGAGTTGCTTTTTAATTTTGAAATCTGGGGGTGTGGATTTGCTGTGTTAATGTCTGTGGATTTTGGGGTGAATGTGAGGGAGTGTGTTTGCTGTGTGTGTGTTTTTGGACTTTAAGCTCCAAAAAAATACTTCTGTCTGATGGCGCATTCTTACACAATAAAAGAAAAAGAAGAACAGCGAAGTGTTGTGTGCCCTCATTCTGAGGAGAAATGAAAGCAGCACATCATTATTGTGTGCAGAACTGGCCAGCGGAATGTGTTGGCTGAGCGACCAATGTCTCGGGCTTTAAGCCGTAAACTATGGGTACCGTCTGATGTGTATGCTCAACCTTGAAGACAGAAAGTGAGAAATGTGTTGCATGGACCTCTTCATCGGAGCCTGGAGGAGAAGGCGAGGAGTTCCCTCAGAAGAGCTAGATGAATCTCCTCTGCACAAGGAAGGAAGAATTTGATTCTCTTCAAAAGGTAGGACATTTTCAGATTCATACTTGAGTTGCTTTTTAATTTTGAAATCTGGGGGTGTGGATTTGCTGTGTTAATGTCTGTGGATTTTGGGGTGAATGTGAGGGAGTGTGTTTGCTGTGTGTGTGTTTTTGGACTTTAAGCTCCAAAAAATTACTTCTGTCTGATGGCGCATTCTTACACAATAAAAGAAAAAGAAGAACAGCGAAGTGTTGTGTGCCCTCATTCTGAGGAGAAATGAAAGCAGCACATCATTATTGTGTGCAAAGCTGGCCAGCGGAATGTGTTGGCTGAGCGACCAATGTCTCGGGCTTTAAGCTGTAAACTATGGGTCCCGTCTGATGTGCATGCTCAACCTTGAAGACAGAAAGTGAGAAATGTGTTGCATGGACCTCTTCATCGGAGCCTGGAGGAGAAGGCGAGGAGTTCCCTCAGAAGAGCTAGATGAATCTCCTCTGCACAAGCAAGGAAGAAGTTGATTCTCTTCAAAAGGTAGGACATTTTCAAATGTATACTTGAGTTGCTTTTTAATTTTGAAATCTGGGGGTGTGGATTTGCTGTGTTAATGTCTGTGGATTTTGGGGTGAATGTGAGGGAGTGTGTTTGCTGTGTGTGTGTTTTTGGACTTTAAGCTCCAAAAAATTACTTCTGTCTGATGGCGCATTCTTGCACCATAAAAGAAAAAGAAGAACAGCGAAGTGTTGTGTGCCCTCATTTTGAGGAGAAATGAAAGCAGCACATCATTATTGTGTGCAGAACTGGCCAGCTGAATGTGTTGGCTGAGCGACCAATGTCTCGGGCTTTAAGCTGTAAACTATGGGTACCGTCTGATGTGCATGCTCAAGCTTGAAGACAGAAAGTGAGAAATGTGTTGCACGGACCTCTTCATCGAAGCCTGGAGGAGAAGGCGAGGAGTTCCCTCAGAAGAGCTAGATGAATCTCCTCTGCACAAGAAAGGAAGAAGTTGATTCTCTTCAAAAGGTAGGACATTTTCAGATTTATACTTGAGTTGCTTTTTAATTTTGAAATCTGGGGGTGTGGATTTGCTGCGTTAATGTCTGTGGATTTTGGTGTGAATGTGAGGGAGTGTGTTTGCTGTGTGTGTGTTTTTGGACTTTAAGCTCCAAAAAATTACTTCTGTCTGATGGCGCATTCTTGCACAATAAAAGAAAAAGAAGAACAGCGAAGTATTGTGTGCCCTCATTCTGAGGAGAAATGAAAGCAGCACATCATCATTGTGTGCAGAACTGGCCAGCGGAATGTGTTGGCTGAGCGACCAATGTCTTGGGCTTTAAGCTGTAAACTATGGGTCCCGTCTAAAGTGCATGCTCAACCTTGAAGACAGAAAGTGAGAAATGTGTTGCATGGACCTCTTCATCGGAGCCTGGAGGAGAAGGCGAGGAGTTCCCTCCGAAGAGCTAGATGAATCTCCTCTGCACAAGCAAGGAAGAAGTTGATTCTATTCAAAAGGTAGGACATTTTCAGATTTATACTTGAGTTGCTTTTTAATTTTGAAATCTGGGGGTGTGGATTTGCTGTGTTAATGTCTGTGGATTTTGGGGTGAATGTGAGGGAGTGTGTTTGCTGTGTGTGTGTTTTTGGACTTTAAGCTCCAAAAAATTACTTCTGTCTGATGGCGCATTCTTGCACAATAAAAGAAAAAGAAGAACAGCGAAGTGTTGTGTGCCCTCATTCTGAGGAGAAATGAAAGCAGCACATCATTATTGTGTGCAGAACTGGCCAGCGGAATGTGTTGGCTGAGCGACCAATGTCTCAGGCTTTAAGCTGTAAACTATGGGTCCCGTCTGATGTGCATGCTCAAGCTTGAAGACAGAAAGTGAGAAATGTGTTGCACGGACCTCTTCATCGGAACCTGGAGGAAAAGGCGAGGAGTTCCCTCAGAAGAGCTAGATGAATCTCCTCTGCACAAGCAAGGAAGAAGTTGATTCTCTTCAAAAGGTAGGACATTTTCAGATTAATACTTGAGTTGCTTTTTAATTTTGAAATCTGGGGGTGTGGATTTGCTGTGTTAATGTCTGTGGATTTTGGGGTGAATGTGAGGGAGTGTGTTTGCTGTGTGTGTGTTTTTGGACTTTAAGCTCCAAAAAAATACTTCTGTCTGATGGCGCATTCTTACACAATAAAACAAAAAGAAGAACAGCGAAGTGTTGTGTGCCCGCCCTCATTCTGAGGAGAAATGAAAGCAGCACATCATTATTGTGTGCAGAACTGGCCAGCGGAATGTGTTGGCTGAGCGACCAATGTCTCGGGCTTTAAGCCGTAAACTATGGGTCCCGTCTGATGTGTATGCTCAACCTTGAAGACAGAAAGTGAGAAATGTGTTGCATGGACCTCTTCATCGGAGCCTGGAGGAGAAGGCGAGGAGTTCCCTCAGAAGAGCTAGATGAATCTCCTCTGCACAAGGAAGGAAGAATTTGATTCTCTTCAAAAGGTAGGACATTTTCAGATTCATACTTGAGTTGCTTTTTAATTTTGAAATCTGGGGGTGTGGATTTGCTGTGTTAATGTCTGTGGATTTTGGGGTGAATGTGAGGGAGTGTGTTTGCTGTGTGTGTGTTTTTGGACTTTAAGCTCCAAAAAATTACTTCTGTCTGATGGCGCATTCTTACACAATAAAAGAAAAAGAAGAACAGCGAAGTGTTGTGTGCCCTCATTCTGAGGAGAAATGAAAGCAGCACATCATTATTGTGTGCAAAGCTGGCCAGCGGAATGTGTTGGCTGAGCGACCAATGTCTCGGGCTTTAAGCTGTAAACTATGGGTCCCGTCTGATGTGCATGCTCAACCTTGAAGACAGAAAGTGAGAAATGTGTTGCATGGACCTCTTCATCGGAGCCTGGAGGAGAAGGCGAGGAGTTCCCTCAGAAGAGCTAGATGAATCTCCTCTGCACAAGCAAGGAAGAAGTTGATTCTCTTCAAAAGGTAGGACATTTTCAAATGTATACTTGAGTTGCTTTTTAATTTTGAAATCTGGGGGTGTGGATTTGCTGTGTTAATGTCTGTGGATTTTGGGGTGAATGTGAGGGAGTGTGTTTGCTGTGTGTGTGTTTTTGGACTTTAAGCTCCAAAAAATTACTTCTGTCTGATGGCGCATTCTTGCACCATAAAAGAAAAAGAAGAACAGCGAAGTGTTGTGTGCCCTCATTTTGAGGAGAAATGAAAGCAGCACATCATTATTGTGTGCAGAACTGGCCAGCTGAATGTGTTGGCTGAGCGACCAATGTCTCGGGCTTTAAGCTGTAAACTATGGGTACCGTCTGATGTGCATGCTCAAGCTTGAAGACAGAAAGTGAGAAATGTGTTGCACGGACCTCTTCATCGAAGCCTGGAGGAGAAGGCGAGGAGTTCCCTCAGAAGAGCTAGATGAATCTCCTCTGCACAAGAAAGGAAGAAGTTGATTCTCTTCAAAAGGTAGGACATTTTCAGATTTATACTTGAGTTGCTTTTTAATTTTGAAATCTGGGGGTGTGGATTTGCTGCGTTAATGTCTGTGGATTTTGGTGTGAATGTGAGGGAGTGTGTTTGCTGTGTGTGTGTTTTTGGACTTTAAGCTCCAAAAAATTACTTCTGTCTGATGGCGCATTCTTGCACAATAAAAGAAAAAGAAGAACAGCGAAGTATTGTGTGCCCTCATTCTGAGGAGAAATGAAAGCAGCACATCATCATTGTGTGCAGAACTGGCCAGCGGAATGTGTTGGCTGAGCGACCAATGTCTTGGGCTTTAAGCTGTAAACTATGGGTCCCGTCTAAAGTGCATGCTCAACCTTGAAGACAGAAAGTGAGAAATGTGTTGCATGGACCTCTTCATCGGAGCCTGGAGGAGAAGGCGAGGAGTTCCCTCCGAAGAGCTAGATGAATCTCCTCTGCACAAGCAAGGAAGAAGTTGATTCTCTTCAAAAGGTAGGACATTTTCAGATTTATACTTGAGTTGCTTTTTAATTTTGAAATCTGGGGGTGTGGATTTGCTGTGTTAATGTCTGTGGATTTTGGGGTGAATGTGAGGGAGTGTGTTTGCTGTGTGTGTGTTTTTGGACTTTAAGCTCCAAAAAATTACTTCTGTCTGATGGCGCATTCTTGCACAATAAAAGAAAAAGAAGAACAGCGAAGTGTTGTGTGCCCTCATTCTGAGGAGAAATGAAAGCAGCACATCATTATTGTGTGCAGAACTGGCCAGCGGAATGTGTTGGCTGAGCGACCAATGTCTCAGGCTTTAAGCTGTAAACTATGGGTCCCGTCTGATGTGCATGCTCAAGCTTGAAGACAGAAAGTGAGAAATGTGTTGCACGGACCTCTTCATCGGAACCTGGAGGAAAAGGCGAGGAGTTCCCTCAGAAGAGCTAGATGAATCTCCTCTGCACAAGCAAGGAAGAAGTTGATTCTCTTCAAAATGTAGGACATTTTCAGATTAATACTTGAGTTGCTTTTTAATTTTGAAATCTGGGGGTGTGGATTTGCTGTGTTAATGTCTGTGGATTTTGGGGTGAATGTGAGGGAGTGTGTTTGCTGTGTGTGTGTTTTTGGACTTTAAGCTCCAAAAAAATACTTCTGTCTGATGGCGCATTCTTACACAATAAAACAAAAAGAAGAACAGCGAAGTGTTGTGTGCCCGCCCTCATTCTGAGGAGAAATGAAAGCAGCACATCATTATTGTGTGCAGAACTGGCCAGCGGAATGTGTTGGCTGAGCGACCAATGTCTCGGGCTTTAAGCCGTAAACTATGGGTCCCGTCTGATGTGTATGCTCAACCTTGAAGACAGAAAGTGAGAAATGTGTTGCATGGACCTCTTCATCGGAGCCTGGAGGAGAAGGCGAGGAGTTCCCTCAGAAGAGCTAGATGAATCTCCTCTGCACAAGGAAGGAAGAATTTGATTCTCTTCAAAAGGTAGGACATTTTCAGATTCATACTTGAGTTGCTTTTTAATTTTGAAATCTGGGGGTGTGGATTTGCTGTGTTAATGTCTGTGGATTTTGGGGTGAATGTGAGGGAGTGTGTTTGCTGTGTGTGTGTTTTTGGACTTTAAGCTCCAAAAAATTACTTCTGTCTGATGGCGCATTCTTACACAATAAAAGAAAAAGAAGAACAGCGAAGTGTTGTGTGCCCTCATTCTGAGGAGAAATGAAAGCAGCACATCATTATTGTGTGCAAAGCTGGCCAGCGGAATGTGTTGGCTGAGCGACCAATGTCTCGGGCTTTAAGCTGTAAACTATGGGTCCCGTCTGATGTGCATGCTCAACCTTGAAGACAGAAAGTGAGAAATGTGTTGCATGGACCTCTTCATCGGAGCCTGGAGGAGAAGGCGAGGAGTTCCCTCAGAAGAGCTAGATGAATCTCCTCTGCACAAGCAAGGAAGAAGTTGATTCTCTTCAAAAGGTAGGACATTTTCAAATGTATACTTGAGTTGCTTTTTAATTTTGAAATCTGGGGGTGTGGATTTGCTGTGTTAATGTCTGTGGATTTTTGGGTGAATGTGAGGGAGTGTGTTTGCTGTGTGTGTGTTTTTGGACTTTAAGCTCCAAAAAATTACTTCTGTCTGATTGCGCATTCTTGCACCATAAAAGAAAAAGAAGAACAGCGAAGTGTTGTGTGCCCTCATTTTGAGGAGAAATGAAAGCAGCACATCATTATTGTGTGCAGAACTGGCCAGCTGAATGTGTTGGCTGAGCGACCAATGTCTTGGGCTTTAAGCTGTAAACTATGGGTACCGTCTGATGTGCATGCTCAAGCTTGAAGACAGAAAGTGAGAAATGTGTTGCACGGACCTCTTCATCGAAGCCTGGAGGAGAAGGCGAGGAGTTCCCTCAGAAGAGCTAGATGAATCTCCTCTGCACAAGAAAGGAAGAAGTTTATTCTCTTCAAAAGGTAGGACATTTTCAGATTTATACTTGAGTTGCTTTTTAATTTTGAAATCTGGGGGTGTGGATTTGCTGTGTTAATGTCTGTGGATTTTGGGGTGAATGTGAGGGAGTGTGTTTGCTGTGTGTGTTTTTTGACTTTAAGCTCCAAAAAATTACTTCTGTCTGATGGCGCATTCTTGCACAATAAAAGAAAAAGAAGAACAGCGAAGTATTGTGTGCCCTCATTCTGAGGAGAAATGAAAGCAGCACATCATCATTGTGTGCAGAACTGGCCAGCGGAATGTGTTGGCTGAGCGACCAATGTCTTGGGCTTTAAGCTGTAAACTATGGGTCCCGTCTAAAGTGCATGCTCAACCTTGAAGACAGAAAGTGAGAAATGTGTTGCATGGACCTCTTCATCGGAGCCTGGAGGAGAAGGCGAGGAGTTCCCTCCGAAGAGCTAGATGAATCTCCTCTGCACAAGCAAGGAAGAAGTTGATTCTCTTCAAAAGGTAGGACATTTTCAGATTTATACTTGAGTTGCTTTTTAATTTTGAAATCTGGGGGTGTGGATTTGCTGTGTTAATGTCTGTGGATTTTGGGGTGAATGTGAGGGAGTGTGTTTGCTGTGTGTGTGTTTTTGGACTTTAAGCTCCAAAAAATTACTTCTGTCTGATGGCTCATTCTTGCACAATAAAAGAAAAAGAAGAACAGCGAAGTGTTGTGTGCCCTCATTCTGAGGAGAAATGAAAGCAGCACATCATTATTGTGTGCAGAACTGGCCAGCGGAATGTGTTGGCTGAGCGACCAATGTCTCGGGCTTTAAGCCGTAAACTATGGGTCCCGTCTGATGTGTATGCTCAACCCTGAAGACAGAAAGTGAGAAATGTGTTGCATGGACCTCTTCATCGGAGCCTGGAGGAGAAGGCGAGGAGTTCCCTCCGAAGAGCTAGATGAATCTCCTCTGCACAAGGAAGGAAGAATTTGATTCTCTTCAAAAGGTAGGACATTTTCAGATTCATACTTGAGTTGCTTTTAAATTTTGAAATCTGGGGGTGTGGATTTGCTGTGTTAATGTCTGTGGATTTTGGGGTGAATGTGAGGGAGTGTGTTTGCTGTGTGTGTTTTTGGACTTTAAGCTCCAAAAAATTACTTCTGTCTGATGGCGCATTCTTGCACAATAAAAGAAAAAGAAGAACAGCGAAGTGTTGTGTGCCCTCATTCTGAGGAGAAATGAAAGCAGCACATCATTATTGTGTGCAGAATTGGCCAGCGGAATGTGTTGGCTGAGCGACCAATGTCTCGGGCTTTAAGCTGTAAACTATGGGTCCCGTCTAAAGTGCATGCTCAACCTTGAAGACAGAAAGTGAGAAATGTGTTGCATGGACCTCTTCATCGGAGCCAGGAGGAGAAGGCGAGGAGTTCTCTCAGAAGAGCTAGATGAATCTCCTCTGCACAAGCAAGGAAGAAGTTGATTCTCTTCAAAAGGTAGGACATTTTCAGATTTATACTTGAGTTGCTTTTTAATTTTGAAATCTGGGGGTGTGGATTTGCTGTGTTAATGTCTGTGGATTTTGGGGTGAATGTGAGGGAGTGTGTTTGCTGTGTGTGTGTTTTTGGACTTTAAGCTCCAAAAAATTACTTCTGTCTGATGGCGCATTCTTGCACAATAAAAGAAAAAGAACAGCGAAGTGTTGTGAGCCCTCATTCTGAGAAGAAATGAAAGCAGCACATCATTATTGTGTGCAGAACTGGCCAGCTGAATGTGTTGGTTGAGCGACCAATGTCTCAGGCTTTAAGCTGTAAACTATGGGTCCCGTCTGATGTGCATGCTCAAGCTTGAAGACAGAAAGTGAGAAATGTGTTGCACGGACCTCTTCATGGGAGCCTGGAGGAGAAGGCGAGGAGTTCCCTCAGAAGAGCTAGATGAATCTCCTCTGCACAAGCAAGGAAGAAGTTGATTCTCTTCAAAAGGTAGGACATTTTCAGATTTATACTTGAGTTGCTTTTTAATTTTGAAATCTGGGGGTGTGGATTTGCTGTGGTAATGTCTGTGGATTTTGGGGTGAATGTGAGGGAGTGTGTTTGCTGTGTGTGTGTTTTTGGACTTTAAACTCCAAAAAATTACTTCTGTCTGATGGCGCATTCTTGCACCATAAAAGAAAAAGAAGAACAGCGAAGTGTTGTGTGCCCTCATTTTGAGGAGAAATGAAAGCAGCACATCATTATTGTGTGCAGAACTGGCCAGCTGAATGTGTTGGCTGAGCGACCAATGTCTCGGGCTTTAAGCTGTAAACTATGGGTACCGTCTGATGTGCATGCTCAAGCTTGAAGACAGAAAGTGAGAAATGTGTTGCACGGACCTCTTCATCGAAGCCTGGAGGAGAAGGCGAGGAGTTCCCTCAGATGAGCTAGATGAATCTCCTCTGCACAAGAAAGGAAGAAGTTTATTCTCTTCAAAAGGTAGGACATTTTCAGATTTATACTTGAGTTGCTTTTTAATTTTGAAATCTGGGGGTGTGGATTTGCTGTGTTAATGTCTGTGGATTTTGGGGTGAATGTGAGGGAGTGTGTTTGCTGTGTGTGTGTTTTTGGACTTTAAGCTCCAAAAAATTACTTCTGTCTGATGGCGCATTCTTGCACAATAAAAGAAAAAGAAGAACAGCGAAGTATTGTGTGCCCTCATTCTGAGGAGAAATGAAAGCAGCACATCATCATTGTGTGCAGAACTGGCCAGCGGAATGTGTTGGCTGAGCGACCAATGTCTTGGGCTTTAAGCTGTAAACTATGGGTCCCGTCTGATGTGCATGCTCAACCTTGAAAACAGAAAGTGAGAAATGTGTTGCATGGACCTCTTCATCGGAGCCTGGAGGAGAAGGCGAGGAGTTCCCTCAGAAGAGCTAGATTAATCTCCTCTGCACATGCAAGGAAGAAGTTGATTCTCTTCAAAAGGTAGGACATTTTCAGATTTATACTTGAGTTGCTTTTTAATTTTGAAATTTTGGGGTGTGGATTTGCTGTGTTAATGTCTGTGGATTTTGGGGTGAATGTGAGGGAGTGTGTTTGCTGTGTGTGTGTTTTTGGACTTTAAACTCCAAAAAATTACTTCTGTCTGATGGCGCATTCTTGCACCATAAAAGAAAAAGAAGAACAGCGAAGTGTTGTGTGCCTTCATTTTGAGGAGAAATGAAAGCAGCACATCATTATTGTGTGCAGAACTGGACAGCTGAATGTGTTGGCTGAGCGACCAATGTCTCGGGCTTTAAGCTGTAAACTATGGGTACCGTCTGATGTGCATGCTCAAGCTTGAAGACAGAAAGTGAGAAATGTGTTGCACGGACCTCTTCATCGAAGCCTGGAGGAGAAGGCGAGGAGTTCCCTCAGAAGAGCTAGATGAATCTCCTCTGCACAAGCAAGGAAGAAGTTGATTCTCTTCAAAAGGTAGGACATTTTCAGATTTATACTTGAGTTGCTTTTTAATTTTGAAATCTGGGGGTGTGGATTTGCTGTGTTAATGTCTGTGGATTTTGGGGTGAATGTGAGGGAGTGTGTTTGCTGTGTGTGTGTTTTTGGACTTTAAGCTCCAAAAAATTACTTCTGTCTGATGGCGCATTCTTGCACAATAAAAGAAAAAGAAGAACAGCGAAGTATTGTGTGCCCTCATTCTGAGGAGAAATGAAAGCAGCACATCATCATTGTGTGCAGAACTGGCCAGCGGAATGTGTTGGCTGAGCGACCAATGTCTTGGGCTTTAAGCTGTAAACTATGGGTCCCGTCTAAAGTGCATGCTCAACCTTGAAGACAGAAAGTGAGAAATGTGTTGCACGGACCTCTTCATGGGAGCCTGGAGGAGAAGGCGAGGAGTTCCCTCAGAAGAGCTAGATGAATCTCCTCTGCACAAGCAAGGAAGAAGTTGATTCTCTTCAAAAGGTAGGACATTTTCAGATTTATACTTGAGTTGCTTTTTAATTTTGAAATCTGGGGGTGTGGATTTGCTGTGGTAATGTCTGTGGATTTTGGGGTGAATGTGAGGGAGTGTGTTTGCTGTGTGTGTGTTTTTGGACTTTAAACTCCAAAAAATTACTTCTGTCTGATGGCGCATTATTGCACAATAAAAGAAAAAGAAGAACAGCGAAGTGTTGTGTGCCCTCATTCTGAGGAGAAATGAAAGCAGCACATCATTATTGTGTGCAGAACTGGCCAGCGGAATGTGTTGGCTGAGCGACCAATGTCTCGGGCTTTAAGCTGTAAACTATGGGTCCCGTCTAAAGTGCATGCTCAACCTTGAAGACAGAAAGTGAGAAATGTGTTGCATGGGCCTCTTCATCGGAGCCAGGAGGAGAAGGCGAGGAGTTCCCTCAGAAGAGCTAGATGAATCTCCTCTGCACAAGCAAGGAAGAAGTTGATTCTCTTCAAAAGGTAGGACATTTTCAGATTTATACTTGAGTTGCTTTTTAATTTTGAAATCTGGGGGTGTGGATTTGCTGTGTTAATGTCTGTGGATTTTGGGGTGAATGTGAGGGAGTGTGTTTGCTGTGTGTGTGTTTTTGGACTTTAAGCTCCAAAAAATTACTTCTGTCTGATGGCGCATTCTTGCACAATAAAAGAAAAAGAAGAACAGCGAAGTGTTGTGTGCCCTCATTCTGAGGAGAAATAAAAACAGCACATCATTATTGTGTGCAGAACTGGCCAGCGGAATGTGTTGGCTGAGCGACCAATGTCTCAGGCTTTAAGCTGTAAACTATGGGTCCCGTCTGATGTGCATGCTCAAGCTTGAAGACAGAAAGTGAGAAATGTGTTGCACGGACCTCTTCATCGGAACCTGGAGGAAAAGGCGAGGAGTTCCCTCAGAAGAGCTAGATGAATCTCCTCTGCACAAGCAAGGAAGAAGTTGATTCTCTTCAAAAGGTAGGACATTTTCAGATTAATACTTGAGTTGCTTTTTAATTTTGAAATCTGGGGGTGTGGATTTGCTGTGTTAATGTCTGTGGATTTTGGGGTGAATGTGAGGGAGTGTGTTTGCTGTGTGTGTGTTTTTGGACTTTAAGCTCCAAAAAAATACTTCTGTCTGATGGCGCATTCTTACACAATAAAAGAAAAAGAAGAACAGCGAAGTGTTGTGTGCCCTCATTCTGAGGAGAAATGAAAGCAGCACATCATTATTGTGTGCAGAACTGGCCAGCGGAATGTGTTGGCTGAGCGACCAATGTCTCGGGCTTTAAGCCGTAAACTATGGGTACCGTCTGATGTGTATGCTCAACCTTGAAGACAGAAAGTGAGAAATGTGTTGCATGGACCTCTTCATCGGAGCCTGGAGGAGAAGGCGAGGAGTTCCCTCAGAAGAGCTAGATGAATCTCCTCTGCACAAGGAAGGAAGAATTTGATTCTCTTCAAAAGGTAGGACATTTTCAGATTCATACTTGAGTTGCTTTTTAATTTTGAAATCTGGGGGTGTGGATTTGCTGTGTTAATGTCTGTGGATTTTGGGGTGAATGTGAGGGAGTGTGTTTGCTGTGTGTGTGTTTTTGGACTTTAAGCTCCAAAAAATTACTTCTGTCTGATGGCGCATTCTTACACAATAAAAGAAAAAGAAGAACAGCGAAGTGTTGTGTGCCCTCATTCTGAGGAGAAATGAAAGCAGCACATCATTATTGTGTGCAAAGCTGGCCAGCGGAATGTGTTGGCTGAGCGACCAATGTCTCGGGCTTTAAGCTGTAAACTATGGGTCCCGTCTGATGTGCATGCTCAACCTTGAAGACAGAAAGTGAGAAATGTGTTGCATGGACCTCTTCATCGGAGCCTGGAGGAGAAGGCGAGGAGTTCCCTCAGAAGAGCTAGATGAATCTCCTCTGCACAAGCAAGGAAGAAGTTGATTCTCTTCAAAAGGTAGGACATTTTCAAATGTATACTTGAGTTGCTTTTTAATTTTGAAATCTGGGGGTGTGGATTTGCTGTGTTAATGTCTGTGGATTTTGGGGTGAATGTGAGGGAGTGTGTTTGCTGTGTGTGTGTTTTTGGACTTTAAGCTCCAAATATTACTTCTGTCTGATGGCGCATTCTTGCACCATAAAAGAAAAAGAAGAACAGCGAAGTGTTGTGTGCCCTCATTTTGAGGAGAAATGAAAGCAGCACATCATTATTGTGTGCAGAACTGGCCAGCTGAATGTGTTGGCTGAGCGACCAATGTCTCGGGCTTTAAGCTGTAAACTATGGGTACCGTCTGATGTGCATGCTCAAGCTTGAAGACAGAAAGTGAGAAATGTGTTGCACGGACCTCTTCATCGAAGCCTGGAGGAGAAGGCGAGGAGTTCCCTCAGAAGAGCTAGATGAATCTCCTCTGCACAAGAAAGGAAGAAGTTGATTCTCTTCAAAAGGTAGGACATTTTCAGATTTATACTTGAGTTGCTTTTTAATTTTGAAATCTGGGGGTGTGGATTTGCTGCGTTAATGTCTGTGGATTTTGGTGTGAATGTGAGGGAGTGTGTTTGCTGTGTGTGTGTTTTTGGACTTTAAGCTCCAAAAAATTACTTCTGTCTGATGGCGCATTCTTGCACAATAAAAGAAAAAGAAGAACAGCGAAGTATTGTGTGCCCTCATTCTGAGGAGAAATGAAAGCAGCACATCATCATTGTGTGCAGAACTGGCCAGCGGAATGTGTTGGCTGAGCGACCAATGTCTTGGGCTTTAAGCTGTAAACTATGGGTCCCGTCTAAAGTGCATGCTCAACCTTGAAGACAGAAAGTGAGAAATGTGTTGCATGGACCTCTTCATCGGAGCCTGGAGGAGAAGGCGAGGAGTTCCCTCCGAAGAGCTAGATGAATCTCCTCTGCACAAGCAAGGAAGAAGTTGATTCTCTTCAAAAGGTAGGACATTTTCAGATTTATACTTGAGTTGCTTTTTAATTTTGAAATCTGGGGGTGTGGATTTGCTGTGTTAATGTCTGTGGATTTTGGGGTGAATGTGAGGGAGTGTGTTTGCTGTGTGTGTGTTTTTGGACTTTAAGCTCCAAAAAATTACTTCTGTCTGATGGCGCATTCTTGCACAATAAAAGAAAAAGAAGAACAGCGAAGTGTTGTGTGCCCTCATTCTGAGGAGAAATGAAAGCAGCACATCATTATTGTGTGCAGAACTGGCCAGCGGAATGTGTTGGCTGAGCGACCAATGTCTCAGGCTTTAAGCTGTAAACTATGGGTCCCGTCTGATGTGCATGCTCAAGCTTGAAGACAGAAAGTGAGAAATGTGTTGCACGGACCTCTTCATCGGAACCTGGAGGAAAAGGCGAGGAGTTCCCTCAGAAGAGCTAGATGAATCTCCTCTGCACAAGCAAGGAAGAAGTTGATTCTCTTCAAAAGGTAGGACATTTTCAGATTAATACTTGAGTTGCTTTTTAATTTTGAAATCTGGGGGTGTGGATTTGCTGTGTTAATGTCTGTGGATTTTGGGGTGAATGTGAGGGAGTGTGTTTGCTGTGTGTGTGTTTTTGGACTTTAAGCTCCAAAAAAATACTTCTGTCTGATGGCGCATTCTTACACAATAAAACAAAAAGAAGAACAGCGAAGTGTTGTGTGCCCGCCCTCATTCTGAGGAGAAATGAAAGCAGCACATCATTATTGTGTGCAGAACTGGCCAGCGGAATGTGTTGGCTGAGCGACCAATGTCTCGGGCTTTAAGCCGTAAACTATGGGTCCCGTCTGATGTGTATGCTCAACCTTGAAGACAGAAAGTGAGAAATGTGTTGCATGGACCTCTTCATCGGAGCCTGGAGGAGAAGGCGAGGAGTTCCCTCAGAAGAGCTAGATGAATCTCCTCTGCACAAGGAAGGAAGAATTTGATTCTCTTCAAAAGGTAGGACATTTTCAGATTCATACTTGAGTTGCTTTTTAATTTTGAAATCTGGGGGTGTGGATTTGCTGTGTTAATGTCTGTGGATTTTGGGGTGAATGTGAGGGAGTGTGTTTGCTGTGTGTGTGTTTTTGGACTTTAAGCTCCAAAAAATTACTTCTGTCTGATGGCGCATTCTTACACAATAAAAGAAAAAGAAGAACAGCGAAGTGTTGTGTGCCCTCATTCTGAGGAGAAATGAAAGCAGCACATCATTATTGTGTGCAGAACTGGCCAGCTGAATGTGTTGGCTGAGCGACCAATGTCTTGGGCTTTAAGCTGTAAACTATGGGTACCGTCTGATGTGCATGCTCAAGCTTGAAGACAGAAAGTGAGAAATGTGTTGCACGGACCTCTTCATCGAAGCCTGGAGGAGAAGGCGAGGAGTTCCCTCAGAAGAGCTAGATGAATCTCCTCTGCACAAGAAAGGAAGAAGTTTATTCTCTTCAAAAGGTAGGACATTTTCAGATTTATACTTGAGTTGCTTTTTAATTTTGAAATCTGGGGGTGTGGATTTGCTGTGTTAATGTCTGTGGATTTTGGGGTGAATGTGAGGGAGTGTGTTTGCTGTGTGTGTTTTTTGACTTTAAGCTCCAAAAAATTACTTCTGTCTGATGGCGCATTCTTGCACAATAAAAGAAAAAGAAGAACAGCGAAGTATTGTGTGCCCTCATTCTGAGGAGAAATGAAAGCAGCACATCATCATTGTGTGCAGAACTGGCCAGCGGAATGTGTTGGCTGAGCGACCAATGTCTTGGGCTTTAAGCTGTAAACTATGGGTCCCGTCTAAAGTGCATGCTCAACCTTGAAGACAGAAAGTGAGAAATGTGTTGCATGGACCTCTTCATCGGAGCCTGGAGGAGAAGGCGAGGAGTTCCCTCCGAAGAGCTAGATGAATCTCCTCTGCACAAGCAAGGAAGAAGTTGA
Organism: Pelophylax lessonae; assembly: GCF_965119305.1. Lineage (NCBI taxonomy): Eukaryota > Metazoa > Chordata > Amphibia > Anura > Ranidae > Pelophylax > Pelophylax lessonae. Next base: position 382,080 of record NW_028120121.1, read on the forward strand.
TTCTCTTCAAAAGGTAGGACATTTTCAGATTTATACTTGAGTTGCTTTTTAATTTTGAAATCTGGGGGTGTGGATTTGCTGTGTTAATGTCTGTGGATTTTGGGGTGAATGTGAGGGAGTGTGTTTGCTGTGTGTGTGTTTTTGGACTTTAAGCTCCAAAAAATTACTTCTGTCTGATGGCTCATTCTTGCACAATAAAAGAAAAAGAAGAACAGCGAAGTGTTGTGTGCCCTCATTCTGAGGAGAAATGAAAGCAGCACATCATTATTGTGTGCAGAACTGGCCAGCGGAATGTGTTGGCTGAGCGACCAATGTCTCGGGCTTTAAGCCGTAAACTATGGGTCCCGTCTGATGTGTATGCTCAACCCTGAAGACAGAAAGTGAGAAATGTGTTGCATGGACCTCTTCATCGGAGCCTGGAGGAGAAGGCGAGGAGTTCCCTCCGAAGAGCTAGATGAATCTCCTCTGCACAAGGAAGGAAGAATTTGATTCTCTTCAAAAGGTAGGACATTTTCAGATTCATACTTGAGTTGCTTTTAAATTTTGAAATCTGGGGGTGTGGATTTGCTGTGTTAATGTCTGTGGATTTTGGGGTGAATGTGAGGGAGTGTGTTTGCTGTGTGTGTTTTTGGACTTTAAGCTCCAAAAAATTACTTCTGTCTGATGGCGCATTCTTGCACAATAAAAGAAAAAGAAGAACAGCGAAGTGTTGTGTGCCCTCATTCTGAGGAGAAATGAAAGCAGCACATCATTATTGTGTGCAGAACTGGCCAGCGGAATGTGTTGGCTGAGCGACCAATGTCTCGGGCTTTAAGCTGTAAACTATGGGTCCCGTCTAAAGTGCATGCTCAACCTTGAAGACAGAAAGTGAGAAATGTGTTGCATGGACCTCTTCATCGGAGCCAGGAGGAGAAGGCGAGGAGTTCTCTCAGAAGAGCTAGATGAATCTCCTCTGCACAAGCAAGGAAGAAGTTGATTCTCTTCAAAAGGTAGGACATTTTCAGATTTATACTTGAGTTGCTTTTTAATTTTGAAATCTGGGGGTGTGGATTTGCTGTGTTAATGTCTGTGGATTTTGGGGTGAATGTGAGGGAGTGTGTTTGCTGTGTGTGTGTTTTTGGACTTTAAGCTCCAAAAAATTACTTCTGTCTGATGGCGCATTCTTGCACAATAAAAGAAAAAGAACAGCGAAGTGTTGTGAGCCCTCATTCTGAGAAGAAATGAAAGCAGCACATCATTATTGTGTGCAGAACTGGCCAGCTGAATGTGTTGGTTGAGCGACCAATGTCTCAGGCTTTAAGCTGTAAACTATGGGTCCCGTCTGATGTGCATGCTCAAGCTTGAAGACAGAAAGTGAGAAATGTGTTGCACGGACCTCTTCATGGGAGCCTGGAGGAGAAGGCGAGGAGTTCCCTCAGAAGAGCTAGATGAATCTCCTCTGCACAAGCAAGGAAGAAGTTGATTCTCTTCAAAAGGTAGGACATTTTCAGATTTATACTTGAGTTGCTTTTTAATTTTGAAATCTGGGGGTGTGGATTTGCTGTGGTAATGTCTGTGGATTTTGGGGTGAATGTGAGGGAGTGTGTTTGCTGTGTGTGTGTTTTTGGACTTTAAACTCCAAAAAATTACTTCTGTCTGATGGCGCATTATTGCACAATAAAAGAAAAAGAAGAACAGCGAAGTGTTGTGTGCCCTCATTCTGAGGAGAAATGAAAGCAGCACATCATTATTGTGTGCAGAACTGGCCAGCGGAATGTGTTGGCTGAGCGACCAATGTCTCGGGCTTTAAGCTGTAAACTATGGGTCCCGTCTAAAGTGCATGCTCAACCTTGAAGACAGAAAGTGAGAAATGTGTTGCATGGGCCTCTTCATCGGAGCCAGGAGGAGAAGGCGAGGAGTTCCCTCAGAAGAGCTAGATGAATCTCCTCTGCACAAGCAAGGAAGAAGTTGATTCTCTTCGAAAGGTAGGACATTTTCAGATTTATACTTGAGTTGCTTTTTAATTTTGAAATCTGGGGGTGTGGATTTGCTGTGTTAATGTCTGTGGATTTTGGGGTGAATGTGAGGGAGTGTGTTTGCTGTGTGTGTGTTTTTGGACTTTAAGCTCCAAAAAATTACTTCTGTCTGATGGCGCATTCTTGCACAATAAAAGAAAAAGAAGAACAGCGAAGTGTTGTGTGCCCTCATTCTGAGGAGAAATAAAAACAGCACATCATTATTGTGTGCAGAACTGGCCAGCGGAATGTGTTGGCTGAGCGACCAATGTCTCAGGCTTTAAGCTGTAAACTATGGGTCCCGTCTGATGTGCATGCTCAAGCTTGAAGACAGAAAGTGAGAAATGTGTTGCACGGACCTCTTCATCGGAACCTGGAGGAAAAGGCGAGGAGTTCCCTCAGAAGAGCTAGATGAATCTCCTCTGCACAAGCAAGGAAGAAGTTGATTCTCTTCAAAAGGTAGGACATTTTCAGATTAATACTTGAGTTGCTTTTTAATTTTGAAATCTGGGGGTGTGGATTTGCTGTGTTAATGTCTGTGGATTTTGGGGTGAATGTGAGGGAGTGTGTTTGCTGTGTGTGTGTTTTTGGACTTTAAGCTCCAAAAAAATACTTCTGTCTGATGGCGCATTCTTACACAATAAAAGAAAAAGAAGAACAGCGAAGTGTTGTGTGCCCTCATTCTGAGGAGAAATGAAAGCAGCACATCATTATTGTGTGCAGAACTGGCCAGCGGAATGTGTTGGCTGAGCGACCAATGTCTCGGGCTTTAAGCCGTAAACTATGGGTCCCGTCTGATGTGTATGCTCAACCTTGAAGACAGAAAGTGAGAAATGTGTTGCATGGACCTCTTCATCGGAGCCTGGAGGAGAAGGCGAGGAGTTCCCTCAGAAGAGCTAGATGAATCTCCTCTGCACAAGGAAGGAAGAATTTGATTCTCTTCAAAAGGTAGGACATTTTCAGATTCATACTTGAGTTGGTTTTTAATTTTGAAATCTGGGGGTGTGGATTTGCTGTGTTAATGTCTGTGGATTTTGGGGTGAATGTGAGGGAGTGTGTTTGCTGTGTGTGTGTTTTTGGACTTTAAGCTCCAAAAAATTACTTCTGTCTGATGGCGCATTCTTAAACAATAAAAGAAAAAGAAGAACAGCGAAGTGTTGTGTGCCCTCATTCTGAGGAGAAATGAAAGCAGCACATCATTATTGTGTGCAAAGCTGGCCAGCGGAATGTGTTGGCTGAGCGACCAATGTCTCGGGCTTTAAGCTGTAAACTATGGGTCCCGTCTGATGTGCATGCTCAACCTTGAAGACAGAAAGTGAGAAATGTGTTGCATGGACCTCTTCATCGGAGCCTGGAGGAGAAGGCGAGGAGTTCCCTCAGAAGAGCTAGATGAATCTCCTCTGCACAAGCAAGGAAGAAGTTGATTCTCTTCAAAAGGTAGGACATTTTCAAATGTATACTTGAGTTGCTTTTTAATTTTGAAATCTGGGGGTGTGGATTTGCTGTGTTAATGTCTGTGGATTTTGGGGTGAATGTGAGGGAGTGTGTTTGCTGTGTGTGTGTTTTTGGACTTTAAGCTCCAAAAAATTACTTCTGTCTGATGGCGCATTCTTGCACCATAAAAGAAAAAGAAGAACAGCGAAGTGTTGTGTGCCCTCATTTTGAGGAGAAATGAAAGCAGCACATCATTATTGTGTGCAGAACTGGCCAGCGGAATGTGTTGGCTGAGCGACCAATGTCTCGGGCTTTAAGCTGTAAACTATGGGTCCCGTCTAAAGTGCATGCTCAACCTTGAAGACAGAAAGTGAGAAATGTGTTGCATGGGCCTCTTCATCGGAGCCAGGAGGAGAAGGCGAGGAGTTCCCTCAGAAGAGCTAGATGAATCTCCTCTGCACAAGCAAGGAAGAAGTTGATTCTCTTCAAAAGGTAGGACATTTTCAGATTTATACTTGAGTTGCTTTTTAATTTTGAAATCTGGGGGTGTGGATTTGCTGTGTTAATGTCTGTGGATTTTGGGGTGAATGTGAGGGAGTGTGTTTGCTGTGTGTGTGTTTTTGGACTTTAAGCTCCAAAAAATTACTTCTGTCTGATGGCGCATTCTTGCACAATAAAAGAAAAAGAAGAACAGCGAAGTGTTGTGTGCCCTCATTCTGAGGAGAAATAAAAACAGCACATCATTATTGTGTGCAGAACTGGCCAGCGGAATGTGTTGGCTGAGCGATCAATGTCTCAGGCTTTAAGCTGTAAACTATGGGTCCCGTCTGATGTGCATGCTCAAGCTTGAAGACAGAAAGTGAGAAATGTGTTGCACGGACCTCTTCATCGGAACCTGGAGGAAAAGGCGAGGAGTTCCCTCAGAAGAGCTAGATGAATCTCCTCTGCACAAGCAAGGAAGAAGTTGATTCTCTTCAAAAGGTAGGACATTTTCAGATTAATACTTGAGTTGCTTTTTAATTTTGAAATCTGGGGGTGTGGATTTGCTGTGTTAATGTCTGTGGATTTTGGGGTGAATGTGAGGGAGTGTGTTTGCTGTGTGTGTGTTTTTGGACTTTAAGCTCCAAAAAAATACTTCTGTCTGATGGCGCATTCTTACACAATAAAAGAAAAAGAAGAACAGCGAAGTGTTGTGTGCCCTCATTCTGAGGAGAAATGAAAGCAGCACATCATTATTGTGTGCAGAACTGGCCAGCGGAATGTGTTGGCTGAGCGACCAATGTCTCGGGCTTTAAGCCGTAAACTATGGGTCCCGTCTGATGTGTATGCTCAACCTTGAAGACAGAAAGTGAGAAATGTGTTGCATGGACCTCTTCATCCGAGCCTGGAGGAGAAGGCGAGGAGTTCCCTCAGAAGAGCTAGATGAATCTCCTCTGCACAAGGAAGGAAGAATTTGATTCTCTTCAAAAGGTAGGACATTTTCAGATTCATACTTGAGTTGCTTTTTAATTTTGAAATCTGGGGGTGTGGATTTGCTGTGTTAATGTCTGTGGATTTTGGGGTGAATGTGAGGGAGTGTGTTTGCTGTGTGTGTGTTTTTGGACTTTAAGCTCCAAAAAATTACTTCTGTCTGATGGCGCATTCTTAAACAATAAAAGAAAAAGAAGAACAGCGAAGTGTTGTGTGCCCTCATTCTGAGGAGAAATGAAAGCAGCACATCATTATTGTGTGCAAAGCTGGCCAGCGGAATGTGTTGGCTGAGCGACCAATGTCTCGGGCTTTAAGCTGTAAACTATGGGTCCCGTCTGATGTGCATGCTCAACCTTGAAGACAGAAAGTGAGAAATGTGTTGCATGGACCTCTTCATCGGAGCCTGGAGGAGAAGGCGAGGAGTTCCCTCAGAAGAGCTAGATGAATCTCCTCTGCACAAGCAAGGAAGAAGTTGATTCTCTTCAAAAGGTAGGACATTTTCAAATGTATACTTGAGTTGCTTTTTAATTTTGAAATCTGGGGGTGTGGATTTGCTGTGTTAATGTCTGTGGATTTTGGGGTGAATGTGAGGGAGTGTGTTTGCTGTGTGTGTGTTTTTGGACTTTAAGCTCCAAAAAATTACTTCTGTCTGATGGCGCATTCTTGCACCATAAAAGAAAAAGAAGAACAGCGAAGTGTTGTGTGCCCTCATTTTGAGGAGAAATGAAAGCAGCACATCATTATTGTGTGCAGAACTGGCCAGCTGAATGTGTTGGCTGAGCGACCAATGTCTCGGGCTTTAAGCTGTAAACTATGGGTACCGTCTGATGTGCATGCTCAAGCTTGAAGACAGAAAGTGAGAAATGTGTTGCACGGACCTCTTCATCGAAGCCTGGAGGAGAAGGCGAGGAGTTCCCTCAGAAGAGCTAGATGAATCTCCTCTGCACAAGAAAGGAAGAAGTTGATTCTCTTCAAAAGGTAGGACATTTTCAGATTTATACTTGAGTTGCTTTTTAATTTTGAAATCTGGGGGTGTGGATTTGCTGCGTTAATGTCTGTGGATTTTGGTGTGAATGTGAGGGAGTGTGTTTGCTGTGTGTGTGTTTTTGGACTTTAAGCTCCAAAAAATTACTTCTGTCTGATGGCGCATTCTTGCACAATAAAAGAAAAAGAAGAACAGCGAAGTATTGTGTGCCCTCATTCTGAGGAGAAATGAAAGCAGCACATCATCATTGTGTGCAGAACTGGCCAGCGGAATGTGTTGGCTGAGCGACCAATGTCTTGGGCTTTAAGCTGTAAACTATGGGTCCCGTCTAAAGTGCATGCTCAACCTTGAAGACAGAAAGTGAGAAATGTGTTGCATGGACCTCTTCATCGGAGCCTGGAGGAGAAAGCGAGGAGTTCCCTCCGAAGAGCTAGATGAATCTCCTCTGCACAAGCAAGGAAGAAGTTGATTCTCTTCAAAAGGTAGGACATTTTTAGATTTATACTTGAGTTGCTTTTTAATTTTGAAATCTGGGGGTGTGGATTTGCTGTGTTAATGTCTGTGGATTTTGGGGTGAATGTGAGGGAGTGTGTTTGCTGTGTGTGTGTTTTTGGACTTTAAGCTCCAAAAAATTACTTCTCTCTGATGGCGCATTCTTGCACAATAAAAGAAAAAGAAGAACAGCGAAGTGTTGTGTGCCCTCATTCTGAGGAGAAATGAAAGCAGCACATCATTATTGTGTGCAGAACTGGCCAGCGGAATGTGTTGGCTGAGCGACCAATGTCTCAGGCTTTAAGCTGTAAACTATGGGTCCCGTCTGATGTGCATGCTCAAGCTTGAAGACAGAAAGTGAGAAATGTGTTGCACGGACCTCTTCATCGGAACCTGGAGGAAAAGGCGAGGAGTTCCCTCAGAAGAGCTAGATGAATCTCCTCTGCACAAGCAAGGAAGAAGTTGATTCTCTTCAAAAGGTAGGACATTTTCAGATTAATACTTGAGTTGCTTTTTAATTTTGAAATCTGGGGGTGTGGATTTGCTGTGTTAATGTCTGTGGATTTTGGGGTGAATGTGAGGGAGTGTGTTTGCTGTGTGTGTGTTTTTGGACTTTAAGCTCCAAAAAAATACTTCTGTCTGATGGCGCATTTTTACACAATAAAAGAAAAAGAAGAACAGCGAAGTGTTGTGTGCCCTCATTCTGAGGAGAAATGAAAGCAGCACATCATTATTGTGTGCAGAACTGGCCAGTGGAATGTGTTGGCTGAGCGACCAATGTCTCGGGCTTTAAGCCGTAAACTATGGGTCCCGTCTGATGTGTATGCTCAACCTTGAAGACAGAAAGTGAGAAATGTGTTGCATGGACCTCTTCATCGGAGCCTGGAGGAGAAGGCGAGGAGTTCCCTCAGAAGAGCTAGATGAATCTCCTCTGCACAAGGAAGGAAGAATTTGATTCTCTTCAAAAGGTAGGACATTTTCAGATTCATACTTGAGTTGCTTTTTAATTTTGAAATCTGGGGGTGTGGATTTGCTGTGTTAATGTCTGTGGATTTTGGGGTGAATGTGAGGGAGTGTGTTTGCTGTGTGTGTGTTTTTGGACTTTAAGCTCCAAAAAATTACTTCTGTCTGATGGCGCATTCTTACACAATAAAAGAAAAAGAAGAACAGCGAAGTGTTGTGTGCCCTCATTCTGAGGAGAAATGAAAGCAGCACATCATTATTGTGTGCAAAGCTGGCCAGCGGAATGTGTTGGCTGAGCGACCAATGTCTCGGGCTTTAAGCTGTAAACTATGGGTCCCGTCTGATGTGCATGCTCAACCTTGAAGACAGAAAGTGAGAAATGTGTTGCACGGACCTCTTCATCGGAACCTGGAGGAAAAGGCGAGGAGTTCCCTCAGAAGAGCTAGATGAATCTCCTCTGCACAAGCAAGGAAGAAGTTGATTCTCTTCAAAAGGTAGGACATTTTCAGATTAATAGTTGAGTTGCTTTTTAATTTTGAAATCTGGGGGTGTGGATTTGCTGTGTTAATGTCTGTGGATTTTGGGGTGAATGTGAGGGAGTGTGTTTGCTGTGTGTGTGTTTTTGGACTTTAAGCTCCAAAAAAATACTTCTGTCTGATGGCGCATTCTTACACAATAAAAGAAAAAGAAGAACAGCGAAGTGTTGTGTGCCCTCATTCTGAGGAGAAATGAAAGCAGCACATCATTATTGTGTGCAGAACTGGCCAGCTGAATGTGTTGGCTGAGCGACCAATGTCTCGGGCTTTAAGCTGTAAACTATGGGTACCGTCTGATATGCATGCTTAAGCTTGAAGACAGAAAGTGAGAAATGTGTTGCACGGACCTCTTCATCGAAGCCTGGAGGAGAAGGCGAGGAGTTCCCTCAGAAGAGCTAGATGAATCTCCTCTGCACAAGAAAGGAAGAAGTTTATTCTCTTCAAAAGGTAGGACATTTTCAGATTCATACTTGAGTTGCTTTTTAATTTTGAAATCTGGGGGTGTGGATTTGCTGTGTTAATGTCTGTGGATTTTGGGGTGAATGTGAGGGAGTGTGTTTGCTGTGTGTGTGTTTTTGGACTTTAAGCTCCAAAAAATTACTTCTGTCTGATGGCGAATTCTTGCACAATAAAAGAAAAAGAACAGCGAAGTGTTGTGAGCCCTCATTCTGAGAAGAAATGAAAGCAGCACATCATTATTGTGTGCAGAACTGGCCAGCTGAATGTGGTGGTTGAGCGACCAATGTCTCAGGCTTTAAGCTGTAAACTATGGGTCCCGTCTGATGTGCATGCTCAAGCTTGAAGACAGAAAGTGAGAAATGTGTTGCACGGACCTCTTCATCGGAACCTGGAGGAAAAGGCGAGGAGTTCCCTCAGAAGAGCTAGATGAATCTCCTCTGCACAAGCAAGGAAGAAGTTGATTCTCTTCAAAAGGTAGGACATTTTCAGATTTATGCTTGAGTTGCTTTTTAATTTTGAAATCTGGGGGTGTGGATTTGCTGTGTTAATGTCTGTGGATTTTGGGGTGAATGTGAGGGAGTGTGTTTGCTGTGTGTGTGTTTTTGGACTTTAAGCTCCAAAAAAATACTTCTGTCTGATGGCGCATTCTTACACAATAAAAGAAAAAGAAGAACAGCGAAGTGTTGTGTGCCCTCATTCTGAGGAGAAATGAAAGCAGCACATCATTATTGTGTGCAGAACTGGCCAGCGGAATGTGTTGGCTGAGCGACCAATGTCTCGGGCTTTAAGCCGTAAACTATGGGTCCCGTCTGATGTGTATGCTCAACCTTGAAGACAGAAAGTGAGAAATCTGTTGCATGGACCTCTTCATCGGAGCCTGGAGGAGAAGGCGAGGAGTTCCCTCAGAAGAGCTAGATGAATCTCCTCTGCACAAGGAAGGAAGAATTTGATTCTCTTCAAAAGGTAGGACATTTTCAGATTCATACTTGAGTTGCTTTTTAATTTTGAAATCTGGGGGTGTGGGTTTGCTGTGTTAATGTCTGTGGATTTTGGGGTGAATGTGAGGGAGTGTGTTTGCTGTGTGTGTGTTTTTGGACTTTAAGCTCCAAAAAATTACTTCTGTCTGATGGCGCATTCTTACACAATAAAAGAAAAAGAAGAACAGCGAAGTGTTGTGTGCCCTCATTCTGAGGAGAAATGAAAGCAGCACATCATTATTGTGTGCAAAGCTGGCCAGCGGAATGTGTTGGCTGAGCGACCAATGTCTCGGGCTTTAAGCCGTAAACTATGGGTCCCGTCTGATGTGTATGCTCAACCTTGAAGACAGAAAGTGAGAAATGTGTTGCATGGACCTCTTCATCGGAGCCTGGAGGAGAAGGCGAGGAGTTCCCTCAGAAGAGCTAGATGAATCTCCTCTGCACAAGGAAGGAAGAATTTGATTCTCTTCAAAAGGTAGGACATTTTCAGATTCATACTTGAGTTGCTTTTTAATTTTGAAATCTGGGGGTGTGGATTTGCTGTGTTAATGTCTGTGGATTTTGGGGTGAATGTGAGGGAGTGTGTTTGCTGTGTGTGTGTTTTTGGACTTTAAGCTCCAAAAAATTACTTCTGTCTGATGGCGCATTCTTAAACAATAAAAGAAAAAGAAGAACAGCGAAGTGTTGTGTGCCCTCATTCTGAGGAGAAATGAAAGCAGCACATCATTATTGTGTGCAAAGCTGGCCAGCGGAATGTGTTGGCTGAGCGACCAATGTCTCGGGCTTTAAGCTGTAAACTATGGGTCCCGTCTGATGTGCATGCTCAACCTTGAAGACAGAAAGTGAGAAATGTGTTGCATGGACCTCTTCATCGGAGCCTGGAGGAGAAGGCGAGGAGTTCCCTCAGAAGAGCTAGATGAATCTCCTCTGCACAAGCAAGGAAGAAGTTGATTCTCTTCAAAAGGTAGGACATTTTCAAATGTATACTTGAGTTGCTTTTTAATTTTGAAATCTGGGGGTGTGGATTTGCTGTGTTAATGTCTGTGGATTTTGGGGTGAATGTGAGGGAGTGTGTTTGCTGTGTGTGTGTTTTTGGACTTTAAGCTCCAAAAAATTACTTCTGTCTGATGGCGCATTCTTGCACCATAAAAGAAAAAGAAGAACAGCGAAGTGTTGTGTGCCCTCATTTTGAGGAGAAATGAAAGCAGCACATCATTATTGTGTGCAGAACTGGCCAGCTGAATGTGTTGGCTGAGCGACCAATGTCTCGGGCTTTAAGCTGTAAACTATGGGTACCGTCTGATGTGCATGCTCAAGCTTGAAGACAGAAAGTGAGAAATGTGTTGCACGGACCTCTTCATCGAAGCCTGGAGGAGAAGGCGAGGAGTTCCCTCAGAAGAGCTAGATGAATCTCCTCTGCACAAGAAAGGAAGAAGTTGATTCTCTTCAAAAGGTAGGACATTTTCAGATTTATACTTGAGTTGCATTTTAATTTTGAAATCTGGGGGTGTGGATTTGCTGCGTTAATGTCTGTGGATTTTGGTGTGAATGTGAGGGAGTGTGTTTGCTGTGTGTGTGTTTTTGGACTTTAAGCTCCAAAAAATTACTTCTGTCTGATGGCGCATTCTTGCACAATAAAAGAAAAAGAAGAACAGCGAAGTATTGTGTGCCCTCATTCTGAGGAGAAATGAAAGCAGCACATCATCATTGTGTGCAGAACTGGCCAGCGGAATGTGTTGGCTGAGCGACCAATGTCTTGGGCTTTAAGCTGTAAACTATGGGTCCCGTCTAAAGTGCATGCTCAACCTTGAAGACAGAAAGTGAGAAATGTGTTGCATGGACCTCTTCATCGGAGCCTGGAGGAGAAGGCGAGGAGTTCCCTCAGAAGAGCTAGATGAATCTCCTCTGCACAAGCAAGGAAGAAGTTGATTCTCTTCAAAAGGTAGGACATTTTCAAATGTATACTTGAGTTGCTTTTTAATTTTGAAATCTGGGGGTGTGGATTTGCTGTGTTAATGTCTGTGGATTTTGGGGTGAATGTGAGGGAGTGTGTTTGCTGTGTGTGTGTTTTTGGACTTTAAGCTCCAAAAAATTACTTCTGTCTGATGGCGCATTCTTGCACCATAAAAGAAAAAGAAGAACAGCGAAGTGTTGTGTGCCCTCATTTTGAGGAGAAATGAAAGCAGCACATCATTATTGTGTGCAGAACTGGCCAGCTGAATGTGTTGGCTGAGCGACCAATGTCTCGGGCTTTAAGCTGTAAACTATGGGTACCGTCTGATGTGCATGCTCAAGCTTGAAGACAGAAAGTGAGAAATGTGTTGCACGGACCTCTTCATCGAAGCCTGGAGGAGAAGGCGAGGAGTTCCCTCAGAAGAGCTAGATGAATCTCCTCTGCACAAGAAAGGAAGAAGTTGATTCTCTTCAAAAGGTAGGACATTTTCAGATTTATACTTGAGTTGCATTTTAATTTTGAAATCTGGGGGTGTGGATTTGCTGCGTTAATGTCTGTGGATTTTGGTGTGAATGTGAGGGAGTGTGTTTGCTGTGTGTGTGTTTTTGGACTTTAAGCTCCAAAAAATTACTTCTGTCTGATGGCGCATTCTTGCACAATAAAAGAAAAAGAAGAACAGCGAAGTATTGTGTGCCCTCATTCTGAGGAGAAATGAAAGCAGCACATCATCATTGTGTGCAGAACTGGCCAGCGGAATGTGTTGGCTGAGCGACCAATGTCTTGGGCTTTAAGCTGTAAACTATGGGTCCCGTCTAAAGTGCATGCTCAACCTTGAAGACAGAAAGTGAGAAATGTGTTGCATGGACCTCTTCATCGGAGCCTGGAGGAGAAAGCGAGGAGTTCCCTCCGAAGAGCTAGATGAATCTCCTCTGCACAAGCAAGGAAGAAGTTGATTCTCTTCAAAAGGTAGGACATTTTTAGATTTATACTTGAGTTGCTTTTTAATTTTGAAATCTGGGGGTGTGGATTTGCTGTGTTAATGTCTGTGGATTTTGGGGTGAATGTGAGGGAGTGTGTTTGCTGTGTGTGTGTTTTTGGACTTTAAGCTCCAAAAAATTACTTCTCTCTGATGGCGCATTCTTGCACAATAAAAGAAAAAGAAGAACAGCGAAGTGTTGTGTGCCCTCATTCTGAGGAGAAATGAAAGCAGCACATCATTATTGTGTGCAGAACTGGCCAGCGGAATGTGTTGGCTGAGCGACCAATGTCTCAGGCTTTAAGCTGTAAACTATGGGTCTCGTCTGATGTGCATGCTCAAGCTTGAAGACAGAAAGTGAGAAATGTTTTGCACGGACCTCTTCATCGGAACCTGGAGGAAAAGGCGAGGAGTTCCCTCAGAAGAGCTAGATGAATCTCCTCTGCACAAGCAAGGAAGAAGTTGATTCTCTTCAAAAGGTAGGACATTTTCAGATTAATACTTGAGTTGCTTTTTAATTTTGAAATCTGGGGGTGTGGATTTGCTGTGTTAATGTCTGTGGATTTTGGGGTGAATGTGAGGGAGTGTGTTTGCTGTGTGTGTGTTTTTGGACTTTAAGCTCCAAAAAAATACTTCTGTCTGATGGCGCATTCTTACACAATAAAAGAAAAAGAAGAACAGCGAAGTGTTGTGTGCCCTCATTCTGAGGAGAAATGAAAGCAGCACATCATTATTGTGTGCAGAACTGGCCAGTGGAATGTGTTGGCTGAGCGACCAATGTCTCGGGCTTTAAGCCGTAAACTATGGGTCCCGTCTGATGTGTATGCTCAACCTTGAAGACAGAAAGTGAGAAATGTGTTGCATGGACCTCTTCATCGGAGCCTGGAGGAGAAGGCGAGGAGTTCCCTCAGAAGAGCTAGATGAATCTCCTCTGCACAAGGAAGGAAGAATTTGATTCTCTTCAAAAGGTAGGACATTTTCAGATTCATACTTGAGTTGCTTTTTAATTTTGAAATCTGGGGGTGTGGATTTGCTGTGTTAATGTCTGTGGATTTTGGGGTGAATGTGAGGGAGTGTGTTTGCTGTGTGTGTGTTTTTGGACTTTAAGCTCCAAAAAATTACTTCTGTCTGATGGCGCATTCTTACACAATAAAAGAAAAAGAAGAACAGCGAAGTGTTGTGTGCCCTCATTCTGAGGAGAAATGAAAGCAGCACATCATTATTGTGTGCAAAGCTGGCCAGCGGAATGTGTTGGCTGAGCGACCAATGTCTCGGGCTTTAAGCTGTAAACTATGGGTCCCGTCTGATGTGCATGCTCAACCTTGAAGACAGAAAGTGAGAAATGTGTTGCACGGACCTCTTCATCGGAACCTGGAGGAAAAGGCGAGGAGTTCCCTCAGAAGAGCTAGATGAATCTCCTCTGCACAAGCAAGGAAGAAGTTGATTCTCTTCAAAAGGTAGGACATTTTCAGATTAATAGTTGAGTTGCTTTTTAATTTTGAAATCTGGGGGTGTGGATTTGCTGTGTTAATGTCTGTGGATTTTGGGGTGAATGTGAGGGAGTGTGTTTGCTGTGTGTGTGTTTTTGGACTTTAAGCTCCAAAAAAATACTTCTGTCTGATGGCGCATTCTTACACAATAAAAGAAAAAGAAGAACAGCGAAGTGTTGTGTGCCCTCATTCTGAGGAGAAATGAAAGCAGCACATCATTATTGTGTGCAGAACTGGCCAGCGGAATGTGTTGGCTGAGCGACCAATGTCTCGGGCTTTAAGCCGTAAACTATGGGTCCCGTCTGATGTGTATGCTCAACCTTGAAGACAGAAAGTGAGAAATGTGTTGCATGGACCTCTTCATCGGAGCCTGGAGGAGAAGGCGAGGAGTTCCCTCAGAAGAGCTAGATGAATCTCCTCTGCACAAGGAAGGAAGAATTTGATTCTCTTCAAAAGGTAGGACATTTTCAGATTCATACTTGAGTTGCTTTTTAATTTTGAAATCTGGGGGTGTGGATTTGCTGTGTTAATGTCTGTGGATTTTGGGGTGAATGTGAGGGAGTGTGTTTGCTGTGTGTGTGTTTTTGGACTTTAAGCTCCAAAAAATTACTTCTGTCTGATGGCGCATTCTTACACAATAAAAGAAAAAGAAGAACAGCGAAGTGTTGTGTGCCCTCATTCTGAGGAGAAATGAAAGCAGCACATCATTATTGTGTGCAAAGCTGGCCAGCGGAATGTGTTGGCTGAGCGACCAATGTCTCGGGCTTTAAGCTGTAAACTATGGGTCCCGTCTGATGTGCATGCTCAACCTTGAAGACAGAAAGTGAGAAATGTGTTGCATGGACCTCTTCATCGGAGCCTGGAGGAGAAGGCGAGGAGTTCCCTCAGAAGAGCTAGATGAATCTCCTCTGCACAAGCAAGGAAGAAGTTGATTCTCTTCAAAAGGTAGGACATTTTCAAATGTATACTTGAGTTGCTTTTTAATTTTGAAATCTGGGGGTGTGGATTTGCTGTGTTAATGTCTGTGGATTTTGGGGTGAATGTGAGGGAGTGTGTTTGCTGTGTGTGTGTTTTTGGACTTTAAGCTCCAAAAAATTACTTCTGTCTGATTGCGCATTCTTGCACCATAAAAGAAAAAGAAGAACAGCGAAGTGTTGTGTGCCCTCATTTTGAGGAGAAATGAAAGCAGCACATCATTATTGTGTGCAGAACTGGCCAGCTGAATGTGTTGGCTGAGCGACCAATGTCTCGGGCTTTAAGCTGTAAACTATGGGTACCGTCTGATGTGCATGCTCAAGCTTGAAGACAGAAAGTGAGAAATGTGTTGCACGGACCTCTTCATCGAAGCCTGGAGGAGAAGGCGAGGAGTTCCCTCAGAAGAGCTAGATGAATCTCCTCTGCACAAGAAAGGAAGAAGTTTATTCTCTTCAAAAGGTAGGACATTTTCAGATTCATACTTGAGTTGCTTTTTAATTTTGAAATCTGGGGGTGTGGATTTGCTGTGTTAATGTCTGTGGATTTTGGGGTGAATGTGAGGGAGTGTGTTTGCTGTGTGTGTGTTTTTGGACTTTAAGCTCCAAAAAATTACTTCTGTCTGATGGCGAATTCTTGCACAATAAAAGAAAAAGAACAGCGAAGTGTTGTGAGCCCTCATTCTGAGAAGAAATGAAAGCAGCACATCATTATTGTGTGCAGAACTGGCCAGCTGAATGTGGTGGTTGAGCGACCAATGTCTCAGGCTTTAAGCTGTAAACTATGGGTCCCGTCTGATGTGCATGCTCAAGCTTGAAGACAGAAAGTGAGAAATGTGTTGCACGGACCTCTTCATCGGAACCTGGAGGAAAAGGCGAGGAGTTCCCTCAGAAGAGCTAGATGAATCTCCTCTGCACAAGCAAGGAAGAAGTTGATTCTCTTCAAAAGGTAGGACATTTTCAGATTTATGCTTGAGTTGCTTTTTAATTTTGAAATCTGGGGGTGTGGATTTGCTGTGTTAATGTCTGTGGATTTTGGGGTGAATGTGAGGGAGTGTGTTTGCTGTGTGTGTGTTTTTGGACTTTAAGCTCCAAAAAAATACTTCTGTCTGATGGCGCATTCTTACACAATAAAAGAAAAAGAAGAACAGCGAAGTGTTGTGTGCCCTCATTCTGAGGAGAAATGAAAGCAGCACATCATTATTGTGTGCAGAACTGGCCAGCGGAATGTGTTGGCTGAGCGACCAATGTCTCGGGCTTTAAGCCGTAAACTATGGGTCCCGTCTGATGTGTATGCTCAACCTTGAAGACAGAAAGTGAGAAATCTGTTGCATGGACCTCTTCATCGGAGCCTGGAGGAGAAGGCGAGGAGTTCCCTCAGAAGAGCTAGATGAATCTCCTCTGCACAAGGAAGGAAGAATTTGATTCTCTTCAAAAGGTAGGACATTTTCAGATTCATACTTGAGTTGCTTTTTAATTTTGAAATCTGGGGGTGTGGATTTGCTGTGTTAATGTCTGTGGATTTTGGGGTGAATGTGAGGGAGTGTGTTTGCTGTGTGTGTGTTTTTGGACTTTAAGCTCCAAAAAATTACTTCTGTCTGATGGCGCATTCTTACACAATAAAAGAAAAAGAAGAACAGCGAAGTGTTGTGTGCCCTCATTCTGAGGAGAAATGAAAGCAGCACATCATTATTGTGTGCAGAACTGGCCAGCGGAATGTGTTGGCTGAGCGACCAATGTCTCGGGCTTTAAGCCGTAAACTATGGGTCCCGTCTGATGTGTATGCTCAACCTTGAAGACAGAAAGTGAGAAATCTGTTGCATGGACCTCTTCATCGGAGCCTGGAGGAGAAGGCGAGGAGTTCCCTCAGAAGAGCTAGATGAATCTCCTCTGCACAAGGAAGGAAGAATTTGATTCTCTTCAAAAGGTAGGACATTTTCAGATTCATACTTGAGTTGCTTTTTAATTTTGAAATCTGGGGGTGTGGATTTGCTGTGTTAATGTCTGTGGATTTTGGGGTGAATGTGAGGGAGTGTGTTTGCTGTGTGTGTGTTTTTGGACTTTAAGCTCCAAAAAATTACTTCTGTCTGATGGCGCATTCTTACACAATAAAAGAAAAAGAAGAACAGCGAAGTGTTGTGTGCCCTCATTCTGAGGAGAAATGAAAGCAGCACATCATTATTGTGTGCAAAGCTGGCCAGCGGAATGTGTTGGCTGAGCGACCAATGTCTCGGGCTTTAAGCTGTAAACTATGGGTCCCGTCTGATGTGCATGCTCAACCTTGAAGACAGAAAGTGAGAAATGTGTTGCATGGACCTCTTCATCGGAGCCTGGAGGAGAAGGCGAGGAGTTCCCTCAGAAGAGCTAGATGAATCTCCTCTGCACAAGCAAGGAAGAAGTTGATTCTCTTCAAAAGGTAGGACATTTTCAAATGTATACTTGAGTTGCTTTTTAATTTTGAAATCTGGGGGTGTGGATTTGCTGTGTTAATGTCTGTGGATTTTGGGGTGAATGTGAGGGAGTGTGTTTGCTGTGTGTGTGTTTTTGGACTTTAAGCTCCAAAAAATTACTTCTGTCTGATTGCGCATTCTTGCACCATAAAAGAAAAAGAAGAACAGCGAAGTGTTGTGTGCCCTCATTTTGAGGAGAAATGAAAGCAGCACATCATTATTGTGTGCAGAACTGGCCAGCTGAATGTGTTGGCTGAGCGACCAATGTCTCGGGCTTTAAGCTGTAAACTATGGGTACCGTCTGATGTGCATGCTCAAGCTTGAAGACAGAAAGTGAGAAATGTGTTGCACGGACCTCTTCATCGAAGCCTGGAGGAGAAGGCGAGGAGTTCCCTCAGAAGAGCTAGATGAATCTCCTCTGCACAAGAAAGGAAGAAGTTTATTCTCTTCAAAAGGTAGGACATTTTCAGATTCATACTTGAGTTGCTTTTTAATTTTGAAATCTGGGGGTGTGGATTTGCTGTGTTAATGTCTGTGGATTTTGGGGTGAATGTGAGGGAGTGTGTTTGCTGTGTGTGTGTTTTTGGACTTTAAGCTCCAAAAAATTACTTCTGTCTGATGGCGAATTCTTGCACAATAAAAGAAAAAGAACAGCGAAGTGTTGTGAGCCCTCATTCTGAGAAGAAATGAAAGCAGCACATCATTATTGTGTGCAGAACTGGCCAGCTGAATGTGGTGGTTGAGCGACCAATGTCTCAGGCTTTAAGCTGTAAACTATGGGTCCCGTCTGATGTGCATGCTCAAGCTTGAAGACAGAAAGTGAGAAATGTGTTGCACGGACCTCTTCATCGGAACCTGGAGGAAAAGGCGAGGAGTTCCCTCAGAAGAGCTAGATGAATCTCCTCTGCACAAGCAAGGAAGAAGTTGATTCTCTTCAAAAGGTAGGACATTTTCAGATTTATGCTTGAGTTGCTTTTTAATTTTGAAATCTGGGGGTGTGGATTTGCTGTGTTAATGTCTGTGGATTTTGGGGTGAATGTGAGGGAGTGTGTTTGCTGTGTGTGTGTTTTTGGACTTTAAGCTCCAAAAAATTACTTCTGTCTGATGGCGCATTCTTTTTTTTTAAATCAAAGACAAAGTTTATTGAACACAATTGAAAGTTCACAGGCTTCAATTCAACAAGACTCCCTTACAAAGAGAGTATAGGCATAAACCAACAAATACATGGCATCTTCAAGAAAGTGCATTCCCAGTAAAGTAAGGACATCTACATACCCAAGCATGGTAACACAAACACACATCAAGGACCTGCTCCACAACCAACAGACAGAACAGACAGGGAGCTATTGGAGTAAGCGATCCATAATAAGATCAGCTGGTGCCAGGCCTGGCTGCGCCAGCCACCCAGCCCATATTTTTTCATATCTTAGCGGGACACCTCTGTGTTGATAAATTAGGCGTTCATACCGTAAGGTAGCGCCCATTGCCTTCACCCACATCTCCAGCGAGGGAGGGGACGGGGACGTCCAGTGCTGCAAAATAAGCTTCCGGGCCTGAAAAAAGGACCTCGACAACGCCAAACGCACGTTGACATCAGGCGAGTAGTCCTCCACCATGCCAAGGAGGCACGGCTTCGGATCAACCGGCACAGAGAGGGAAAAAGCAGCATTAACAGTCTGGACCACCGCCGTCCAATACCTGTGGAGCTTGGGGCAGCGCCACAGAAGGTGAATGAGGTCTCCACAATCCCTACTACACCTGGTGCACAAGGAGTCAGCTCTAAGACCCATCCTGTAAAGGCGGAGGGGGGTGCGATGGACCCGGAGGAGTATGTAAAGTTGAGAGAGTCGCTGCGCGACTCCCAGGGAGCACGTACGCACCGACTCTAAGGCCTCGTCCCACTGATCATCACTGAGAACCCCTACATCCGCCTCCCAGCGAGATTTAGCAGGGTTAGGAATTTTTTCCAGGTAAGCTGTTAACAACATAGAGTAGCATTCCGAAATAAATCCCTTGGTTGTAGCACAGCGCCTCATCATAGAAAAAACTGGTGTTGGGGACAGTTCCGGGCTCAGCAAGGAGGGCTGGGCCCGGACTGCATGCCGCAGCTGTAAATATGAAAACTGCATAGTCGGAGGTAGGGTGTAGGCTGCACTAAGCTGGGCAAAGTCTAGCAAGCGTCCCTGGAGGAACACCTGCTTAAGGTGAGTAATTCCCCGAGCTCGCCAAGTCGCCGCACACGGCAGCTCGGCCAACTCCGGATACGTCAGATTATCCCATAGTAAACTATATTCGGTAAAACCGGTAACCCCCTGTAACTGTTTCACCTTCGACCAGATTTTATGCATCAATCTATAAGTAGGAAACAATTTGTTAGACTTCAGGAAGAGCTGCGATTCTAATGCCTCCGGGACCCCGCGTGCCGCCACCTCATGGAGTATAACCTGAACCGTAGAGTCCCCAGTCTCCCGGTCCTCCCCACAAAGGGCCTTCACCAAGTGTTGCAGCTGCGCCGCCAAATAATAGATCCAAGGGTTCGGGAAGGCCAAGCCTCCCCTATCCTTGGGCCTGTACAGTTGTTCAAGGCGTATCCTGGCAACCCCGGACCTCCACAACAGGGAGCGGAAGATGGAGTTCACCAGACGGAACAACCTCAGAGGGATGACCACCGGGGAATTATGTAGGAAATATAAAAGTTGGGGCATAAAGATCATCTTTACCAAATTAGCCCTACCCGCCACTGAAAGCCAAAGTTTGGACCAGACGGCCA